>NC_000087.7:55394506-55994506 GCF_000001635.26 Mus musculus
CAGAGGCTGCAAGAGAATTTCATGAATGCTTTCATGTGACACCTGAGACATTACACCACCGTTTTACTTTAACCAGGAAAGAATCTCGTGACATTGTCACCCAATGTCAAAACTGTTGTCAATTTTTACCTACTCCTCATGTAGGGGTAAATCCTCGTGGCGTCAGGACATTACAGGTCTGGCAAATGGATGTCAGTCATATTTCCTCCTTTGGGAGAAATCAATATTTACATGTTTCTATTGACACCTGCTCTGGTGTAATATTTGCCACACCTTTAACAGGTGAAAAAGCCTCTCATGTTATACAGCACTGCCTAGAAGCGTGGAGTGTGTGGGGCAAGCCCACAATTCTAAAAACGGATAATGGGCCAGCATATAATTCTACTTAATTTCAACAATTTTGTCATCAAATGGATGTCACTCATTTGACTGGCCTTCCTTATAATACTCAAGGACAAGGCATTGTGGAACGTGCCCACCCCAAACTCAAATCTTATAAAACAGAAAGGGGGAGTTGATGAGACTCTGACCTCAGTGCCAAGAATAGCAGTATCTATGGCACTCTTTACACTTAATTTTTTGAATCTCGACGAGCAGGGACACTCTGCAGCTGAGCGACATAGCTCAGACCCTGATAGACCAAAATAAATGGTCAAAGGGAAGGATGTTTTAACTGGTCAGTGGAAAGGCCCGGATCCTATCTTAATCAGATCCTGGGGAGCTGTTTGTGTTTTTTCACAGAGTGAAGACAACCCATTTTGGCTGCCGGAATGACTCATCCCCAGGATATTCATCAAGGATGGTGTGGAAGATGCTGACCTCCCGAGGACTGTTCCTGATCCTGACAATGCTGAACTTGTCTCAGGTTCCTAGTATAATGGGCCAGCAGAGATGGGCTATTCTCTCAACTTTCCCTAAACCAATGCCAGTTCGCTATGATACTATAGTTCTTCCAAAATTCTTTACTACTGATAAAACAGTGGATTTGCCATATTTACCCTATGATCCCAACCCGAGCACCATTAGGAGAAAATCACACTTTACTAGAACAGGGTTCTTTATGTTTTCGAATTAATGGACCAGGAAATTGTATCAACCTCACAGCCCGAGCTTTGGGGAAGTTTAATGAGCATAGAGGAGGTTGCGTGAGCACAACCCAAGATACTTCCAATATAGAGATAACCTTTACAAATCGGACCTTTTGGCACGAGGTAAATTGGGTTAATGGTACATTTCTACCACCTAACTTTTCAGACAAAAAACGTCCACACCAACCAAAAATAGCCCCTCATTGTAGTTTGGAAGATGAAGGGCTGATCCTGCCTTGGTCTGATTGTCAATCCTCCATCACTCATTGGGCAGATCAGAGTAAAACCTTTTCCTTTTCTGCCAACATGATAGATAACCCAGAGAAGGAATTTGTTATGAAAAAGGGACTTTTCATACAGGACATTAGAATGCATCCCTTTCACAAGTGGGTGCTTTGTGGAGTCAATGGCATTTGTACAGAACTCAATCCTTTGATCTTTATCCAGGGAGGAGCAGTTGGAAAGGCTTCTTTTACTGGCATCTCAAGATTTGCTCAGTATTGGGGAATACATGATGCCTCCCTGGACTCTTATGGATATAGTAATACCAGTGCAGAGATCACTGGGTTTAATAAAACTTTGGTAAACCAGATTAATTATCCATCTACCACAGTCTGTGTTTACCCCGCTTTCTTGTTTATTCTTTCAAATGATTCATTTGAAATCTGTTCCAATGATAATTGTTGGATTTCTCAATGTTGGGATGTAACAAAGAACACCCGTGCCATGGTGGCACGGATCCCACGTTGGATCCCTGTTCTGGTGGATACACCCTCCATCTTATCTATGTTTTGAAAAAAGAGAGATTTTATTTAATAAAATAAAAAGGGGAAGATGTGGAGAGCAGATACGTACTGCGAGCAATCTCGTGCATGCCACCAGTAATCTCTGAGGAGAGCCGCATGTGACGCGAGCAATCCCCATTATAAGATGGTGCGGGCCTCCACTGTGGCTAACTAGTAAAGAAGCCTTGTACGAAGGTGCGAGTGAATTCACTCCTAGTAACTCCCATTCTCGGGGTGAAATATTCAGGTGATGGGCAAGCAATGAATCAGGAGCTGTCATGCCATATCAGGTGCTGAAATGTCACGCTGCAGGTTATAAAAGCAGCGCCATTTTCCCGGTTCGGGATCTTCCTGATAAGCAAGCAATAAAGCTCTTGCTGTGGAAGATTCTAGTTTGTTGTATCTTTCTTGCCGGTCGAGCGGGACGCAATAGTGAATAGCTTTTACCTCCCTGCTGTTGCTCTCCTAGTACTGACCAGAAACTGAGGTGCCATTTCCAGCAGACTGTGCTAGGACATAGTCATAGAACACATCTTCCTTCGAAAGCAGCTTCTAGGCTTCATTGGAAAAAACTTAAATCTGTGAATATTGGGAACAGAGTCTGTACATAGCTCAGTTGACAGAGTGACTGCCTAGCATTTAGCATGCCTAGGACTCAGTGATTAGTGCTGTCTTTACTTTATTGCCTTTAGTGGGTCTACTTATTATATTGTAATACACTTGGGATCATAGAAAGGGATATCAAGATGACCTAAGACCAAGACTGTCAATGATGTTGGTTAGAGTCTTCTCTTGTATCCTCAGGCTAAAGAGACCTGATACCAGAGTGACTCACATTACTGAGAAACTCAAGTTTCTATTTCATTTCTTTTTAAGGCCTCTTAATTCAAAGAGTCATTGCCATTACAAGGTGTAACCATCACACACTTTATCTCTTTTATCTAGGTGATTTCCCAGTGTTCTTTACTTGGTTCATCAGCTCTAGGATTCAATGCAAAATAGCAACCAATAGTATTAAAATCTTGGATAGAACAGATATATAACAGTAATTACTTTGCCTGAATATATTAGTACAAAATCTGACATAACTGAACAAATGGAAACTAGGCTTGTGTCATGGATTAGAGGGCCTAGATCTTTTTCACAGCAGGTTATGCACCCTTTAGGATCCTCTGTAGAAACAATGAGGTACAATGGTCACTGATCATTCTTAACAGAGAGGCCCTTCTCTACAGGTAACAGATTCCTAGATCCACATTAAGTTGATTCCTGCTAAGACGGTCTATAGTGTATGACCATGTTAAATTCATGCAGGAAGCTACTGAAAAACAAAGCATTGTTCCAATCAGCAACAGACAGGACACAGAGCTCTGAGTATACAGCCAAGGGGAAATTTAAGTCATAGGGCTTAGGCTAATATCCTCTGATCTAAATTGTTCTGATCATGTCTTAATAGCTATGTATCTTAGTACCTGAAAACTATTTCCCTACATTCATTTGCTTATTCATGATTGGAATATATATTGTACGCTTTCTCATTTCGTGGTATGTTAAATTTGGAACTTGGTATAAAACTGTTAATAATCCGAATGTGCAGTATTCAATTGCATTATATATGCCTTAAACACCATGAGAAGGAAGGAAATGAATATAATAAATCTTTTTTTTTTGCCATGTAATACAAACTTATTCAGAAAACCTACTGAAAGACCCCCGTGGGGAGTCCCTTCTCGGGCAAGCGCGCACCCAGTAGGACACTGAGACCGAACTCACTGTAATTATACAAGGCTTTAATGGCGTACAAACACACAAACAACAAAGGTTCGCTCAAGCCAGAATGCTGAGGACGAAACTCATGCACCGCGCAGGGGGCAGGGGAGTTCAACCCCAGCCCAAACTTTTTACAGGCTTATAAAGGCAAAAACCACAAACCAAAAACAGGGGAGCCAAAAGAATTTGCGCCATTACACATAATTGGCTTATTTAAATGGCGGCAGGATGATTACAAATTAGCAGGGTAATATGTACCTGCTAAAATGGAGAAAGACACAAGGGCTTGGGACTTCTCGAGGTCAGCAGGACACCTGGTCAATGTATGATTTATGGGGTCTATAGGGAGGTGCCATCCTGCCAGATGGCCATTTGGTCCGCCCTGTTAGCAGTGGCTAGTTCCTGCATTCTCTTTTTAATCTTTTATGGCCGGACATTCTTAGCTACAGGGTGAGTATGGCTGTGCCTGGACCCGCCTGGGTCTATTCTTCAGCCCTGAATTTCTTGAACTTACATACCACAATGCTATAAGACCCAAAATTATAAGTTTTTGCTGTTCATTACCCACTTCTTTTAGTGGATAGCTCTAATCTTAGAACGACCTTTCTTCTTGTTGATATTGCTGTCTGAGGACCATGACTTGTATGGTGTTTATTTTAACAAAAGCAACCAGCTTATTTAAAATACATGGCCCAAAAGAAAGCAGGAGGAAAAAATAATCAGAGGGCCTGCCAGGGTGGAATCAGTGTCGTAAAACAGGGAGACCTGTTAAACCAATTTTCATACCATCCTTAATACGCTTCTCTTTCTTTGCTTCATTTTTCTAACCTTTCTCTGAGCTTAGCCATGGAGTCCCTGATAAGACCAGAATGGTCTACATAAAAACAACACTCTTCTTTTAGTGCGGCACAGAGTCCACCTTCTTTGAGAAAAAGTAGATCTAGCCCCCTTCTGTTCTGTAGCGAGGTCAAAGATTCTTCAAGTTTGGTGATGGACTGCTCTAGTGCTCCTAGGTCTGCATCCATAGCAGTTGTGCAATTCATGAAAATAGTGGGGGGTCTGTATCAAGGCATTTGTGCCTGTGCCGACCCCAGCTGCTGTTCCTAGACCCAAAAGCACTGCTAAGGTCATGGTAATGGGTTCCCTTTTATACTGGGTCCAGTGGTTGAATCCATTGACAAAAAACTGTCATCATGATACAGAAGCCTAGGAACCCTCTGAACTAAAGGACAATAATCTTTAGAAGTATTAAAAACAGAAGTAAATACACAGGGAGTGAGTCCAGTGTTGCAAGCCCATACTGTGACTAAGGGAGGGACTAAGTACTGACCTCTATTACTGGAAGACTGGAGATGATGAGTCTGATTACAGAGTTACCGTTTGTCATGTGGGACTTGTTCCAGGCAAAGTCCATTTCCCGAGACAGCTGCTAATGTTAGTTTTCTGTTTTCTCCCCAAGGACACTGAGAATTGTCCTCAGCCTTATTGTATGTCTTGACTTGAGCAACTCCCTCATAATATGGGGGATTGGAGGCATAACACAGCCAACAAGACTTAGTGATGTTGGGATTGGTACAATTGCGTACCAAAAAGCCCCCTGTACCATACTAAACAGACGGTTTTCAGTATCTGGGGGAGTAGGGGCAATGTAAGTTTCAGGTCTGAGGAAGGGGTATAGACTTCTGTTGGAATAGCTGGACCAACTAGGGTATGTCCGGGAAAAGTAGGTCTGGGAAGGGGCATTGGAGGTTTTTTAACAAGAACGGGGGTAGGTCCTACTGCCTGGGTTGGGGGACACTTCATCTTTAGCCGAATCTTAAATGTGAATCCAGGGCCTGTCCCTGTCACATAAAATGTTAGGCCCCACAGTCTTCCCCTTATCCAATCTTTTTTGTCTCTTTTGCTTTTTGAGTAAAAGTGATGTTTAAGGAATCATGGCCCTTATTTCATCTGGATACTATAATAATATCAAGCTAGAGGAAGGGTCCCAATGAGTGGTACCAGTGGTTTCACATCTCCACTGACTACAGAAGATGCCCTCTATTCCCCCACACCAGCGAGCCTCTTTTTTATTTGCCCTATCCCTGGGACAGACATAAAAGGGCTCCTGACAAAGTCTCCTCTGTTGAGACCTGCTACTACAGCCTGGTATATCTGCAATGTACTTTCCTTGGGAACTTAACCCCTGGTGATATGGCTGCTTGTGATAGATTACCTCATCTTGGGGCACCGTTTCATGTGACTCTTCAGGGATATCCCAGGCATCTAATCCATCTATCAGGGCACAGATTTCAGGAAACAGAGGGGGACACCATGTATAAGGGGGGGGGCTTTGAAGTACTCCATACAGTATCTCCAGCTTGAGAGATGGCCTCCCATGTCAGGGTCATAAGAGTGTGAGGATTATTACCCAAGGTTGGTGTACAGCGAAGGCACAGTTTAAGAGAATTATCAGTAGCGGCCACTGTCCAATTTTCTCTGAGGTCTTCTTCATCCTGGTTGGGTGCCTTTTTTTTATGTGGGATGCGTGGATCCAGGCAGCGATCCTGTCTACCTTTGCGACCTTGGCGCTGGTCAGCAGCACTAGATAAGGTCCCTTCCACCGTGGCTCAAGCATGCCAGCTCGATGTTGTCAGACCAGAACTGAGTCCCCGACCTGGAACCTGTGGGGCACTGCACTGCTCCCTGGTGTGTATGCTTCTTTAATCTGGTCCCAGATCTGTGTTCTGACAACTTCTAAGGCCTTTAAATGGGTAAACAGAGAAGAGGGTGAGGAAGAGTCAGCACTGGAATTCAATATCCCATCAGACTCGGTCAAGGGGGTTGGTCCCCCATGTAGAATTTCATAAGGAGTAATGCCGAAACACCCAGGTGTGTTTCGGGCCCTAAGGAGCACAAAGGGAAGGAGGGTCACCCAGTCTTTACCACTGGTCTCAAAAGCTAATTTAGTTAGGGTTTCTTTTAGAGTCCTGTTCATTCCTTCTACCTCTACTAATCTCTGGGGTTTATAAGCACAATATAACTTCCAATTGTTCCCCAAATGTGTGGCTAATTCCTGACTTACCTGGGCAACAAATGCAGGCCCATTTTCCAAGCATATTACACTGGGGATCCCATACCAGGGTAGGATCTCTTCAACGATCTTCTTGATCACCACCTGAGCAGTTTCAGACTTGGTGGGGAAGGCTTCTACCCATCCTGAGAAAGTGTCTATGAAAACTAGTAACTATTTATTACCATATTTTCCTGGTTTGATCTCAGTGAAGTCTACTTCCCAGTAAACTCCAGGTCTATCCCCCAGTTGTCGTTTTCCTTGTTCATTAAAGGGGCCTGCAGCATTAATTAGGCAACACACTAGCAGGATTTAGTTACTTGTTCGTCTAGTAGCCTGAGCACATAATAGTTTGAGGACTGGATTAAATCACACAATTTCTTTGCTCCCTGATGTGTCAGGGGATGGATGCGTTTTACATATGCCTTTCCTTCTCTATAGGGCAAAATAATTTTTCCTTCTTTTGTTCTTGCTATCCCATGGTAGCTAAATCCTTTGGACTTCCCTTGTTCTTCAAGATCTTCAATCACCTCATAATCTTTGGAGGTGTATTCAAAACTGATCTCTGGGGTCCCTTTTGGTTCTTCTATACTCTCTACAGGCAGCGCAGGGATGCCTTGTACCACCTGTTTGGCCACCCAACCTGCCATCTGATTTCCCTGGGCTACAGCACCTTGCCCCTTTTGATGGCCAAGGCAGAGGATGATGGCCACTTTCTTGGGCATGTGTATAGCCTCTAGAAGGGCCAAGATTTCTTCTTTATTTTTGATTTCCTTGCCTGCCGAAGTAAGTAGCCCCCTTTGTCTATAGATGGCCCCATGAATGTGAGCTGTGGCAAAAGCATAGTGGCTGTCAGTGTAAATATTGATTGCCTTACCTTCTGCCAGCCGCAGAGCTTTAGTTAAGCGTCAGGAGCTCAGCCTTCTGAGCCGAAGTTCCTTCTGGAAGTTAACTTGCCCAATTACATGTTTTCTGTCAACCACTGCCTCTCCTGCTCTTTATTTTCCCTCCACCACAAAGCTGCTACCATCTGTGTACCTGTCAGGCACACCTGGCCAAGTTTGGTCAGTCAGATCCTTTCTCGATCAAGTTTCTTCATCCAGGATATCAGCACATTGGTGTACCCAGGTAGAGTCATCCGTCTTGGGGAGAAGGGTGGTAGGATTGTGGATGGCAGGTAGGGCAAAAGTCACTCGGTCATTTAGCAACAGGCTCTGGTAGTGGGTCATCCGGGCATTTGTCATCCAATGGTCAGGGGGCTGTCATACAATACTCTTTAACGCATGGGGAGTGATTACACTCACATGCTGACCTAGAGTAAGCTTGCCAGTATCTTTAACAAGTAGGGCTACTGCAGCGATGGCTTTTAGGCAGGAGGGCCATTCACTGGCAACTGGGTCCAATTTTTTAGACAGGTAGGCCACTGGCCTCTTCCACGGCCCCAGAGTCTGAGTCAGGACTCTGCCGGCTACTCCAGCTGGCTCATCAACGTATATGGTGAAAGGCTTAGTCAAATCTGGCAGGGCCAAAGCCTGGGCTGCAAGCAGAGCAGCCTTTATGCTGTTAAAGGCTTTTTGGTGTTCCTCTGTGCAGGTGAACGGGACTTTTTCTTTAGTGAGTGGGTACAGAGGTGCCGCCAACATTGTGGACCCTGGTATTCAGAGTCTACAAAAGCCTGCCATTCCCAGAAACTCACGTGCTTGTCACAGAGTGGTGGGGGTTGGGATCTGCATCACAGTCTTCTTTCGAGCTTCGGTGAACCACTGCTTTCCTTCACGGAGGGAGTATCCTAGTTAGGTCAAGTCCATATGGCATAGCTGAGCTTTCTTAGTGGTACACCAATTCACTTTTTTCATTTAGAAGCTTCTTGATCCTGTCAAGGCACAGTTCCTGGGTTGAAGCTGAAAGGATTAAATCATCTCCATACTATAGGAGAGAAATTTGGAGGTTCTGTTCCCTAAAGGGCATAAGGTTGTGGTGGACCACTTCATCAAAACAAAGTGGGTGAATTTTTGAACCTCTGTGGCAGCCTAGTCAAGATTAGCTGACCCGTATATCCTCCTTCAGGGACTCGCCACTCAAAAGCACACAGAAGTTGACTGCTCAGGTGTAATCTGAGACAGAAAAAGGCATCTTTCAAATCCTGGACAGTGTACCAGGACCGTTCAGGTGGTAAGGAACTCAGCAAGTTGTGAGGGTTGGGCACAGTTGAGTGAATGTCCTGTACCCGCTTATTGACTTTTCTTAAGTCCTGGACAGGCAGATGGTCATTTGTCCCATGTTTACACACTGGCAGGAAGGGGGTATTCCAATTGGACTGGCACGGGACCAATATACCCTGTTATAGCAGTCTCTGGATATGTGGTCGAATGCCGTTTTTAGCCCCTTGACTCATGGGGTATTGCCTGACTGAAACGGGTTTGGCAGCCATTTTTAGCTCGACTATGTTGGGTGGCACTTGCCTAGCTAATTCCATCCCAGCCTGCTCTGCCCAAACCTCTGGAAAACCTGTCAATCATTCTTTTAAGGGTAAAGTCTCAGATTTCTGTTCGTGGAGGTGATATTCTTCTTCTAAATTTAAAACTAAGCATGCCACTGGATTCTTCTTCCATGATACCTCAGGTCCGTCAGAAGTAAACTGGACTTGTGCTTTCAATTTTTTCCAAAGTTCCCAGCCTAGCAGGGGTGCAGGGCACTCAGGTATCACAAGAAAAGAATGTGTCACTTTATTTTTTCCTATGTCTAAAATCCTTTTGGTTGTCCAGGGATAAAGCTTGCTACCAGTGGCTCCCATAACTAAAATCTTCTTTGATCCTAATTGTCCTAAAGGTTCAGTCAAGACTGAATATTCAGCTCCTGTGTCTATTAGAAAATTAACGGGGGTCCCCTCCACAGAGTGAGTTACCCTAGGCTTGGGGAGGGGGACCGAGCCCCGACTTCCCTTGTCTTCTTCAAGGGCAGATACTTTGGGGCCCCTCTGCTTCTTCTTTGGGCAGTCTCTGGCCCAATATTCTTTTTTCTTGCAGTATGTGCATTGGTCTTTCTCAAGTGGAGGTCTCTGTTCTCCTGGGGGTCTTCTTGTCCTGTTGCGCAGGTTCCCTGACTGACCCTTCTCTGAACTTTCTCCACCTACCACTGCGGCCAAAATCTTAGTCAAGTTCCTATCCTGCTGGCGTTCATGCCGGATTTCTCTTTCCTCTACCTCTTTCTCTTCTCTCTCTTGCTTTTCTTCCTCAGTCTCTCTCTTGTGGTATACTTTCTCAGCTTCTTTTACTAAAGCTTGCAGAGTATAATCTTGGAGACCCTCTAACCTCTGTAACTTTCTCTTAATATCAGAGGCAGACTGACCAATAAAAGCTATGGCTACAGCTGCCTGCTGTCCCTCCTAAGAGGGATCAAATGGGGCTATCTCCTATAAGACTCCATTAGTCCTGCTAAGAAAATGGAGGGCAGCTCCATTGAACCCTGAAGGACTTCTCTTACCTTGGCCAAAAAGGTGGGTAACCCTGCAGCCCGCTCTATCCCTGCCACTAGAGTCCATCAGTAGACTGTGAGACGCTCCCTATCTTTCACAGTATTGAACTCTCAGGCAGAACGGGCCAAGGGGAAAGCTGCATTTATAAGGTTGGGGAGATTAGTGGGGGTCCCATATGGTCCTGGGACGTTTTTATCTGGCTTCTAGCAGGATCCTCTCTCTCTCTTCAGTTCTAAAGGGGACCTGCAAAAGTTGCTGGCCGTCATCCCAAGTGGGCTGGTAGGAGAACATTAGGAACTCAAGGAGTCCTGTTAAGCCTGAGGGATTCTATGAGAAAGAGGAGTGTTTAGTTATACATATCTGTTATACATATCTGCCAACATATCTATCAATGAAAATGACCAGTACTGCAATGGGACTAACTGCCCTGGGGCATGGGAAGGTCCTCCTACATAAGCTCTTAAAGGCAAAGCAACAGTGGATCTGGTTTAGATTCACTTCCCTCTGAACTATGGCCTTTGCAGCTAGGAGTCCCTCCCAACGGTCCTGTCACAGAGGCCACCCTGGGGTCTGCTGGGGTGGGCAGTTGTGAGGGATCAGGATTAGAAGTTCTTTGGGGGTAAGGGGGTGGGAAGGAGTCAATGAAAAAGGCATCATCAATTTCAGGATAGATCCTCAGGGGGGCCGATGGAACGTGCTCTGGCAGACCCGCATGCATCATTTTCGGTTTCATGGCTACTGCCACCATCGCTGCCTCAGCTCCGGAAGTCCAGGAACCCAGTCAGGGTGGCAGATTTTGTACCAGATCCTGCCACACAATTATATAAGGTACCGGATCAGGATGCCCTCCTGCAATCTGAAAAATAACTTGACACCTAGAATAACAGGCAGGCTAAAATTTCCCTACGAAGGCCAGCCCACACCAAAAGCTGGCCATTTAGAGGAGCAAAAAGTTTGCCAAGGTCCCTTCTTGACATCAAAGAAGATTGTTGGCCCTAGTCATAACGTCTGTTCAATGGTTCTGAGTAAGTGTTAGTGGGGTCGTCACAGTCTTTCCCATGTTAAGCTCTGTCACACACATGTTAAAAACGATTACAAAGGCTACAAGACTCAAAAGCAAAACCGGTTGCCTACTCTGTGTCAACCAGAGTTCCTGAAAAGAATCAGACGGCCTAGTAACAGTTCTCAGAAACTGATCGTCAAGGAGAAAATTTATCCCTGACTTTTCCCGAGGAGGTTCACTAGGCAACCCTGGCCCTCCCCCTGACTTCCCTGAAAGTCTCCCAAGGCGAACAAATGGTGGACACCTAGACACATCTGTCCTTATCCACTTTGCTCTCCCTTCGAAGCACTGTCTCATAAGAGAGTTTGCAAAACTGAAACTGTGATCTCACAAGATTTTCAGACAGAATATAGAGACAAAACCAAGACAAGATAGAGGGCCTTACCTCCAAGTGGGTCTAGGACCCCTGGGTGGTCACGCATCTCCCAGCCAATGCACCACATGAAAGACCCCTTCAGTGAGTCCCTCTTCAGGGAGGTGCGCACCCAGTAGGACACTGAGGCGGAACTCGCTGTAACTATACAAGCTTTAATCTCACACAAACACACAAACAAAAAAGGAGCGCCCAAGCCAGCAATCTGGGGTCGAATCTCATGCACTGCGCAGGGGGCAGGGAAGTTCAACCCCGGCCCAAACTTTTTACAGGCATATAAAGGCAAAAACCACAAACCAAAAACAGGGGAGCCAAAAGAATTTGGGCCATTACACATGATAGGCTTATTTAAATGTTGGCGGGATGATTACAAATTAACAGGGTAATATGTGCATGCTAAGGTGTAGGGAGGCACAAGGGCTTGGGACTTCTCGAGGTCAGCAGGACACCTGGTCAATGTATGATTTATGGGGATCTATAGGGAGGTGCCATCCTGCCAGATGGCCATTTGGTCTGCCCTGATAGCAGTGGCTAGTTCCTGCATTCTCTTTTTTATCTTTTATGGCTGGACATTCTTAGCTACAGGGTGGGTTTGGCTGTGCCTGGACCCGCCTTGGTCTATTCTTCAGCCCTGTATTTCTTGAACTTACATACCACAATGCTATAAGACCCAAAATTATAAGTTTTTGCTCTTCACTACAACATCCAAGATTTTACCTCTTAATCAGATCTCTAACTTTTTAGCTCCAAGTTAATTTGGGTTTTGCAATTTTCACAGGGTGTCTGACAATCTCAAACACTACAGCCTGCTGCTGTTCTTCAACAATTTTCTGACTGGCAACCAAGCTCCTGCTGTTTCTATCAAAGAATGTCCCACCCATTCCTCTTGTTCAAAAGTGCGGCTGGACAGGCACTCTCAGGCCAAGGAGACCTCAGTAAACTTTATCTGAACATTCAGGTGCTCTCAGGCACTCCTTTGTTGAGCCATGCCAAGGCTTTGAAAAAAAAACAGCCCAGTGGATAAAAGTCATTTCATTTGTACCTGGCTGTCCACTTTGAACAAATGAGCAATAATTCTGTTTTTGTGAAATATAACAGGTAATGAATATTTTAGTTTCAGTCAGTGGAAACTAACGGCTATTCCCATTAACTCTTTCACACCAATTAACATTTTTGCTTCACAGTTCCTTTAACATTTTCGATTTCCACAGTATTCACACCAGGATGAATACTGAGACATTACGACCAGGGACATCATTAGAGCAAAGGTAAACAAATCTCTCTCAACATATGTCCTTTCACAATGGAAACAGACCAGAGACCATGGGGATGCACAACTCTGAATAGTTTATAAAGGACCCTGTAGATATCTGTTCTTGTATATTGAGGGGTGTGTTTAAGTGGAAAAAACTTACAGCTGTCATTTGAGAATAACACATATAAACCTCAAGTGTTTTTTTTTAAATGAGAAATGTTGACAATTATGGTTCTTATACATAGGGAATATCTGGATTAAGAACTAGTCCTTACCCAGACTTCACACTTCCTCTGACCCTGACTCTGTACCTTCCAGGCTAAGAATAATCTTGATGGCCTGATTTCCCCAGTAACAGGCTATCCAGCAGAAAAGAACAACAAACTTCTCAAGATTCAACCAGTATACTAAGACATGGTTCATGTCTAATTGTTTACACAGACAGGCAGAATACAGTACCACTACCAAGATTTGGGAATAAGAAGCCAGTGTCTATGAAAATCAAAGAAACCTTCTGCAGCATCATGATCAGGAGCAGTGGAAACTGCAAGCTTTGTGGCTGCAGTGGTGAATAATTCTTCACCTGACAGCTCATCCCAGATTTATCACACTAACCTCACAGGCCACTGTGAAGAATACAAACACTTTGGATGTGGACAGCTTAAGACAGAATGCTACCCAACAGGATGCCTTACATAGGCTCTATATGGTAAGGTTGCTACAGAAAGTTAGAAGTTGGGAACTGTGATGAGGACATCTTCTAAAGAAGTATTGTGAGACAGAAAATTTAAAAAAATGTTGATGTCTGCTTAGAAAGGGGTTTAATCTCAGGATTTGGTGATAAAATCCAGTAGATTTGAATTCAGGACTGAACTGCACAAGAAGGCCCAGAATTGCTAGGACTATACAGAAAAATCCATTTCCAGATAAGTTAAACAGAAAAAAGGAGAGGAATGAAATGAAAAAGAAGAATGTCAGTGTCCTGATGTTAAATCCTGTATTTGTGAGCAATAATCAACAAACTTTGAAAGGAATAATGCAACAACGTGAAAAAAAATGGACACACCATTTAAAATATCTTACATAAATCAGTAAAAAAAACATTAAAAATATCTCACTAAAAATGGCAATATTTGCAGGGTGTTGGTGGTGCACAGCTTTAATCCCAGCACGTGGGAGGCAGACGTAGGCAGATTTCTGAGTACAAGGCCAGCATGGTCTACAGAGTGAGTTCCAGGACAGCCAGGGGCATATAGAGAATTCCTGTCTCGAAAAAATCCAAAAATCAGACCATACACACAAATAAGAAAACAAACAAACAAACAAACAAAAACAAAAAACAAAACACACACACAACACACACAAAACAGAAATACAACAACATAAGGCAATATTCCCTTTCCGTTTTGTCTTGTGGTTTTCTTTTTTAAATGTGTTATTGCATCTCAGAGATGCTTCCTCCTTTATAAATACTGACATCACAAACACATCATAGATATGAACTTGCATCATCGCCACAGGTGTTTTACAACTCCTACTTCAGTGACACAAGGGACTCCACACACATACTCCTTCCATAGAGTAAATGTATCCTATATCATACAGATTATTCAAAACAATGGAAATATCTTCAAATTATCTCAACACTTATGCCCAGTGATCGGGTGTCTCAGCTTGAGGCTCCCAATGATCAATTGTTTATAAGTACTAGCTTGTAAAACTGTAAATGAGTTGTCTATCTGGAACCCTTTATAAGATCCTGTCCTCAGCAAGGATCCTGTTCAAAGCCATTAGCCACTTTTTTTTTAATGTGCACATTTAATGGGATAAAGTAATGAGACTTTCCCTAATTGTAGAAACGACCTAGTCTCTTTATTTTCCCCCACATTTTTTATTACATATGTTCTTCTTTTACCTTTCAAATTCTATCCCAAAAGTCGCCTATATCTCCTGCCCCCTGCTCACCTACCCATTCACTCCCACTTCTTGGCCTTGGCATTCCCCTGAACTGTGGAATATAAATTTTGCTAGACCAAGGGCCTCTCTTCCCAATGATAGCTGACTAGGTAATCTTCTGCTACATATGCAGCTAGAGGAACAAGTTCTGTGGGTACTGGTTAGTTCATATTGTTGTTCAACCTATAGGGTTGCAGACCCCTTCAGTTTTTGGGTACTTTCTTTAGCTCCTATATTGGGGGCCCTGTATTCCATCCTATAGATGACTGTGAGCACCCACTTCAGTATTTGCAAGGCACACTATTTCATACACTAGCAAGATTTTACTTAAGGGACGCTGATATAGTTGTCTCCTGTGGTGTTTTGCCCTCAGTCACTTCTATGCTTCATAAGAAAGAAAGCTCTAGTTGTGTGCCATGCAGATCGTGTAGAGGGCTGTCAATATCCCCTCTCCTCCAGCAAAGCCTCACAAACAGTCACAACGATTGTCTTCCAGGACAACTTTGAGTGCCTAAGATAAGGATCAAAGCACCTCTGCTTGCTCCAATGTCTAAATGTCACTGTAGATTAAGAAATTCCCTAGCAAGACCCTAAGATTTACAGTCCAGGACCATTTCAGCAACCCATTACTTTTCTAGGGTCCAAACTTGTTGCAATTCTACAGACCTATACATTGTACCCTTAGAGCCCTTCTCAAGAGCAGGCAGCAACTGTTCCAAATGCTTTCTCCAAATGCAGCTAAACAGAAACAACCTGCAGAGACAGGTGATCTGCTCCTGGTTCGACCAAGGTGACTTTGCCTTTGTGTGGGGTGGTGGTGGGAGTTTACCTGCTGTGAGACCCTTTTCCTGTAGTTGTGCTCATCCACCAAAGCACTTGGAAAGACAAGGAAAGAGTTCCTCATTCAAAATCCCTCCTCCTGCCTGTGGTGTTTGTGTTTCTAAGGAGTGGTAAATTGGATCTATTTGGGGGGTTCTTTGTGTCTTTGTGAGTCCACACACAGTGATTCCTCTCTCCTATACTACCATTCCCAGAAAAATTAGAATCATAGTCTACACATCATTTCTTTTATTTTATAAACTTTGATGGTGGGTATGGTTGTTTGTGTACATGTCATTTTGCTTGGATACTTCATGTGTAAAATACCTGCAGAGGCAAGAAGACTGCTGCTGGAAATGGAGGAAGTGAGAAAGAGAAAGGAAGAGGGGGACTATTAATACATTTTAAAGCTTTCTGGTTAAATCCGCTCTTCAAGATAAACAATTGAAAGTGTAATTAGTCGCTGGCCTTGTTATATTAATACTGACTATAACAGTAAAGCATTTGAAATGTTTTGTAAACAATTTATTAATTTATCTAATACAGGGTAATGTGGAACTTTAAAAAACTCTTCTTTTTAAAAAAACAAAGGACAAGATAAATTATATCCCCATGCACATTATTTAAATCACACTTTAAGAACTTTGAAATTTGGATATCAAAGAACTTAAAAATGCCTGATAGTATCTTAAATAGGAGACATAATCATGTCTAGGTCAAATGAAAAAAATCTACTTATTGGTATATGGCTTGATCCTAAGTAGCTACTTTATAGGGAAAGGGACAAGAATAGGTTCTCTTCACAGAATGCTGCATTTATATGAAGGCTAATTTTTGTGACAAACTAACAAGTGTGTTTGCTTAGTGCCCTGACTGTAGTGACAAGAAAGCTGAATTGGGTATATGTTTTTGACCTACCTTTGTTTATCATTTTCCCTGTTTGGACAAGCTAAGATGCTTTACTTCAAGGTTTTTAAGAATTATGGGATATAGAACAGTAGAGACTGTGTAATCTGATTTAGAAAGATTAGTCTCAAGATAGAGTTATAGTGATTCATCTTCTAACTTCACTGTGAACAGGTATCCTAATTCAATATTGGACTGGTCTATTAATAATTCCAGTATTAGAAGAATTAGGGAAGATAGCTAAAATCTTAATTAGCTAGCAAATTTAATTTGGAGGACAGCCTCCACTCCCAGAGAGGCTGCAGCCTTTCTGCAATTCTCAAAGCCACCTCCCCACACCAAAATCTCTAAGACTAAGCTTGATCATTGCTAATTTGTAACTGAATGGGGTACCTGGACTTCTCCAAAGAAACTTTCATACTGTTGCTTATCACTGTCCCACCTTTGTTTCTCAAGCAGGTCATCCAAGTCCTTCTGCCTTACTGTAGCAGATGTACAGCCTTGCCTCCAACAGTGAAGGTGGCAGTTATTGATCTTCATTCTAGTACATATTATGACTTTGGTCTGAATTGGGAATAAGGTGTGATAATGAGGGCTGGACATTCAATGACAGACATCCAGATCTCAGAACCATACCAATCTAAGACAGAGGTACATGCCAAAATCAATGACTGTTGATAACAAAACACAGAGCCATGTTTTGTGTGATATATAACACAAACTAGTTGCACGTAGCATCCATAATGGAATTTGATGCTTCAGGAAGATCTAAGATTTCCTAAGGGAGGTGTGGCCTCCAGTCACCATAACTCCCAGGCAAGACTATAGAGCATAAATACATTTTATGCCTCAGTTTAGCACTTTTTAAAATATTATTAACGGGGGGGAGTATAACCTCCTCCAACCTATGCAGGTTCAGACCTTATGCCATTGAGGCAGGGCCACCTGCAGTGCAGCTCCTCAGCTAGTTTCCTTTGATGTGAAACTACCTGCCATCTGCCATGAGGCCAAATTGGTTCTCCAAGATTTTCTGTAGTTAACTGCAATCTGTGAATTTGGTGACTTAGTGCTAAAAGGCTGTGCTGACAACTTGGTATCAGGAAAGCAAGAAACTTGGCATGGCAGAGAATGGGTTTCCCCCTTTATAAGTGAAAACTTTTATTAAATATTTGAGCCTAGATCAGAAAATTGTCTTGGCTCCATTTTTCTCTCACCTATATAGTTCCCCTCTCTTTTCAGCCTCTGTTTGCCTCCCAGGTGAAACACAGTTCAAGTTAGGTAAGGCCTGGTTTCCAACAGTTTTGGTCCTGATCTTTATCACATTGAACACAAGACAGAATTTTACACTAACACTAAAGATATCTGCCTGTGCTTAAAATTCTGATTACAAAACACTTCCTTTAGAAGAGTGGAGTGGTTGATGAACACCAGACACTTACTTAGCAATAGTTGGCCTATGAATTTTGAATAAATTTCTTATTATGTGGAAGATTCAAATTGAATTAAATAGTTTTAAACAAGCTAGGAAGGAAGTAGACATGAAGGAAAAAAATTCTAGAGTAGATCAGTACTAAAACTGAAATAATCTGAGGGTTATCTGTGTGCTAGTGGGGAGGCTAGAGGGAGAGGGAGATGGAGAGGGAGAGGGACAGGGACAGGGACAGGGACAGGGACAGGGACAGGGACAGGGACAGGGACAGGGAGAGAGACAGGGACAGGGACAGGGACTAGGACAGGGACAGGGATATGGACAAGGAAAGGGGGAAGAAGGAGGAGGCAGAGGTAGAGCAGAGGCGGAAATGGAGGTGGAGGTGGAGACAGTGGCAGACTGAGGACCTAGAATTGCAAGCCACAGAAAGGAGTGTAATTGAGGCATTGTCTCCATAACAACTGAAAGCAACATAACCTAAGGGCATCTGTCAATTTCCTGGACAACTATTCACAAAGCTAATCTTTCAAATTCCAACCAAAATTTTCATAGAATGAGAAGATTGGGATTTCGAAATCAGGTGAACATATTTCTTATTATTCATTAGTATTTTTTACTTAAACTAGCAAAGTATATGTATTCATTTTTTTAATTTCTAATGTATTTCATTATTATTATTATTATTATCATTATTTTTGTTATTTTTATTACTAAAAACCAGTTTTTCAGTACAGTTCTTATTTTCCTCCTGGTTCAATTTGGTTAGAATAGTCTCTAATTTTCTCTCATTAATTAAATAGGTTGTAACTTCTTTTGCTTTTATGTTGTGAATATAAGTTATGATTGTTAAAAGCCTGTTAAATATACATGATATTTTCTAAAGCTAAAATTCATATATGTTAAAACTGTATTTAAAATCTATTTGTAATATTAACCATGGTAGAAGCAAAAAATAATCTCAAACAAAGTCCTGTATGAAAGGAAGAAGTGACCAGTTCCTCATTAGGCAGTGACCATTCCATCTCCACAGGAGAATATGCAGTGTAACTGTGGCTTAATAGAATGAATTGGGTAGTGTTACTTCTGTTTCTAATTTGTGGAACACTTTCATGAGAATTGGTATTAGTTCTTCTTTGATGGTCTGATAGAATTCTGCACTACAGCCATCTAGTCCCAGGGTTGTTTTGGTGGGAGATTATCATGATTGGTTCTATTTCTTAAGGTGTTAAGGTGCTGTTTAGATGGTTTATCTTATGGATTTGGTATATGTCTAGATAATTGCATATTTCACTCGTCTTTCGCAGCGTTTTTTTTTAATTATTCATTACTTACCTATGAAGTTTATTCATTTCAAGTTTTTTTTCCAGGCTGCATTCCATGGAATATCTTTGGCTGAACTGGAATTTGCTCTATAGACGAGACTGACAAGGAATTTAGAGATTTTCCTGCCTCAGCATAATAAGTCCTGGGATTAAATGTGTGTTTGCCCCCATTCCCTGGCACCTAGGAATTAATTTTGAAGACTACTTACATACCTTCATATAGTTCAAACCTTATAATATTACAAAATGGAAGCCTATCACAGTGATTCCTGCTTTTAACCAGAGGACTATGGGTCTTATGAAATCATATCTCTTTTGACTTCTAAGAAAGCCATACATACATAGCCAATTTGAGGCCAGCCAGTGCTAATCAATACATTTTGGCCAAAATGGAAAGAAAAAAAAAACACAAAGTGAAAGTGCCTTTCTTATTTTAAGAATGGGCTACATTATAATAACACACACACTCAATCACATTCAGACTCACAGAAACAGACAGACACACACAGAAACACACACAGACACAATCAGACAGAAACAGAGAGTGAGACAGAGAGAGAGAGAGAGAGAGAGAGAGAGAGAGAGAGAGAGAGAGAGAGAGAGAGAGAGAGAGAGAGAGAGAGAGAGAGAGATCCACAGTGTTGGTGTTGGGAATCATAGCCACCTCCTATTTGGTAGCAGCAACTTTGTGTAACAGATAAGTCATCTTTTTAGATATTGGCTCTAATTTTGAATTGGCCAAGAAAAACCTGATACTATGCAGTCTGGAGCTGACATTTGGATTTCATAGGATCCCTGAAAATGGTTTCTGAGCAAGAGAACATAAAGTTTAATCATTCCTGGTGCATCTCACATATCTTCTGCCCAGTCTCCAATTGAGACACACAGAATTTACTGTTGGGGATTTGATAAAGGGGGTTTATTTTTGACAAGAAGCCCCTGAAGGATTACACAAATACAGTTGAAACAACCTTAGTACATGTCAGAGTGTGGTACCTCCCTTCTTTATGCTTCTCAGTGCAGCTTCATTTAGTGTGTTCATTTAGTCCTGGTCAGAACACACAACAGAGCAGAAACAAACATTCTTTTAAATTTTTACACACCTTCTAATTTTTTCTTGTTTTTGTTGTGTATCTTGAGAGACCCTTGCAAGCATTAATTTATTCTTAGATGAATTTGGACATTTTGAGTAATGTTCTCTTCCTACACCTTCCTTCTCTCTCCAGAAATGTGGAGAAGTTTACATGACTCAGAGTATAAGATCATTGGCTGCTCTTGCAGAGGGTCTGGGATTCAATTCCCAGTGATCATCCTGAGTGTCACAGCCACATGTAAGTCCTGTTCCAGGGGACCTGATACAAGCTAACTTAGGACCTCCATGTAATCCAGGAATGTTCACATCCAACAAATACACTCCTTCAGGTAAAAATGTCCATCCAATAGAAATAATGAAAAGTATGCTGTTTACCAATTGTCATGTAGAACTTGATTTCCAAATGAACACAAATATTATCAAGAGCAGACTTTAAAGTATGCATGTAGGTCAACCATTGTGATATGTTTGGTACTTATTTTTTCTTTCTTTTCTGTTTTGCATCCCCTAGGACCTCGCATACCTATGACTTGGAGGAAAGTAATACAGAGTTCTTCCATAGTCTCTGCTTCAGTTTCTGCCTCTACTTACCACTCTGAATCAAGTTCTGTCCTGACTTTCCTAGGTCATGCAATTTACAAGCTGAGACTTGTAAACAGAAAGAAACCATTACCTCCTTTTGTAGTTTTGGGCCCCGATCTTTATCACATTGAAATCAAGACAGGCTTGCATACTTACACTTATGCTATCTGCCTGTGCTTAAACTACTGGTTACAAACAGTTTGTTCAGAACAGTGGAGTGACTGTTCAATGCCAGACAGTTACCTAGACATTGTTGCCCTATGAATTTGGGTTACATCTCTCATTATACTGAAGATTCAAATTCAATCAAATGGTTTTAGTACAAGGTAGAGAGGCAACTTAATGTTCATAGAAAACCAATTCCACAGTAGATCAATTCTAAAACTAAACTAACCTGTATGTTATCTCAGCACTAATAAGTAGCAGTGGGACAATCAAAGGCATAGGAAGGTGCAGAGGCAGAGGTTCAGATACAGGCTGAGGTAGAGAATGTAGAGGCAGAAAAAGAAGGATAGGCAGAGTCACAAGGACAGTCATAGGAAGATTCAGAATCAGAGAATGAGTGAGAATTTGTGGTGTGCATGTACCTGGTGTGTGCCTTTGTAATTCTTGGACATTTTAGGAAGTTACATTAATTCAAGTCCTGAGAGGTGGGGTGATTGGTTACGACAAAGCTATCAGATTGCAACAAGTATACCAAGACATGGTTTCTGTCTAATTGGCCACCCAGACATTTATATACTTATAAGAGTACTTATAAAAGGAGAGATTCCAAGATAATGGCTTTCTTTCTACTGATAAGCCTGCCTCCCCGAGTCTCAGCATAAACGTTAATTATGATTCATTAGAAAAGAGCACACACAAGACTGCAGAATCTCAGCCAATACTATTGAGAACACTTTTTTTTTTTTAAATCACAAAGCCCTCACACAACATTTTAAAAATCCTTTACTGGATTCATCTTCTAAGTATACACTATATGTTATATTTAGTGTATCATAAAATACTAATGTGGAGTATCTACTTATGCACACTGAAAGTGTACTTCAAACAGAAAGCATTAATACTGTTACTCCATAGATGAAACATGTTTATGAAGTAACACTAAGGGAGATTTACACACAATATTTGCATTTCATATGAGGTCCCCAGATGAAACTTAATTGCATCAAAACACATGGCACAGCATGGAATAGGTATGACTAATATTAAAATAGTGAACAGCTGAATGCAGGAAGTATGGAATACAGAGTTACTAAGTTTGGTGGAATACTATATTTACATACAACATACATTAGTGAAAAACTCCTGCTGCATTACTTTGCACAAGATTGAGTGTCAAAGCTAGTACATTTTGTCTGGTGTTTGGTGGTTGGTTAAGCAAGTTGCTTGTGGTTTTTTCATATCCATAGTTAAAGAAAAAGCACTAGGAAAAAAATTAGATTCAGAGATTTTCTAATTCCTCTCTCTACCTTTATTTCTGTCCTATCTAGTGTTTTGGAGTATAAAAAGAAGAACCTAGAAAATATCAAACACAAGCTCTAAAAATGAATCTTCCTTGCCCTCCACCAGAAATCATCAACTGTGAAGAAATACACTTCATCTTCTTTATCATAAATTTTAAAGGACTCTCTTCAATAGCTTCTTGACTGGACTGTTTCTTTTTACTTTTGTGTGTGTGTGTGTGTGTGTGTGTGTGTGTGTGTGTGTGTGTGTGTGTGTGTGTGTGTGTGCCTTGCTGTGCATAATTCCTTCCTGTGTTGCTATCCATTCATGTTTGTGGATTTACTCACAACAAAGCAGATACAGTGCATTGGAGTATCTTTTGCTTTTTTTGCTTGTTTGTTTGTTTGTTTGTTTTTGTTTTGTTTTGTATTGTTTTTTTTTTTTTTTAATTTTCTGGTGGTGGGGAGTGCATCTATGCTTTTTGTTGGGAGCTATTACTGCAATGCTAATGTCCTGATCTCTGAATTGGGTCTCTCCACCTCCCCCGCCCCCATAAGAAAAGAGGGTCAAAAGCAGGCCACAGACTCACTGCTCTGAGAACAACTACAGATTGTTCCAACCCTAAGTCAGTGCTGGATGTCCTGACCTAAAGATGTACCCTGATAACGCCAAGTTCCTGCTTCCACCAGTAGTTGCCAAAAGAAAAATTTCCGCTGCCCCTTCCTTCCTGCTGAGAAGTACTTCCTCTTCCCCCCCACCCTGCTGCCCCATCCCTCCTGCTGAGGTGCATTGCTTCTGCCCCATTTCTCCTGCTGAAAGGCACTTCCCCTTTTGCTTGTGCATTTAAACCTTGGTCATGGCTAATACATTGGGGTCCTGATGTAATTCAGAACATTTCCATATCTTTGTTCGCACAATATCCTCATCTCTCTCTACACCCCATTTATTTCTTAGGAGAAAGTCCTGTCGAGACCCTCGAATAACTGGACCTGCTGGACGGGTCAGCTTTTGAAGTTACAAATCAAATACTACCATTGAGTGACAAATCTACCTTAGACAGGGTTTTGAATACTTTAACAGAAAGTGTTTCCCTCTTTATTACTAAGAAATTATAATCTTGTTTTTCTTGTACTCATGAACTGTTACAGAACTTTTAGGTCCATTTATACCAATTTTATGCAGACACTAAGCAATGTCAACCCATTGCTGACATTTTTTTATTGATAATGCAATTTGATCAATACATGAGTTCTTGTTTCTGCCTTGTGTCTGATTGTGTTTTCTTGAAGACTTGTATCTTATGGGCTATAACAAAAACTTGTAATGCTTGTAATGTACAGTTGAGGAGGGTGGTCTGGAGACTCGGGGGGTATTTCTGTGTATAGAATGAATGCCAAGTGCCTGGTGTTAAATCAGGGAAATGTTGCTCCTTAGGCTACATGCTCACCGTTTTGTGTTCATACATTTGGGGACAATATTTTTCAGTACCACAGAGCAAACGTTACAGGTACTTACTTTTTAAACTGTCAGTAATCACCAAATCTGAAATCTGGGCCTTGGACCACGCTGTTCTCTCAAAGCTAGTCAGAAAATGCTTAGCGATATGAGCCCAATCCTTGCTTTTTATCCTTAGAGTGGAGGAAAACTGGTCTTTCCTGTAAGGGTTTTGCAATTAGAGATTCTGGTGTCAGCAGAGCTTACATGACCCCTATTGAGGTTGATCATTTGTAATAGCAAGGGAAATGTGGGAGGATCATTACCCTGATGGCTCAAAATAAGTCTAGAACACACTGCATTCTTCCCCCTTGTGGGTGCCATCCCTGTCACATTTTGAAGAGAAACAGTGCTCCTCCAGGAAGCTGGAGGAAATTGGCCTGTATTCCTTTGGATGCTGTTAGACCCAGCCTCTAGGTCTGGACTGACTATCATTAAGGCCCCTGTCCCTGCTGTTCTCTCAGTTCTCCACAAAACAAGAGACTCTCTTTAGCTTTTGTGCTGAGTGATGTCAGCCCTGCTTCTCATATACTGATTAACTAGGCTATTTGGGCCTTAGAAGAATGTCTTTTTCTCAACTATCTATTTACCAGGTAAACTGTCAGTGAGAATGGTGAGACATCTATTCTTGGCAAGGTTACCATAATTAAGGGCAGGGAATATGAAGATAATGCAGACTTATTGATATATTCCCAAAGTCTAGATTTAATTGACACTCTAATGACTTGCACAAGAAACATGAGATTGTGGGTTGACTTCAAAGTGTAACATATGAGGTCCATATAGAAAATCAGGAGATGACTGTTGAGAACAGCACTGGGCTTTAAAGAATTTGTTCTACCATGACTTTCCCAATATTTCACCATCTTAATAAGTATGTTGTGAAGGCAAGAGATGGTGTAAGAGTGTTCTCATCAGCATCTAGGTCCCATGGATGCTTGTACACTCTGTCACTTCAAGATATCTATGGCACAGTGGTACCTGATTAACGAAGAAGCCTTTGTAGTGCCACAGAGCAGCAAATAGTGGCCTAGAAGCAGGAAGTAGGAAGGTTGACCATGGCCCTCCTTTTAGGATTTACACTTTAAAGCTGAGACACACTGTAAAACACACATGTTTCTGACATTTAGCCCATGGAATGTACAGAGAATATCTCGGTCGATTGGTATGATGGTTTTAGACATGACTGAAAATGCGTTTATGTTAATCTGAGTGTGCTAGTAATCTTATGCCAACTTGTGAAAATCTAGAGTCACCTACGAAGAGGAAACATCAAATAGGATCTCCCTACATTAGATGGGTCTATAGGCATGCTTTTTGGATTAAAAAAAGTATATATTAATTTAATTTTTTTCATGTAATATGGGTTGAACAAATTCTTTCCCTACTTTATATCCCTACCATTCAACTCAGAGACACTGTGAAACTTATAGAAGTCATGGACCAAATGGATTTAACAGATACATTTGGAACATCTCTCCCTAAGACAAGAACACACATGGTATGCACTCACTGCTACGTGGATATTAGACAAAGAACACGGAATACCCATGATATTATACAGTAAATATCTGCACCGAAGCTGTACCCATACTGTATTCATATCATCACGAATCAGTATGCACAGTTCTCAGTACTGTGCATCTCCTAAAGGAGTATTGCCAACAGCAGATTTAGCAAGGCCTCAACAAGAATTATACCACTGGTAACATCACAATTTGTGGCTTTTAGGCTATATTAGGAGCTGGAGGTCATCCTCCTCATCTCTGTTATTCCCACAGCCTGAGGAAATTAGGGGAGCTTGCAATAACAGCAAGGATGGAGAACCAGAGACCAGCAAAGGGACTAAGACCATCTATCAGAATAAAAACCAATCTCTTCTAATATTTGAAATATCTGCCTTCCTAGCCCTTCTAATAAACCTATTTTTCAAATCAGACCTAAAGCCAAAATGCATGGTAGAATGTCTTTAGAATGAAAATAGCAGTTGCCACCTTAAGCCTTTGTTTGCAGGGATGCACTCCCCCTGCAGTCTGATTGGAGGATGTTGATTGACCTGCTTAAGAAAAAGAGACCCAGACAATGAGAAAGTAGCAATGCAAAGCTTCTTTTGGGGAAGTCCAGATACTTTATTCAGTTGCAAATTGCAAAGCTCTGAGAGTAGCAAGAAAACAGCTTTTCTGGGAGGATGAGTCCCCAACTAAATTCTATGCAAAAGAGGAATTTTAGTTCTCAGAGTGATACTTATAAGAAGATTCAGGATCTGTGTTCAGCTAACAAATTAATCTCTTGGGCAGCCTCTGTGCTCCATCTTCACATGAAAAAACGCAAACCGAGCTCCTTCCCCAGATTCGAATCGGATCTGGACCCTTACATTCCTTAGTTAGTGTGTCCTTTCATTTTATCAATGCATAAGAATTAGAAGTAACTGGATGCCAGTGGTGATCTGCTGCAGACTGACCTTTAATATCAGTTTGCAAAAAATTTAGATCAAATAAAGTAAAGGCAAGATGTGCCTTTGGTGACCTTGGGGGATATAACTGCCACTGTTTTGTCATAAAAGGCCAATTCTTTAAGGTCTGATGAGCACATTGAACTATTCCGTTTCCATGGGCTTATAAGGAATTCAAGTTTTATGTTTGATTCCAAATTCCTTACAGAATGAAATAAAATTTTTCCTAGAATAGGATAGCCCATTATCTGTTTTGATATGTTTAGGCAATCCTATTGCATTAAATGCTTGTGGGCAATGATCAATTACGTTTTTAGAAACCTTTCCTTTATGGAGAGAAGCAGAAAAAAGCAAAAAGAAATCCTGAACAAGTATCGATACAAACATGTTCATATTTTAGTTTTCCAAATTCTGCATAATGGGTTATATCCATTTGCCAAATATGATTAGACATAAGGCCTCTAGAATTGACTTATAAATGTGGCACTGGAGATAATGAAATACATTAAGGACATTGCTTTACAATCATTTCGCTTGTTCTTTTAGTGATCTTATGTCTTGTGTGTGTGTGTGTGTGTGTGTGTGTGTGTGTGTGTGTGTGTGTGTGTGTGTTTGTGGGTATGTTATTAAAATAAAAGTTAAAAAAAAAGCTTTCAAATTTTGTAAGAAAAAAAGCTGAGAAAACTGTGCTGAGAAATCAATCCAATAAGCAGCCTTTCTCCATGTACCCTGCCTATACTCCTACATGTGTCCTGTCTTGATTTCACTCAGTGATGGAGTGCAATATAGAAATATAATACAAACTAAGCCTTTTTTCAAAGGGAAGGGAGGAGATGGTGGATGGGTTGGAGATTTGTTGAATGGAAAATGGGAAAGGAACTATCATTTAAAATGTAAATAAATCCCAAAATTAATGAAAGACAATATGTCCTATGCAGAAATCCAAAATGACAACATAAAACTGCTCACATACTATCTCCTAAGCTCAAATGTGTAAGGCTTGGACATGCATGACTTCCATCTGTGCCTGCAGGCCACTGAAATCCACATCAACTATGTGGATATCTACCCTGACTTCCTGGCACAGATGCTCCCCAAAATGAAGTGGGCAGTGATTATGCAGGGAGCAGTCACCTCAATCTTGGCTGAGGTACTTAAAGATCCAACTGAAAGCTATTAACAGGACGACACGTTTTTTAGGAAGATGTACCCACATGTGGCTTGAGATTGATGTATTGGATGGTACCCTGCAGTTCTCAGAATCTGGACATCTTTTCCCTATAAGCTGCAGGATCCCCAATATGGTGTTGAATGATAAGGATACAGAGATATAAACTTGTTAGCCACCACACTGTGAGGTGGGAGAGGGTGCACAGGTGAAGGAACACCCTCATTGAAGCAGGGGGACAGAGGATGTGATAGGGGGTTTCTGGATGAGTGGGAAACTGGGAAAGAATACAACATTTGAAATGTAAGTTAAAATATATGTAATTAAAAAAAAAGACCAACCAAATAATGCAAAGTGAGGGGCCCATCGCTGTCACCGAATATGTAGCAAATGATGGACTAGATGGACACAGTGAGAGGAGGGGATCCTGGTCCTGAGAGACTCTATACCTCAGTGTAAGGGAATGGCATGACAGGGAAGCAGGAGTGCTTAGGTTGGTCAGTAGGAGGAGGAGGGACATGTTATTGGGTTTTTAGAGGGGAAAACTTGAAATGGGATAACATTTAAAATGTCAATATAGAAAATATCTAATAAAATAAAATAATAAAATAAACAACATTGGGAACAATAAGTTAATAGCAGAATAAAAAAAAATCAAAGAAGCTGGGTGTGGTGTTGCAGGCCTTTATTCCCTGGACTTGGTAGAAAGAGGCAGGCAAATTTATGAGTTCAAGGCCAGCCAGGTTTTCAGAATGAGTTCTACAACAGCCAGGCCTACAAAGAGAAAACCTGCCTCAAAAAAAAATAAAATAAAATAAGAAAGAAAGAAAGAAAGAAAGAAAGAAAGAAAGAAAGAAAGAAAGAAAGAAAGAAAGAAAGAAAGAGCAAAGCACCAAAGCACTCATGTGCATGCACTGGTTCCAAAGACAGCCCTTTCCAAATGATACAACAGCACATGTTTTCACAAAATGGATTCTGAACATGTCCTCAGATTTGTCCTTTGACTATACTATCTAGGTTATTCCCCTCATGGTGACAAGAAACAAAAGGAAGCAAGATATTAGTCTGAAGCAGATATCAGACTGATGCCAAGACCAGCCTATGACTCCATTATGCTTTCTGTTTTCAAGCATCCAGAGAGTGGTTCTCAACCTTTCTAATGCTACAGTTCCTTCATATATATTCTTCCTCATGCTTGGTGAGCCCTTACATAGAATTATTTTTTTCCTACTTCATAACTATAATTTACTACTGTTATAAATCCTAACATAAATACCTGACATAAAGATAGTCCTAGACAACTCCCATGAAAGTGTCACAAGGACTTAGAACTTATAGGTTGCCATTCACAGTGCCAGGAAATACTAGTAAGACTAGCCAGCTCCTTGATTTTTACACTTTCTGCCTTCCAGAACTGTACTAAGATAGATGTGATCTATTTTAGTTGTCTAATCATGTGATCATCTGGAGTTGTCTAAGACTATCTTTATGTCAGGTATGTATGTTAGGATTTATAACAGTAGGAAATTATAGTTATGAAGTAGGAAAAAATAATTTAATGTAGGGGTTCACCAAGCATAAGGAAGAATATATATGAAGGAACTTGGAAACACACATACCCAAGAGGATGATGGAGTCTATTTTTCCTGTCCTGGAATCTTAGCAGGGATGAGTCAGCTCTAATGAAATTGATGAGAAAGGTTATTGGATGAATTCCTACTCAAAGTCATTGGAGACAACAGCAAATCTGTTTTGTCCGAATGGAGAATGGATGAGGATTTGTGCTCCATTAAAAAGGTCAATAAATTGACTAATTTGATTCCTGCCTGTATATTTGTGTGTGCTTTGTACTTTTTTCTGCTTTGTGTTGTGCTCTGTGTTCTTGATTATTAACTCTAGGGTCCTTACCATACTTGCAAAATGAAATATTTCTCAGTTGGAAAAGCTCTCATTTTTTTCCTCTGTATACAATATGATTCTTTAAAAAATAAGTTTTTGATTCCTTTGTACTAATAGTAAGATCAAAATTTCTGGGAAGACACTTTTCATTGAAAATACAGTTTTTCATTCAATAGATTCAGATTACTGTCCCCCCAAATCCTTCTACAACCTCTCCACTTCTCGACCCACCCAAATTCACACTTTTTCTTTCTCCCTTTATTAAAATACAAACAGGCATCTAAATAATAATGATACTATTAATGATACTAATAACAATAATAATGAAGATTAAGATACAAAATAAACAAATGAACCAGAACAGAACAAAACAAACATAATAAAAAAGAGGCAAAGAAAAAGCACAAGAAATATACATGTAGACACAGAGACATATATGTTCACAAACACTCAGAAATCCCATAAAAACAAAAAAAAACTGCAAACCATAATATATAAACAAAGGACCCTTAAGGTATTCTTTAAAGAACCCTGCCAATACCTTATTATATAAAGGACCTCCAAGATTATTATCCAGTTTGATTTTCATTTGCCAGGCAATGCTGAACTAGAGACTTAGATTTAAGCATGGTTTGCATACCCAGTAATACCCTAGTGGAAATTTGAATGTTTTCCTTTCCAAGCTACAAACTAGAAATAACTTCTGAGATAAAGATAGTGGCATGCACGCCCTTCCCTCTCATTGCTTGGGCTCTTTCTATCTCAGACCTTGCAGGCGCTGTGCATACAGATACTGCTACAGACACTTTTAGTTCAATGCAACTGATAGTAGAAGGCCTTGGGTGAGAGTTTTAACCACTTCGACCTATGGGAGTGATAGGATGATAAGAAATATCAATGGCTCATTTAAACTTGGTTGCTTCATTTTCTATACTCATGCTGGTTTGCAGCATGACCACCTTCATAGTCTCTGTGGGTTTTGACATGATGAATGAACAGGCAATCTTCAGAGGATGTAAAGAATTAAAGCTCAAGGAATGTATGAGGTGGCCCACTAGCCACTCAAGTAAGGTTACTAGCCACTCAAGACCGCGTACCTGAACTTCATCTCTGAAATAATATACATGGTAGAAGAAGAGGATTGTCTCTTCCACAATGTCCTGCAATCTCTACACATGTGCAGTGATTTGTGCACAGTTACACACATATGTACTTAATCAAACACATGTACCCATAATGTAAGTACATTAAAATGTATAAAATCATATAAAAACAAATAGACCTTCTACTGGAAGTTTCAGAGAGACTACATTTATAGGATTTGGAGCTTGTTTGTTTCCTACAAACCTCCCATGCAGAAGGGAGGTTTTACATCTACTTTCGCTCGACTAAGACTTCGCTTGAAGCACTTGCCTGGGATTCCTGTAGATTTGGTTTTTCTCGCCACATATGAAGAAATCTCTGTGTATTCTGAGTGCCCTAGATGCTGCTGAACTGAAAAATGCACATGCAACACAGACTTCCCACAATTGCTGAAGGCAGGCCCTCCTTTCTTTCTTTTACTGTAGAAGTAACTTTTCCATTTTCTAAACAACAGACAGTAGTAGTTTCCTTCCTAACACAAATGTCTCTGGTTTAGTTAAATAGATTTATTAGCTTCAAATCAGACAATACCATGCAAGTTCATTTTCAGAAGGGTTAAGTGGAATTGAATTTGTGTTGTGTATTACTAACTGAGAGGCCAATTTATAACCACAGAGCACTTTGAGTTGAGTGGAAATAATATTTTTACAATTATAAAATGCATAAAATTCCGTACCAAATTTTTATCAAACTTGCTTTATATGTAAGATAAATCAAAAATTAACAGACAACTACCAAACAGTTAAAGCATACAACATGGCAATAAATTAAACGAAAATGCTAATTTAGAAGTGGGAGAAGATAAGCTTTTATGGAATCTGTTTAATTGTATAAGAAAGAGAAACATCACTTTTCTTCACATGCTCAGAATTTAAGAGGGGGAAAAGATCCATGTGATAATCCAGTTCTATGTACACAAAATTAAGCAAGATCCTCATAATTAATGTGTGAGTACACAATGCCTGACTCAAATTCTATCATAGACGCTCAAGTCCTGTCACTGCAGGCTCATCAGTCTCACTGTATTATTGTTATTATTATTATTATTATTATTATTTATTAATTGCTGTTGTTTTTCTTTTTGTTATAATTACATAATTTAAATTTAAAACTTATTAAATTTCAGTAGATGATATTCAAGAAATGTTTAAAACTTTTAATATTGACCATGGACAAATGACTCTGCACTAAAAAACTAGATCTCATTCCCCATATTATTATCTGTTAACAGTGTGCACAATAAGACCTGAGACCTAACAAAGTTGTCCTTTAGTTCCTCATTTTGCTCACATCAGCATCTGTAAACCATTGCCAAGTTCAGAGGCTAAGAATCTGCATAGTATCTTTCACAGAACAAGTCCTCATCGATGACAGAAACTGTGGCTATGTACTGTGTTTATACTTTATTCCTCATGATGAAGGAAGAGCTGAAAGCAAGAAACTGATGCTCTAAAGGGCTTACCAAGAAACTTCCCTGGACAATATTGGTATGAATTAGTACAATTTGACTAAAAGAGCACTTTGTCCACCAGGCTTGGAAGATGTTGAAAATGTAAAAATATTAAAGAGAAAAATGTAAAGCTGTACTTGTAATATAGTTAAAACACCCATGGAAGGAGTTACAGAGACAAAATTTGGAGCTGTAACGAAAAGATGGAGCATCTAGTGATTGCCATATCCAGGGATACATCCCATAATCAGCTTCCAAACGCTGACACCATTGCATACACTAGCAAGATTTTGCTGAAAGGATCCAGATATAGCTGTCTCTTGTGAGACTATGCTGAGGCCTAGCAAACACAGAAGTGGATGCTCACAGTTACCTATTGGAATGGGTCAAACGGCCCCCAATGCAGGAGCTAGAGAAAGTACCCAAGGGGCTAAAGGGAACTGCAACCCTATAGGTGGAACAACAATATGAACTAATCAGTACCCCAGAGCTCTTGTCTCTAGCTGCATATGTATCAAAAGATGGCCTAGTGAGCCATCACAGGAAAGAGAGGCCCTTTGGACTTGCAAACTTTATATGCTCCAGTACAGGGGGACGCCAGGGCCAAAAAGGGGGAGTGGGTGGTTAGGGGAGTGGGGGGATGGGTATGGGCAACTTTTGGGATAGCATTGGAAATGTAAACGAGGAAAATACCTAATTAATTAAAAGAGAAATAAAAAAGAGTTTATGGTTAATGAGGGTAAATTTTTGTTAAGATTTGTTCACATAGCCTGTCTTCCACTTAGCTCTATTTCCATAGCCAATGGAATGAAATTCTGCCAGGCCTTGTCTATCATCAATATGAGTGGATGTGCAACTACAATAGCCAAAACTAGAAGTTATCATGGAAGATCTCTTTTCTGAAGAAAAATTGAGGAAGAGTGGATTGGGGTAGCAGAAGTGGAGGAGAAGTCAGGGAACAGAGAAGAGAAGGAATACTAGGTTTGGGATGTTGATTGATTAACTAATTTAAAAAAATCAGCTCCAGGACAGTTTATTTTCTGGTGTTAGAGAAAACTCATCTCAACAATTATTATTAAGGAGAATTTTATTATCTGAGATCCTACAGTGAATTTGTATTGGTGTTTGTGTCTGTGTCTGTGTGTCTTGGTGTGTGAACCTACTATGTTGCTTAAAGTAGCTAGCAAAATATAATTTGTCTTTCATGAACTCACAAGCCAGGATTCACTTCTCTGACTACATGGCCATCTTAAGAAGTATCCTCCTGACCAAACAGTTGTTATTTCTACATAAACCTGGGATTCAATCTACCCTGCTTCTAATTGGGACCAAATGTATAAGCCACATGTGTTTCTCTGCCAGACTACTAGTGGATGAGACCCTCGAGTATCAGATGCATACCATGTTGGAGAGGGTACATAAGCTCCCATGCACTGACCTTATCAATAAATTAATGCTCAAACTTTTCTATAGAGAAAACTGCTATACTCATTTAAAATTAAGAAATCACAAATTGTACATCCCTTTAGGCACAGGAGTGGTATGCAATCATTTAAAAATTCCAGTGTGTGTAATAAAAGCCAAAATAATCAAAGTCACTTTACTGCTCTCTTTTACTTCCACAGAGATGAATAACTAGTATGGACAGTGAGATCTGTAAGTGGACTTCAAATGCTTACAAGTTTCTTAGGTTTGTGTTGGCTTTCAGGTCTTCTTGTGTTCCCCAAGCTTCCATGAAAATAGACAATGTCAAGGGAGAGACTGAAGTGACAACTACCATGGTAACACTGAAGGAAGACACAGTCTTATCATCTTGTTCATAAATTTACCTGAATCTTTGTTTTGGTATTGTATGACAGTCAACATTATAGCCACTGAATCTATGCCATGAATATTAATTCTTTCTGACTTCAAGGGCCCTAATAGCATTTTACATCTCTTCTGAGAAAAGTGAAGAATTAAATCATAGTCCATGGTACCTGAAACCAGAGGATAGTGTCTAAGAAAACATTGCTATGGACACAGATGTCAAACAAAAACATAGGTTGGATACAAATGTCAAACAAATACTCATTTCTTTTATTCCTAATACAAAAAAAAAAAATGTGTGGATAACACAGATAATGAAAGACAGTGGGAAGCAACTTATTATTCTATTTTATCTTTTTTTTAATATGAAACATAACTCTGCCAAATTTTCTAGATTTTAAACATTCTTTACATTCTGTCCCTGCAATATGCTAATTTTCCTTAGCTTGGCAATTCTGTCTGAGTTTTTTGACTAAGTGAGGGTGCATGTGTGTGTGTGTGTGTGTGTGTGTGTGTGTGTGTGTGTGTGTGTGTGTGTGTGTGTGTGTGTGTGTGTGTGTGTGTGTGTGTGTGTGTGTGTGTGTGTGTGTGATATGTATTCAGGGTCTAAAGAGACCGGAAGACCTAGAGATACAAGTAAGTTTTTATTCTTGTTTTTTTGATCTTTTTTTTTTTTTTTTTTGTTTTGTTTTGTTTTCTAGACAAAGTTTGTTTGTTTACCCCTGGCTTTCCCAAAACTCACTCTGTAGATCAAGGTGGCCTCAAACTCAGAAATTCGCCTGCCTATGCCCCAACCCCCAAATGCTGAGATTGAAGACCTGTTCCCTCACTGCCTGGCATTAGACAGTTTTTTTGTTAAACTATATTTGGTGCTATAAACAGAACGGGAAGTTTAACATGTACTGTTCAAGAATTGAGCCATCTCTTTCTTCACAATGCAAAGAATAACAAGAATGAATAAAGTAGAAAAAATATTGTGTAATAGATATGAGGGCTTATCTATAATTGTTTAAGAGTTAAATAATAACAACAAAAAGTCAAACAGCTCAGTCTGGACATATGTATACAAATTGCAAAGTAACTTTCAACAAAATACACAAGCAATTCAATGAAGGAAGGCTATAAATGTCAATAAATGATGGGGAGCCAATTGGACAATGTGATGAGTGTTCTTGGGTTTGAACTTTACTGCATCAAAAATTAACTAAAATCCAAATGACTGGGCAAGACATTAATGGATTTTTTTCTTAGTAATTTGAGATGGCAAGATCCATTTTGAATCTGAATCTTTCAAGTGGGAAAAGTCACTTTAAACCTGGCACACACTTATATAAATGTTCTGCAACCTATATGAAAGACGTGGAAGAAGAAAGTTTGTTTTCTTTGCCTGTTTGCCCTCATTGGGAAGCCCATTCCTTCACTGTCAATACAGGCCATTTTCAGTATTCCATAATACACTGGAGACTACCTGAGACAATCCACCTCATTGACTGAATAACTATTATGTTCTTAGAATATCAGTTGGTAGACAGCTATTGTTGGATCACACCCTGTAATTCACTTTAAAGTCTATTTAAACTACATTTAAAGTATATTATATAACAAAATATTATAAATGATAAAATATATTACATATAAAATAAATTATATATAATATATACACCATAGTTTTATAACATTATGCATATATGTAATTTGTGCTGTATGTTTTGTTTCACCCGAGAGCAGTGACACATAATAGGTAAAAGAGTAAGCCTCACACTCAATCTCAACTTCATACTGTATGTAAAATAATTCACAAGGGCATGGACTTAATGTAAGAACAAAATAAAAGATTTAGGAAAATTGGAGTATATGTATGATTAATAGAGTTAAGAGTTCTAGATTTCATGGAAGAAATATTCATTCTAAGAGAAATAATTGATCCTCACTAAAATTAAGAACTTTCACACTGAGCTGGATGATGGTGGTGGGTGATGTTTTAAACCAAGAACTTGGGAGACAAAGGCAGGTGAGTTTGTGGTAAACCTGCTGTACAGATTGATCTTGAAGACAGCCAGGGTTATGCAGAGAAATTGTATCTTTAAAAAACAAAGAAAACAAATAACCCAAAAAAATAACATAGAAATTTTTTTTTTCTGTAGCAGTTCCTGCTTCAACAGTGAAGAAGCAATCTAAATCAATTATAACCCAAAAGGTAATATCTCCCAGGGTGTATTTTTCACCATTACAGTCCAGGTTACACAATGTATACACAAAGGAAATGAGTTATAGTTAATCAGTTAACCTAGACAGGTGGTTAGCTTGTAGATGACCAGCATTACAACACTGTAGAGTGTCTTCTTCGATGGGTTAGCATAGCCCATTCTTTCTCAGATAAATGCATTTGTATATCGTCAAATATTAACATTCCTGAAGAAGAGAAAGGACTTGAATTTAATACTGAGGCAGAAGCAGTTGTTGTACCTGTCTGTGAATCATGGCAGGCTGCATGCTGAGGAAATTATCAGTAAGGAATTTAGGTAGAGAAACTGAGGTGACCAGCGGTAGGCAAGTGGCCCAGATAATTGGTTGTAAAATATCCAGTTTCCACTCTGACCCTGACAAGTCTAGTCGCCTGGAGATCAGTAAGGTTGAATGTACCAGAGAACACTAGTGGTCTTAGCAGCAGGAAAAATCTAAAATGAGACTGGCTGAATTCAAAAGGGAAATGTTAAAATAAAATAAAACAATAACAAAAAGCAATCTGACTTTCTCCAGCCCCTCTATGGTCCAGTAGCCTCCTTGGCTATTTAACACCAACAAACCACTAGTAAACACTAGTGTTGGGCAGATTTGTGTGTTGCTGTAAAGCTGCCTTGATAATTTGCTTTCTTGGGTGTTATCCTTCATGAAGTTATTTCTCTCTTTTCCTTCTCTGTAAAATATATAAGACTAAGCTTAAAAGCATTTTCTGAAGTGATACATGAGTCCCACCCTCTCTATATAAGATCTGGTTACCATGAGTCAGCCAAAATAAACTCTGCCTGACATTCTTAGGTATGATTCTGAAAGAGGTGTTTTCTGTTGTCACTGGGGTGTCACTTAGTTCCCCATTCACTAGCAGCACCTAGAACATGGCACTAGGGTACAAAGGCCAGTGGAAGTCCTCCTCTCTCAACTCATGGATGTATTTTCATAAAAAGATATTAATACCAGCATCTATTCCACCTCTAGAGAACATGAATGCTAGCCTAGGCTCCTATACCTAACAAAACTCTCAATCACCATAGACGGAGAAAACAATATATTCCACGACAAAGCCAATTTTACACATAATCTTTCCTTAAATCCACCCCTACAAAGAATAATAGGTGAAAAACAACAACACAAGGAGTGAAACTACACCATAGAAGAAACAAGAAAGTAATCTTACAACAAATCCACAAACACATGCTTCCACCTCTAAGAATAAAACTAATAGAAAGTAACAATCACTTTACCTTAATAAAAAAAAAACTAAAACAATAAAGCAAAACCTAAAACCCTAAAAAACCAAAAAATTATTAAACAAACACTAAATGACCCAAAAAGCTATTTTTTTAATTCTTAATAAATATTTTTAAAACCATAAAATTCTATAAATAAGAAAACACAAGAACTCTAAAAAGACCTTAAAAAATTATAAAACTGTTTCTTTCTGCACAAAATCAGGCCATTCTGTCTTCCATCACTGAATGGGGAGGGCTCACTATCCCTCATCACTATCTAATAAGGTATAGACAGTTGATGAGGGATGAAAAGTCAGTTTTCATCAAAGGTATTGCCTTTGAAGGTGATAGATTGGCCATGCTCTAGTGGAAGCCAGATGTCCAAGAGTTTATGGGAAACACAAATGATTTTGAATGGGTTTTAACAAAAGAGAGAAGATAAGATATGAAGTTGGCAGGAGGAGTTAGGTGGGAATGGGCCGTATTTTGTTCTGGGAGGAGTTACTAAAAGGATTGGAAAGTAAATTACATCAAAATATTTGTATGCAATTCTCAAGGTATTAAGGAAAGTAGTTCTTAATATACCATGTGTGTACTGAACACATACAGATCACTTATATTGCCATCTTCTAAATAACAACTTCTTATACAGCAGTTTCATTACATTGAGAGCAAAAGTAATCCATAGGTTATTTAAAATAAAGAAGAATCTGGGGAGATGGCCCAGGGTTAAAGCCAAGTGTTTGGTCAAACTTTCACCTGCAACACTGGTGCTTAGGAATGGGAGTGGAAGAGACAGAAGGATGACTGAATGTCAGCCTCACTCCTAGTTCAGCAAGAAACCCTATCACGAGGGGAAAATTAGGGACTGAAGTAACAGAAAACAGTATACCCTTCCCAATCCTCTGCACTTACCTGTATATTTCGGTATGCATACACACATCAATATGATTACTGTATAAAAGAGGTTACTTTGCATAAATATAGGCAAAAGCAATGTTGTTTTAGCCTAGATACTTGAAGACTTTTATATCATTAGGGTCCTAGAGAAACTCTCCAGATATAGAGGATGGGTATATCTTCTTCCTGTGCAAAGGAAACCTCAGTTAAATGTGTGTGTCAGTGACTCTAAACATCTTTCCTCCTCTAGATTTCTATTTATAACACACAATGGTCTGTAAATAATGAAAATATGAAAATAAGACTTTTGATTTGCATTTCCCTGATGATTAAAGATGTTGAACATTTTTTCAGGTGCTTCTTTGCCATTCGGTATTCCTCGGGGGAGAAATCTTTGTTCAGTTCTGAGGCCTATATTTTAATGGGGTTATTTGATTTTATGGAGTCTACCTTCTTGAGTTCTTTATATATATTGGATATTAGTCCCCTGTCCGATTTGGGATAGGTAAAGATCCTTTCCCAATCTGTTGGTGGTCTTTTTGTCTTATTGACTCAGAGCCACTAGTCAAATAAACTACACCCTATAAAATCAAATTTGCTTGGAAAACAATTTTCCAAGCAAATAGTCTGAAGAAACAAGCTGGAGTAGCCATTCTAATATCAGATAAAATCGACTTCCAACCCAAAGTTATCAAAAAAGACAAGGAGGGAGACTTCATACTCATCAAAGGTAAAAATCCTCCAAGAGGAACTCTCAATTCTGAATATCTACGCTCCAAATTCAAGGGCAGCCACATTCATTAAAGACACTTTAGTAAAGCTCAAAGCACACATTGCACCTCACACAATAATAGTGGGAGACTTCAACACACCACTTTCATCAATGGACAGATCGTGGAAACAGAAACTAAACAGGGACACAGTGAAACTAACAGAAGTTATGGAACAAGTAGACCTGACAGATATCTACAGAACATTTTATCCTAAAACAAAAGGATATACCTTCTTCTCAGCACCTCATGGTATCTTCTCCAAATTTGACCACATAATTAGTCACAAAACAAGGCTCAACACATACAAAAATATTGAAATTGTCCCATGCATCCTATCAGACTACCAAGGACTAAGGCTGATCTTCAATAACAAAATAAATTATAGAAAGCCAACATTCACGTGGAAACTGAACAACATTCTTCTCAATGATATCTTGGTCAAGGAAGGAATAAAGAAAGAAATTAAAGACTTTTTAGAGTTTAATGAAAATGAAGCCACAACGTACCCAAACCTATGGGACAAAATGAAAGCATTTCTAAGAGGGAAACACATAGCTCTGAGTGCCTCCAAGAAGAAACGGGAGAGAGCACATACGAGCAGGTTGACAACACATCTAAAAGCTCTAGAAAAAAAGGAAGCAAATTCACCCAAGAGGAGTAGATGGCAGGAAATAATCAAACTCAGGGGTGAAATCAACCAAGTGGAATCAAGAAGAACTATTCAAAGAATTAACCAAACGAGGAGTTGGTTCTTTGAGAAAATCAACAAGATAGATAAACCTTTTCTAGACTCACTAGAGGGCACAGGAACAAAATCCTAATTAACAAAATCAGAAATGAAAAGGGAGACATAACAACAGATCCTGAAGAAATCCAAAACACCATCAGATCCTTCTACAAAAGGCTATACTCAAAAAAACTGGTAAACCTGGACGAAATGGACAAATTTCTGGACAGATACAAGGTACCAAAGTTGAATCAGGATCATGTTGACCATCTAAACAGTCCCATATCCCCTAAAGAAATAGAAGCAGTTATTAATAGTCTCCCAGCCAAAAAAAGGCTAGGACCAGATGGGTTTAGTGCAGAGTTCTATCAGACCTTCAAAGAAGATCTAATTCCAGTTCTGCACATACTATTTCACAAAATAGAAGTAGAAGTTACTCTACCCAACTCATTTTATGAAGCCACTATTACTCTGATACCTAAACCACAGAAAGATCCAACAAAGATAGAGAACTTCAGACCAATTTCTCTTATGAATATCGATGCAAAAATCCTCAATAAAATTCTCTCTAACCGAATCCAAGAACACATTAAAGCACTCATCCATCCTGACCAAGTAGGTTTTATTCCAGGGATGCACGGATGGTTTAATATACGAAAATCCATCAATGTAATCCATTATATAAACAAACTCAAAGACAAAAACCACATGATCATCTCATTAGATGCAGAAAAAGCATTTGGCAATATCCAACACCCATTCATGATAAAAGTCTTGGAAAGATCAGGAATTCAAGGCCCATACCTAAACATGATAAAAGCAATCTACAGCAAACCAGTAGCCAACATCAAAGTAAATGGAGAGAAGCTGGAAGCAATCCCACTAAAATCAGGGACTAGACAAGGCTGCCCACTTTCTCCCTACCTTTTCAACATAGTACTTGAAGTATTAGGCAGAACAATTCAACAACAAAAGGAGATCAAGGGGATACAAATTGGAAAAGAGGAAGTCAAAATATCACTTTTTCCAGATGATATTATAGTATATATAAGTGACACTAAAAATTCCACCAGAGAACACCTAAACCTGATAAACAGCTTCGGTGAAGTAGCTGGATATAAAATTAACTCAATCCAGTCAATGGCCTTTCTCTACACAAAGAATAAATAGGCTGAGAAAGAAGTTAGGGAAACAACACCCTTCTCTATAGTCACAAATAATATAAAATATCTCAGCGTGACTCTAACTAAGAAAGTGAATGATCTGTATGATAAAAACTTCAAGTCTCTGAAGAAAGAAATAAAAGAAGATCTCAGAAGATGGAAAGATCTCCCATGCTCATGGAATGGCAGGATCAACATTGTAAAAATGGCTATCTTGCCAAAAGCAATCTACAGATTCAATGCAATCCCCATCAAAATTCCAACTCAATTCTTCAACGGATTAGAAGTAGAAATTTGCAAATTCATCTGGAATAACAAAAAATCCTAGGATTGTAAAAACTCTTCTCAAGGATAACAGAACATCTGGTGGAATCACCATGCCTAACCTAAGCTTTACTACAGAGCAATTGTGATAAAAACTGCATGGTACTGGTATAGAGACAGACACGTAGACCAATGGAACAGAATTGAAGACCCAGAAATGAACCCACACACCTATGGTCACTTGATATTCGACAAGGGAGCTAAAACGTTGCAGTGGAAGAAAGACAGCATTTTCAACAATTGGTGCTGGCACAACTAGTTGTAATCATGTAGAAGAATGCGAATCGATCCATGCTTATCTCCTTGTAATATGGTCAAATCTAAGTGGATCAAGGAACTTCACATAAAACCAGAGGCACTGAAATTTATAGAGGAGAAAGGGGGGAAAAGCCTTGAAGATATGGGCACAGGGGAAAAATTCCTGAACAGAACAGAAATGGCTTGTGCTGTAAGATCGAGAATTGACAAATGGGACCTAATGAAACTCCAAAGTTTCTGCAAGGCAAAAGACACCATCAATAAAACAAAAAGACCACCAACAGATTGGGAAAGGATCTTTACCTATCCTAAATCAGATAGGGTACTAATATGCAACATATATAAAGAACTCAAGGTGAACTTCAGAAAATCAAATAACCCCCATACAAAAATGTGGCTCAGAACTGAACAAAGAATTCTAACCTGAGGAATACCGAATGACAGAGAAGCACCTGAAAAAAAAAATGTCCAACATCCTTAATCATCAGAGAATTGCAAATCAAAACAACCCTGAGATTCCACCTCACACCAGTCAGAATGGCTAAGATCAAAAATTCAGGTGACAGCAGATGCTGGCGTGGATGTGGAGAAAGAGGAACACTCCTCCATTGTTGGTGGGATGGCAGGCTTATACAACCACTCTGGAAATCAGTCTGGCAGTTCATCAGAAAATTGTACATAGTAATACCGGAGGATCCAGCAATACATCTCCTGGGCATATATCCAGAAGTTACCCCAACTGGTAAGAAGGACACATGCTCCACTATGTTCATAGCATCCTTATTTATAATAGCCAGGGCTGGAAAGAACCCAGATGCCCCTCAACAGAGAAATGGATACAGAAAATATGGTACATCTACACAATGGAGTACTACTCAGCTATTAAAAAGAATGAATTTATGAAATTCCTAGCCAAATGGATGGACCTGGAATGCATCATCCTGAGTGAGGTAACACATTCACAAAATAACTCACACAATATGTACTCACTGATAAGTGGATATTAACCCAAAACCTAGGATACCTAAGATATAAGATACAATTTTCTAAACACATGAAGCTCAAGAAAAATGAGGACTGAAGTGTGGACACTATGCCCCTCCTTAGAAGTGGGAACAAAACTCCCTTGGAAGGAGTTACAGAAACAAAGTTTAGAGCTGAGATAAAAAAATGGACCATGTAGAGACTGCCATATCCAGGGATCCACCCCATAATCAGCATCCAAACTTTGACACCATTGCGTACACTAGCAAGATTTTATTGAAAGGACCCAGATGTACCTGTGACTTGTGAGACTATGCCGGGGCCTAGCAAACACTGAAGAGGATGCCCACAGTCAGCTAATGGATGGATCACTGGGCTCCCAATGTAGGAGCTAGAGAAAGTACCCAAGGAGCTAAAGGGATCTGCAACCCTATAGGTGGAACAACATTATGAACTCAACAGTTCCCCGGAGCTCTTGACTCTATCTGCATATGTATCAAAAGATGGCCTAGTCGGCCATCACTGGAAAGAGAGGCTCATTGGACATGCAAACTTTATATGCCCCAGTACAGGGAAACGCCAGGGCCAAAAAGGGGGAGTGGGTGTATAAGGGATTGGGGGTGGGTGGCTATGGGGGACTTTTGGTATAGCATTGGAAATGTAAATGAGCTAAATTTATAATAAAAATGAAAAAGAAAAAAAAAAGAAGAGATGTATATGGCAAACAGTTACCAGGGACAGACTGTCATGATAAGGACAGCATTGGAGGAAACAACAAGTTGATCTGTGGCATTGAGAGCCTGAATGGGCCCTTCTCACATTTGGTTGGATTTAGAAGCCAAGATTTAGTTCAGAACCACCCAGCTCCCTCCATCTTGTCCCAGTGATCTACTTCTGCTAGGGCACAGTCACAAAGATTCCACAACATTTCTAGACAGTTTTCCCAGTTTGAGACAACTGAGAATGTGGGAGATATAACCCCCCCCAATCTTAATTAAACTAAGCCACACAAGTGCAAAATATTTTTGAAAACTATTTAATTGCAATTTTGTAAAGAGAACAGAGAGCTCTACTTGAAATGGACTGAATTAGTCTTTAGGTTCCATTGTGCACCCTAAATAAAATATAGTGTAAAAGAATCCATTTTCTATGTAGCAAGTGAGGGCTGAAAACAACACAGTAATGGAGATAAAATGCAAAAAAAAAAAAAAAACAAACTGGGATATATAGTAACAATTCAAACTGACAGTGTGAAAAACGATGTATTTATACATGTTAACTGTCCTTTTGACCACAGTGTCATTCATCATTGTGTTAGGGGATTCAATCTAGTGATTAATCATCAGGGTTTGACAGTAAAATCTTTAGGCTCAATACACCAGACATTAGCTGGAAAATGATTTACAAGAATGTAATGCCCTTTGGTGTCTTCTCTGTGAATCTGTTGTATGGATGCCTTGTCATTGGTTGTTTTAGTTGTTGGTATTGTTTTAAAATAGAAATATTGAATGCAAAAGCAAGTGGCAGGAGCCCAAAAGGTCTTTGCATCCTCTCTTTCTCCTTCCCATAACTTTCTAATTTTCCCAATCCCCACATTCATTCAAAAATTCAGAAGTTCAAAAAATACAGAGACTCATTCATCATCTTTACTTTGTGCTTCCATGATGGTTGTAATTATCTTGTAAGCATTAAAATTCAGGCTAACATACTGCCCATGTTCAATAGGGTTTCATTGATGTGAAGAGATATCATGACTCAGGAAACTCTTATAGAGTCAGTACATTATTATATTGGTAGGAAGCATGGCAGCATCCAGGTAGAGGAAGTACTGAGGAAGGAACTAATTGGTCTATATCTTAGACTGAAGGCAACCAGGAGGAAGCTTGTGGCCACAGGTAGCAAGGAAGAGGATCGATTTTCGTCACTGGGCAGACATTGTGCACTACATAAAAGCAAGCCTACACAATGATACACCTCCTCAAACAAGCCATCACCTTGCAATAGTGCCACATCCCATGGGCAAAAGATATTCTAATAAACACACTGCATCATAGGAAAATGGCAGAGAGACATAAAGAAAGATACTGCATGATTGCATTCCTCTGGTCACAAGTGCTACATACCTACATGCTTATATGCACACACAAACACACACATACACACACAAACACACACACACATGCCTATCTGATATGCATAATAATAATGTGCAGTCTAGGGTCCTGCGCGATTGGATTGGACCAGGCGCTGTGTTCCACTCACCAGAGGGCTTAGGATCCCATGGAGTATCCTGTATGGGTCCTTGCGGGTGTCCGAAGAATCCCCCGGGCCAGGGACCTTGGTGTCCCTTGATCTACTTCTGTTGTCCAATTGCTCTGGCTAGGATTTCAAGTGCTATATTGAATAGATAGGAAGAAAGTGGGCAGCCTTGTCTAGTCCCTGATTTTAGTGGGATTGGTTTTAGTTTCTCTCCATTTAGTTTGATGTTGACTACTGTTTTGCTATATACTGCTTTTATTATGTTTAAGTATGGGCCTTGAATTCCTGGTCTTTCCATGACTTTTATCATGAATGGGTGTTGGATTTCCTTAAATGATTTCTCAGCATCTAAGGAGATGATCATGTGGTTTTTGTTTTTGAGTTTGCTTATATATAGTGGATTATGTTGATGTGTTTCCTTATATTAAAGCATCCCTGCATCCCTGGGATGAAGCCTACTTGATCATTATTGATGATCTTTGTGATATGTTCTTGGATTCAGTTTGCATGGACTTTATTGAATATTTTTTGCATCGGTATTCAGAAGGGAAATTGGTCTGAAGTCCTCTATTTTGTTGGGACTTTATATGGTTTAGTTATCAGAGTAATTGTGGCTTCTATAGAATGAATTGAATAGAGTACGTTCTGTTTCTATTTTGTGAAATAGTCTGAGAACAGTTGGAATTAGTTCTTTTTTGAAGGTCTGATAGAACTCTACACTAAACCCATGTGGGTGTTCCTGGGCATTATTTGGTTGGGAGAGTATTAGTGACTGCTTCTAATTCTTTAGGGGATATGGGGCTGTTTAGATCTTTATTCTGATCTGTATTTAACTTTGGTACTTGATTTCTGTCTAGAAAATTGTCCATTTTGTCCAAGTTTTCCAGTTTTGTTTAGTATAGCCTTTTGTAGTAGGATGTGATGATGCCTAGGATTTCCTCAGGTTCTGGTCTTATGTCTCCCTTTTCATTTATGATTTTGTTAATTAGCATACTATCCCTGTGCACTCCAGTTCATCATTCTAAGGGTTTATCTATCTTGATACTATTTTCAAAGAACAGGCTCCTGGATTGTTTGATACTTTGAATAGTTCTTTTTGTGCCCACTTGTTTGATTCAAGCCCTGAGTTTGATGATTTTCTGCTATCTACTCACCCTTGTAAATTTGCCTCCTTTTGCTCTAGAGCTTTTAGGTGTGCTGTCAAGCTCTTAGTGTGTGCTCTCTCTGGTTTCTTTTTGGTCGCACTCAGAGCTTTTGGTTTTCTTTGTGGGACTACATTCATTGTGTCCCATAAGTTTGGGTATATTGTCCCTTCCTTTTCATTAAACTCTAAAAAGTGTTTAATTTCTTCTTTATTTCTTCCTTGACCAAGTTATCATTGAGTAGAGGGTTGTTCAGCTTTCACGTGAATGTTGGCTTTCTCTTATTTATGTTGTTATTGAAGATCAGCCTTCGTCCATGGTGATGTGATAGGGTGTATGGGATACTTTCAATATTTTTGTTGAGTCCTGTTTTATGACTGATTGTGGTCTATTGTGGAGAAGGGACCATGAGGTGCTAAGAGGAAGTTATAACCTTTTGTTTTAGGGTAAAATGTTCTGTAGATATCTATCAAATCCATTTGTTTCATAAATTCTGTTATCTTCAATGTGTCTCTGTTTAGTTTCTATTTCCAGGATCTTTCTATTGATAAGAGCGGGTTGTTGAAGTCTCCCACTATTATGGTGTGCAGTGCAATGAGTGATTTGAGTTTTACTAAAGTTTCTTTAATGAATGTGGATGCCTTTGCATTTGGAGCATAGATATTCAGAATTGAGGGTTCATCTTGGAAGAGTTTACCTTTCATGAACCTTAACTGTCCCTTCTTGTCTTTTTTGATAACTTTGGGTTGGAAATTGATTTTATTCTATATTAGAATGGCTACTCCAGCTTATTTCTTCAGACCATTTGCTTGGAAATTTTTTTTCCAGCCTTATACTATGAGGTAGTATCTGGTTTTGTCCCTGAGGTGGGTTTCTTTTATGCAGCAAAATATTGTGTATTGTTTATATAGTCAGTCTGTTAGTCTATTTGTTTTTAATGGTGAATTGATTCCCGATTAAGGCAACTTCAGACCAACTTCTCTTATGTATATCAATGCAAAAATACTCAATAAAATTCTCCCCAAACTAAAAGGGCTATTAGGTCATTTTCTGATAGTCAAAACTACAATGAGAACTGCCAGTTTTCCAAGTGTCACTGGATAATTGCTCTTAGATAGTAACCAGACTTTCTCCTACTCAGAGCACATTCCAAGAGGTTGTATAACAATTAACCAAAGGTCATCAGAAGGGAACTAAAGATTTATTATAGGTTCTAGGGTAAAAGATAAAATATTGATTGGGTTTACCTATACAAAACTTCACTAATATCTTAGTTATTGTTTGATACCTTCAGTGAACTTGTTGATCTGAGACAGTTGATGAACTTTGTAGCATGTGGTCATGTATTCTGAAATATGTATAAGTGCTGAGGACAAAGAGACGAGGAAAATCAAGAGAGAAGTTTTTGTTTTTTCTTTTCTCCACTTAGACTTTTTTTTTATTTTTTTTTTTCCTTTTCCCCACTTAGAAGAATTTTTCCCTTTCCGCACTTAGGATCTTTCTGCTTTTGCCCTTATATAACTTTCATAGGAAATTTTTTATAACTTAGTAATAACTTCTATAATGACTTCTCTAAATTCCTTCTCTTCCAGTGACATCTGGCTAGTAAGCTCAAAATTAGAGCCCAGTAATTCCTGCTGAGCTTGAAAAAAGTCTGCTTTCCTTAATCCTCCTCTGTTAGGCTACAGGTGTTAATCACCTAAGCCAGCCTACCCTCAGAAAGACAAAGTACTTTTTAGAAGTTATCATTAGCATTTCAGTACAATGAGAGAGCTAGAAAGCCCTGGGACACTTAGATTTTAAAGCCATTGCCAGGGCTCTACTCTGTGACTCCACTGTTATCCTGCCTCAGAGCAATCCTGGCCCTCAAACTCTACTATAGAGCAAAAGTGATTAAAACAAAACAAAACAAAACAAAACAAAACAAAACAAAAAAAACTACATGGTATTGATACAGAGACTGACAGATGGATCAGTGGACTAGAACAGAATAACCAGAAAGAAAACCACACATTTATGGATACTTGATATTTGACAAAGAAGCAAAATATATATGTATATATATACGATGGAATAAAGAAAGGATTTTCAATAAATTGTGCGGTTCTAATTTGCAGTCTGTATGTTGAAAAAAAATCCATATTGATCACCTTGCACAAAGCTCAGTTTCAAGTTGAACACGATTATCAACATAAAATAAGATACACTGAATCTAATAGAAGATGAACTCATTGACACAGAGAGGGAAATGTCCTAAAAACCTCTCCCGTGATTCATGCTCTAAGATCAACAATTCATAAATGTGACCTCATGAAACTGGAAAGCTTCTGTAAGCAAAGCATATAGGCAATGAGACTAATCATCAACCTACAGACTGGAGAAAAAAATCTTAACTAACCTCACATCCAATAAACGGCTAATATCCAAAATATATAAAGAACTCAAGAAACGAAATAAACCAATCAAATATGGGGTATATATCTAAATAGAGATGTCAAGTCAAAAGAGTCTAAAATGGCTAAGGAGCACTTAAAGATAATAATAGTGCCACTTAAAGATCATAATAGTGCCACATCCCATGGTCAAAAGATATTCTAATCAACACACTGCATCATAGAACATAAAGAAAGATAGTGCATGATTGCATTCCTCTAGTCACAGGTGCTACATACCTACACCCTTATATGCACACACACACACACACACACACACACACACACACACACGCCTATCGGATATGCATGTGCATACAAATATATTTATTTTTATTTATTTGCTTACATACTTACTTACTTACTTACTTTGTTTTAAATTTGTTGGGTAAAAACATTCTGCATACATATAAATGAGTTTTAGCAAATCCATCCCTATCTTCTCCTCCTTGAATTGTTCCCCATTTCTCCTGTATCACTTTTATCCTTAATTACATTTTCATTTTTATATAGACAGCTGTGTAGTGCCATGTCCCAAGCAATCGCGTGCGTGCCACAAGCAATTGCTGAGAAGAGCTTGCGTGCCACGTGCAATCGCCATTATAAATCAGTATTTACATATTTCCATTGACACCTGCAATGGTGTAATGTTTGCCATACCTTTAACAGGGGAAAAAGCCTCTCATGTTATACAGCACTGCCTAGAAGAGTGGAGTGCTTTGGGCAAGCCCACAATTCTTAAAACGGATAACGGGGCAGCATATACTTCTACTAAATTTCAACAATTTTGTCATCAAATGGATGTCAGTCACTTGACTGGCCTTCCTTATAAACCTCAAGGACAAGGCATTGTGGAATGTGACCACCACACACTCAAGTCTTATCTTATAAAACAAAAAGGGAGAGTTGATGAGACTCTGCCCTCAGTGCCAAGAGTATTGGTATCTATGTCACTCTTTACACTTAATTTTTTGAATCACGACAAGCAGGGATGTTCTGCAGCTGAGCGACATAACTCAGACCCTGATAGACCAAAAGAAATGGTCAAACAGAAGGATGTTTTAACTGGTCTGTGGAAAGGCCCAGATCCTATCTTAATCAGATCCTGGGGAGCTGTTTGTGTTTTTCCACAGAGTGAAGACAACCCATTTTGGCTGCTGGAACGACTCACCCGCAGGATATTCATCAAGGATGGTGCAGAAGATGCTGACCTCCCCAGGACTGTTCCTGATCCTGACAATGCTGAACTTGTTTCAGTTTTCTAGTATAACAGAGATGGGCTATTCTCTTGACTTTCCCTAAACCAATGTCAGTTCGTCATGATGCTATACTTTTTCCAAAATTCTTTACTACTAATAAAACAGTGGATTTGCCATATTTAACCTATGATCCCACTCGAGCACCATTAGGAGAAAATCACTCCTTACTAGAACAGGGGTCTTTATGTTTTCAAATTAATGGACCAGAAATTGTATCAACCTCCCAGCCCGAGCTTTAGGGAAGTTTAATGAGCACCGAGGAGGTTGGGTGAGCACAACCCAAGATACTTCCAATGTAGATATAACCTTTATAAATCGGACCTTTTGGCAAGAGGCAATTTGGGTTAATGGTACAATTCTACAACCTAACTTTTCAGAAAAAAGAACATCCCCACCAAACAAAAATAGCCCCTCATTGTATCTTTGAAGATGAAAGGCTGATCCTGTCTTGATCTGATTGTCGATCCTCCATCATTTGTTGGGCAGATCAGAGTAAAACTTTTTCCTTTTCTTCCAACATGACAGATGACCCAGAGAAGGAATTTGTTATGAAAAAGAGATTTGTCATACAGGACTTTAGAATGCATCCCTTTCACAAGTGGTTGCTTTGTGGAGTCAATGGCAGTTGTACAGAACTAAATCCTTTGAATTTTATCCAGGGAGGAACAGTTGTAAAGGCTTCTTTTACTGGCATCTCAAGATTTGCTCAGCATTGGGGAATATATGATGCCTCCCAGGACTCTTATGGACATACTAATATCAGTGTAGAGATCACTGGGTTCAATAAAACTTTGGTAAACCAGATTAATTATACATCTCCCCCAGTCTGTGTTTACTCCCCTTTCTTGTTTATATTCTTTCAAGTGATTCATTTGAAGTCTGTTCCAATGATTCTTGTTGGATTTCTCAATGTTGGGATGTAACAAAGAACACCCATGCCATGGTGGCACGGATCCCACTTTGGATCCCTGTTCCGGTGGAAACACCCTCCACCTTGAAAGTAAATGGGAGAAATGCAGTAAAGATACATGAAGTACACACTAGATTAGTTGAAAAATGGAAAAATTAGCTGATAAGAGCAACTGCTGTTTGGGCAGTGGTGGTTTATGCCTTTAATCCCATCACTTGGGTGGCAGAGGCCAAGAATTTGGGAGTCCGAGACCAGCTTGGTATACAGAGTGAGTTCCAGGACAGCCAGGTCTACACAGAGTAACCCTCTCTCAAAAAATAATAAAACAAACAAACAAACAAACAAACAAACAAACAAACAAAAAGCACCTTTTCTATGAAGAGGACCGGGCACAATGCTCCCACATAGTGGCTTACAATTTATGCACAGCCAAAGTTTTAGAGAATCACTGCTCTCTTTCAGCCTCTGTAGGCCATAGAGGCATAAGTGAGAGAATAGGCATGAGCACTCTAGCACATAAGGGAGAAAAAGGGGCTGGGCAGCCTAGCACATAATTGAGGGAGAGAGGGCCTGCACATCCTAGCACACTATTGTAAACAAGCTCAGTACTAGGAAGGTGGAGGTGGGAGTTTACCAGGGATTGTAGTGAATCTGGATGTTCTCTTCTGATCTATTAGGACAGCATGGACTCTTCTGTTGTGGGAATGTACATACAGAAAAAGTGCACACATTTTAATTTTTATGCACATAAATAAATAACAAAAAATATTACAGTTGAAATTAGTAGTGCCATTTCCAGTGCTTTCATATGTTACACATTTGTACATGTTTTTCAAGTCTGCAAATGCTTTTCAACCTAGAAATTCGAAATCATTTGTCTTAAAGATGGTAGCTCTTTTCCACCTCCTGAGAACTCCCTTCCAATCAATGGTGCCTGGTACTCCATGACAGCATACACAGGGTATATTCAGCCAAACAGTGAAATCCCTGGATGAGACCTGTTTTCTCCATCTGGCATCACAAAGGCTCCTCAGAGTACTCCATCTGGGTCTCTCCTGATAACGTTTTGTTTGTTTGTTTGTTTGATTGTTTGTTTCTTTTTGTTTTGTTTTGTTTTTCTTTTTCTTTTTGTTTTGTTTTTGTTTTTCTTTTTGTTTTTGTTTTGTTTTTATCTGTTTTGATTTTGATTTTTTTTGTTTTGTTTTGTTTTTTGTTTTCGTTTTTGTTTTGTTTTTTGCTTAGTTTTTTGTTTGTTTGTTTGTTTTGTTTTGCTTTGTTTTTTTTTGTTGTTGTTGTTGTTTTTGTTTTTTGTTTTTGTTTTTTTTTTCATTGAGCAGCCAAGCAAGGAAGGGTTCAGTTGTGAAGGTGTTCACTTTTGAATGACCTGCTATTGATAACCAGCTCTGATCAGGGTAATTGGACTATTAACAGATGTGTGACTGGTGGGAAATCTCAGTCTCAGGAGGCCACTCTGTGAGGAAAAGCCTCCCGATCGGCATTTCCTATGGCTTCTGAGGGTAAAATGAAGGAGGAGGATCATATTCATTGCACAGGATTGAACAGGACAGGGGCTTAGAGGATTGAAAACCCTTGGAGGACACAAGCTTGGGGCCTAGGGAGAGGATCAGAGAGCCGGCTGCAGGACTGGGGGTCAGGGGATCAGGGTGCCATTGGTGAGGAGTCTTGGCGATTGTCCTATGTGCTGAAAGAGACCTTAGGGTTGAAATTGGCACTTGTCCTGTGTGTAGTCCAAAATCTATTAGAGACACACTGAGCATTCCTCTACCCTCACTGTCTTCTCTAGTGTGTATTTCTTTGGTAGAGACTGTATGGATACTACAGATAGGGGAGTGGCATAGGAAGAATAAATGAAAAGAATAAGAGCAGACAATGCAGAAGATTCATAAGTCTTCTAAGATGGATTCTGACCACAGATCCTCCCCTCTCATTCCCCAAGTATTTCTATTAAAGACTTGCACCACGGAGATCAGCCTTTTCTCTCCGTTTTCCTTCTGTAGGATGGGTTCTTCGTTTGTAGCTCAGGCTGTCTTGGTTTGGGCTGGCCTTGGACTTACAATATCCAGATATTTGAAAACCAAGTCTTCCCCAAATCCCTGCTTTCTCCAATAGAAGGTCTTTCTGTGTGGGTGCTGGTGCTGTTGGGTGTTTATTGTAGAGGGAGCTTTGGGTCTTCTCAAATGAATATACAGTTACCATATTCATTATCTATCTTGATAGCAGTGTGAGTTTATTTAAAGACAGAGACACACTGATAAACAAAATTGCTAATGTTTTGTTTAAAAAGAATCTGTGGGAAATAGGAACAAGAATCAGATGACTCAGAAATTAAATGCAAATACATTTTCCTCATCGTCTTTGGGTAGTTAAGAAGTCTCACATATTCAAGGCTGGCCTTTTTCCCCTTATTTAAACTGGGATCTGACATATTGTTAACTCTGGTTCTAAAGGAGTTTTATATAGAAGTAAGTTAAAGAAGATTTTAAAACAATGTTGTGAGGGAGAGGGACATAATAAATGGGACACATGGAGGAACTGGAAAGAGGAAGTGCATAAAATTATTTCATTTTTGATATTTTTAACTACTTAAATGATACCTTTGGATTCAGATTACTAAGATTTTTTTTCCTTGTTTTCCATTTTTTTTAACTAAGAAGACATTACAGTTTTTAAGAGAAGAATGGCTGTTAAGAAAATGATGGTGATTCCAAAGGAGATTACTTATTACTTTTGGACTTTGATGATGAAGAAGATGACATAAATATTTCGGAGGAGTCTCTTTCTGAAGGTTATTGCATATTCAGGGTTGGGTATTAATTGCGTGTCCTGCAGTTCACTAGACTTTTACCTAGTCAGCTGAATTGGAAGAAGTCTTTTCTAAGAGATTTTGTATAATTCATTTGAAATTTTACCTATATCTATATATTCCTATACCAGAGTTTTAGCAACTAATATATAACTATTCTTGGCACTGTAGTCACAATATGTTGATAAAAAATAATTTGTTATTATTTTGCCAATGGAAAATACCTGAACATTGTTCCAATGATATGTTTGTAAAACTTGAATTTATTTCAAGAATACTACGAATAATTTATTTCATTCTTTTTTTATTATTTATTTTCTTTTTTCTTTTTTTTTTTTTACATTTCAAATGTTATTCCCTTTACTATTTTCCCCTCCAAAAATCCCAGTCCTCTCCCCTCTCGCCCTGCTCTCCTACACACCTACTCCCAATTCCTGGCCCAGGCATTCCCAAAACTTGGTCATAGGAACTTTACAAGAACAAGTGTCTCTCCTGCTATTGATGACTTACTAGTCCATCCTCTGCTACATATGCAACTTTTGAGGGAAAAGTTCTGTTTTCCATCAGAGCCTGAATTTGCCCATCTAATGGTAAAAAGGCAAGTTGAAGCTCCCTATCAGTAGTAAAGAAATGTGGAAACACTTGTGCACTGTGCATGACAGGCATGGGCAGAGGAAAGGTGGACATAATACCCCAACACAATTTCCCCTATATACTAGGAACCAGGATCTCCAGTAGAAGGGTCAGTAGCCTTCTTTGTTTCAGTATTCCCTCTTTTGTCCACATCTTCTGAAGGGGAGATCCTTTAGATGAGGCATCCCGGAACGCAAAGAGGATTGTCTTCTTCCTGTGGAAAGACACAAATAACTACCCTGGATCTTATTAAAATAGGATCCGGGCCTCTCCATTTTCCGGTTAAGATATCTTTCCATTTGATCATTTCTCTAGATCTGTTTGGTTCTGAACAGTGATGATCAGCCGCAGTGTGGCCTTGTTCATCAATATTCAAAAAATTAAGAGTAAAGAGTATCATGGAGATGGCCACTCTCAGTGTTAAGGGCAGGCCCTCATCGACTCACCCTTTTAGTTTGATAAGGTAGGTTATAAGAGTGTGGTGGGCATGTTCCACAATGCCTTGTCCCTGTATGGCAAACCAGTTAAATAAGATACATTCATCTGGAGACAGAACTGTTGAAATTTTTGAGAGGTGTAGGCCAGTCCATTATCTGTTCTAAGAAATTTGGGTTGTCCCCAAGCACTCCAAGCTTCAAGGTAACGTTGAATTACATGTGAGGCTTTTTCTTAGTAGAGGGATCAGTTTTACTGCCCTCTTTTCTCCATCCCTTCTTTCTGAATCCTGGGGAGGGCCCTTTTTCGTGACGTGTCTTTCTTTTTTCCAGCTCCCTTTCTCTCATTCTGTTAGGTTTCTGACATACTGTCCTGAACCTCTTCTAGTATTCCCTGTCCCTCCACATTGGCTGGTCGGCAGGTTTCATCCTCTAGACAGTTTTTTATCAGCTTCCAAATTGCCTTGGTGCCCAGGCATAAGTCTTCCTCTTCATGCTAATGGTCAAGGTCCCTTCCTAGCTTATTCTATAAGGCTACAGTTAGAGACCCCGAATAGGCATACCAGGGAGAAATGTGATCCACCTCCTTAACAAAGTTCTGCAGCATACGGGAGGCAACCTGCAGGTCACGTTGCTTTAGCACTGACTGTAATGTGGTGATCACTGACTGTGAGGAGCCCATGATAGAGTGAGTGCCTGCGGCTGATCTACACCCGACTTATAGTATTCCTTTTGCAAAGTGAAAGTAAACACAGCACTTTGCTCCCTTATCTATGGAAAGCTTAGAAGATACCTCAGTGCTGCCACTTATCTACATTGGACTGACAACACCTCATTTTTCAGCACCAGCCGCGATTTACCTCAAATTTCAGCACCAGCCTCGATGGACAGAATAAGAAACAGAATGAGGGCCAGGGCAACCAAAACAAGAGCTTCTACTGCCCCTTCCTAAGTTGCATCTAGATTAAGACCGAAATCAAAAGGGATAAGAGGTTCATGATCAGACATACTTCTCCGAACTTACCTTTTCCATGCAGTTCTGAATCCATCCCTTCTTCAGGGGTTCCCCTCAATGCCAGCAATGTTGATCCTGGGTTTCTGGCACCAGATGACCCTCGCTACCATCTTGCCAGCAAGAACGCATCTAGGACACTCGGATCTTTCTGTAGTAAAGCTGTAATACATCTCGAGATATAGATGAACAGCTTCAGGACAGGAGACTTAGAAAGCAGAAAACTCCTCCCTTATATTGGCTGCGAAGTATGGTTAGAAGTAAGGTTGGGGATGTGCACCATGGGATTGGCTGCCCACTATCAGCCTGATGACGCCATGGGAGAGGCAGGGCTCAGGTAATGGAAAGATATTCTGACACCCGCGCACACTCACCATGAGCAATGGTGACAATGGTGTTGTCAGCACCATATTGTAATGGCGAACATGAGGGCGGCTTTTCACAGTGGTAGAAGTAATTACAGGGTTTATCTGATCCTGATTTGAATTTGGTACCTGATATCTGTCTAGATAAGTGTCAATTTTATCCAGAATTTTCAGTTTTGTTGAGTACAGCCTTGTATAGTAGGATCTGATGATATTTCAAATTTACTAAATTTCTGTTGTTATTTCTCCCTTTTGATTTCTGGTTTTACTAAATTGGATACTGTTCTTGTGTTCTGTATTCATTCTGTCTAATGGTTTGTCTATCTTGTTGATTGTCTCAAAGAACAAGCTCCCAGTTTGTTTGATTATTTTTGTATTGTTCCTTTGTTTCCACTTGGTTGATTTTAGCACTGAATTTGATTACTTCCTGATTTCAACTCCTTTTGGGTGAATTTGCTTCCTTTTGTTTTATAGTGTTAAAGTGTGATATCAACCTACTCCTATATCCTCTCTCCAGTTTCTTTTTTAGAGGCATTCAGAGAGAGCTATGAGAGTCCATCTTAGGGCTATTTTCATTGTGTCCCATAACTTGCAGTATGTTGTAGCTACATTTTCATTAAACTCTAAAAAGTCTTTAATTTTGTTCTAGATTACTTCCTTGACTGTTTTGTCACTGACTAGATTTTTATACACATTCCACGTGTATGTGGGTTTTCAATTATTCATATTATTGTTGAAGATCAGCCTTAGTCTGTGGTGATCTGTTAGGAAGCATGACATTATTTCAATAATTTTATATCTGTTGAGGCATGTTTTGTGACTGAGTGTATGGTCAATTTTGGAGAAGGCATTGTGAGGTGATGAGAAGAAGGGACATTCGTTTGTTTTAGGATAAAATGTTCTATAGATATGAACTAAATGTATTTGTTTCATAAATTCTGTGAGTTTCACCATGTATCTTTTTAGTTTTAGTTTCCAGGATCTGTCCATTAATGAAGGAGGGGAGTTGAAGTCTTCCAATATTATTGTGTGTGGTACAATGTGTGTTTTGAGTTTACTAAAGTTTCTTTTATCAATGTGGATGTCATTGCATTTGGAGTATAAATGTTTAGATTTGGGAGTCCATTTTGGTAAATATTAACTTTAATGAATATGAAGTTTCCCTCCTTGACTTTTTTTTATAACTTTGGGTTGAAAGTCAATTTTATTTGATATTAGAATGGCTGCTCCACCTTATTTCTTCGGATCATTTGCTTGGAAAGTTCTTTTCCAGCCTTTTATTCTGAGGTAATGTCTGACTTTGTCCTTGGTGTTTGTTTCTGGTGTGCTGAATATTGCTTACACATCCATTTTGTTATTCTATGCCTTTTTACTGGTGAACTGAGTCCACTGATATTAAGAGATACTAAGGAAAAATTCTTGTTGCTTCCTGTTATTTTTGTTATTAGAGTTGGAATTTTGTTCATGTAGCTATATTCTTTTAGGTTTCCTTCAAGTTTAATTTCTTGCTTTTTCTTGAGTGTAATTTCCCTCGTTATATTGGAATTGTCTCTTTATTATCGTTTGAAGTGCTGGATGCATTGGAAGATATTTTGTAAATATGGTTTTGTCACAGAATACCTTGTTGTCTCAAGCTATGTTAAAAGAGTTTTGCTTCATATAGTAGTCTTGGCTGGCATTTCTGCTCTCTTACATTCTGTATGACATCTGCCCTAGATTTTCTGGCTTTCTTAGTCTAAGGGAAAAGTTATGTGTAATCCTGATAGATCTTGCTTTATATATTACTTGACCATTTTCCCTTACTGCTTTTAATATTCTTTCTTTGTTTTGTGCATTTGGTGTTTTGACTATTATATGATGGCAAGATTTTTTTTTTTCTGGTTCAAATAATTTGGCGTTCTGTAGGCTTCTTGTATATTCATGAGCATATCTTTATTTAAGTTAGGGAGGTTTTTTTTTTTTTTCTATAATATTGGTAAAGATATTCAATGGCCCTATAATTAGGAAAACTTACTTCTCATCTATACCTATACCGAATATCATGTATGTAATTATGTCATTTCTCAAAGCTGTTTAAAAAATTCACATGGGCAGTATTTCCTGAGAAATTCAAATCATTAAAACTTTATTCCCTTTTACTAATATAGCATATTATGTTTCCATTTTCTGTTGTCCATATAGTACAGAGCCCAGCATTTGACAAAGATGAGAATATATCACCTCAGGTAGAAACAGATGAAGATACAGTACAATATTTTCAATTTTTTCCCATTTCAATAGAGTACTTCAAAAGTGGTGTTTGTGATCCCTTGACTGGAGAAGTCGATTCAGGAAAAAGAGCAATTCAGGGTCAGATGCTCTTATATGTGTAGTTCAAGACCAAATTGTGGTCCTTTAGACCGTGTGATCACAAAAAAATAGCAACGAGTACAATACAACCACCTTCATGAGATGTTTCCATATATACACACAAAGAAAAGGAGAACCATTATAAAAATAAGAGAGGGACCATTTGGGAAGAAGAAGGATCTCAGCAAGGGTAGTACAGTTATGAAGAAGTGCTGTGGGGTGTAAATGTATAAATTGTTTAAAGTAAATATTACAAGTTTTTTGGAATACTACCATGTATTTTATATGGATTTAACATTTGGTTCAAACCAAATATTATATATTTATTATAAATAATTGAAATAATTTTCTGTGTAAAGTTTTGTGTGTTGTAGAAAAAATATCCTACTGGGAGATTCTAACTTAAAGTATATCTCCTAGTAAGGTAAAGCCCCTAGACATTCCCCAAGCTTGTTTTCCCTGATCTATTTAAATACAGCTAGGAAGAAGCTCTTTGTTCTCTATAGCCAGCAATAAAGCATTTTTTTTTATACTTTACAACCAGAGATGCCTGCCTTCCTTTGCCAAGGACAAGGAGATAAAAATTCAGAAAGAAGTCACTCCCCATTTCTGAGGAAGTTCCAGGGATACCTGGAGATCTCCTATCAGGGTGCCAAGTGAGAGTGTGCTCACTCGGCTGTCTGTTTCTGTTACTGGGTGCCAAGTGAGTGTGTGCTCTCTTGGCCATCTTATTGGGGCCTGTTCTTGGTTATTGTAATCTTTTTGTGTGTATATATTGGTTTTTCCCCTGTATGTAACTCTGATGATGGGACCGACTATTAGCATGCCCCTTGGACTGACCCTAGTGCACAGTACTGAAATTAAGACTAAGACTCACATTTTCTCGGTGGATGTCTGAAATAGATTTTAGAGAACTTTGTGCTCTACGGAATGGCCAGCTTTGATGTTAGTTGGCCACTAGAGGGCACCCTTGGTTTGGTTCTGTTTTCAGCTCTTAAAGTTGTTTTACAGAGGGGACCAGGGTCTCAGCCAGATTGAGTGCCCTACATTCTCATCTAGAAAAAATTAGCACAGGATCCCCCCTCTCCTATCGTGTTTAAAGCCTTGGGTTCAAAAGAATAGTCCAGGCTCCCCAGTCCTGGCCCTCTGCCATCCAGAGAGGGAAAATAAAAAGTTAAATCTGGCACCGGTTAAACTGCAGCCATCGGTTTCTCCCAAGATCTATCCAGAGTTAGAAGAACCTCCAAAATGGCACTGCACCCCACCCACATATTCCCAACTGGTCCCCCCAAGAACTCTCAACAGGGTGCCACTAGATATTTGGGGAGGGACCAGTTGCTAAAGCCCAAGACCAGCGAGCTCAAAGCCCAGAGGGACCAGACTCAACCATCGCACTGCCTTTGTGTACTTATGACCCTCATCCAGCGGACCCCAGACAACTGCAGCCCCTTCAGTAATGGCCTTTTTCCTCCTCTGATCTCTATAACTGGAAGGCAAATCACAATCCCCTTCGTTGAAAACCCCTCTAGCCTTGCTAATCTAAAGGAATCTCTCATATTCTCTCTTCAGCCTATTTGGGATGACTGTCAGCAGCTTTTACAGGTTCTTTCACCACAGAGGAGAAGGAGAGGATTCTGAGAGGAAAGAAAGAGCATACTGGGGGCCAATTGACTACTAATAAAACTTCTGAATGAAATAGATGCAGCCTTCCCTCTGACATGTCCTGATAGGACTGACCATATGGAGCAATTGACAATTTTCTGCTGGGCTCTGATAATAGGACTGAAAGGGGCTGGCAGGTGCCCCACCAATTTGACCAAGGTAAGAGAGATCCTACAAGAGAAAAAGGAGCCCCCAGCAGTGTTTTTAGAGTACCTCTTAAAGGTATAGAAGTGTTACACTACCTTTGACCCTACTTCAGTGTGCCAGCAGGTGACAGGTGTCATGGCTTCTATAGGGCAGTCCTCTTCTGAAATTAGGAAAAGGTTACTGGGTCTAGAGAGTCTGAAAACATTATCTTTACAACATCTGTTTAAGGAGGCAGAGAAAGTGTACCATAAGAGAGAGACTGACAAGCCAGCACAAGGGCACATTGGGCTCGGAGTCTGCAGACACCCCTAAGGTCCCCACAAGACCCTCAATAGGATCATAAGACCTCTGTTGAATGTAACACAACCTCTGCTCCAATCCAATCTCACAGGATCTGAGACTGCATTAATTAGGGAAGCAGAAAAACTGGCCTGACAATGGTCTCAAGTCCCTCTGATCTGTGCCAGCACCTGGGCAACATATTGGGCAGAGTCTGAGGACAGCCCCAAGGTCCTCACAGAAACATCCATGAGATCTTAAGACCTTTGGTGAGTGGAAAACAACTTCCGCTCCAATCCTATCATGCAGGACTTGTGACTGCATTCATTAGGGAAGCAGAGAAACCGGTATGATCAGGGTCACAAGTCCCTTCCAGTCCATGACAGCATCGGGCACCTTGTGGGCAGAGTCTGTGGACACCCCAAAGGTCCCCACAGGACTCTCCACGGGAACTTAGTACCTCTAGTGAGTGGATCACAACATCTGCCAGGAGGAAGGTTCGAACACCAGATATCTGGGTCCCTTCTCTGCAAGTGGAGATCTTGCCTGCATAGAGTACTCTGAACACTGAAACTCAGGAGAAAACTAGTCTCCCAGGTCTACTGATAGAGGATTACATAATCATCTGAGGAACAAGATATAACCAGAGACAATTATAACAACTAACTCCAGAGATTACCAGATGATGAAAGGCAAACATAAGAATCTTACTAACAGAAACCAAGACCACTCACCATCATAAGAAGTACAGCACTCCCACCTCATCCAGTCCTGGAAACGCAAAAACACCCGAAAAGGTAGTCCCATATTTAAAAGCATATCTCAGGTTGAAGGTAGAGGACATCAAGAAGGACTTTAAAAACTCACTTAAAGAAATACAGGAGAACACTGCTAAATAGGTAGAACCTTAAGAGGAAGCAAAAAAAAAAAAAAAAAAAAAAAAAAAAAAACCTTAAAGAATTGAAGGAAAACACGACCAAACAGGTGATGGAATTGAGTAAAACCATCCAAGACCTAAAAAGTGAAGTAGACACAATAAAGAAAACCCAAAGTAAGGCAACACTGGAGATAGAATACCTAGGCAAGAAATCTGGAACCATAGATGCGAGCATCAGCACCAGAATACAAGACATGGAAGAGAGAATGACAGATGCAGAAGATTCCATAGAGAATATTGGAACAACAATCAAATAAAATACAAAATGCAAAAGATGTTATCTCAAATATCCAGGAAATCCAGGACACAATGTGAAGTCCAAACCTACTGGTAATAGGAGTAGATGAGAATGAAGATTTTCAAGTTAAAGGGCCAGCACATATCTTCAAAAAAATTATAGAAGAAAACTTGTCAAACCTAAAGAAACACATGCCCATGAATATAAAAAAAAGCCTACAGAATTCCATATAGACTGGACCAGAAAAGAAATTCCTCCTGACACATAATAATCAGAAGAAGAAATGCACTAAATAGAGATATACTGTTAAAAGTAGTAAGGGAAAAAGGTCAGGTAACATATAAAGGCAGGCCTATCAGAATTACACCAGACTTTTCACCAGAGACTATGAAAGACAGAATATCCTGGACAGATGTTATACAGATACTAAGAGAACACAAATGCCAGCCCAGGCTATTAAACCCAGCCAAACTCTCAATTACCACAGATGGAGAAACCAAAGTATTTCACGATAAAAAACAAATTCACACATTAACTTTCCATGAATCCAGCCTTTCAAAGAATAATAACAGAAAAAAAAAAAAACAATACAAGGACAGGAACAACGCCCTAGAAAAAGCAAGAAAGTAATCCCTCAACAAACCAAAAAGAAGACAGCCACAAGAACAGAATGCAAACTCTAACAACAAAAATAATCGACGCAACAATTACATTTCCTTAATATCTCTTCATATCAATGGATTCAGTTCCCCAATAAAAAGATATAGACTGGCTATAAAAACAGGACCCAATAGTCTGCTGCTTACAGGAAACCCATCTCAGGGAAAAAGACAGACACTGTCTCAGAGTGAAAGGCTAGAAAATAATTTTCCAAGCAAATGGTCTGAAGAAATCAGCTGGAGTAACCATTCAAATATCGATTAAAATTGATTTCCAACCTAAAGTTATCAAAAAAGACAAAGAAGGACACATACTCATCAAAGTTAAAATCTTCCAAGAGGAACTCTCAATTCTGAATATCTATGCTCCAAATGAAAAGGCAGTCCCATTCATTAAAGAAAGCTCAAAGCACACATTGCAGCTCACACAATAATAGTGGGAGACTTAAAAAACCACTTTTATCAATGGACATACCTTGGAAACAGAAACTAAACAGGGACACAGTGAAACTAAAAGAAGTTATTAAACAAATGGACTTAATAGATATCTACAGAACGTTTTATCCTGAAACAAAAGGATATAACTTTTTCTCAGCACATCATGGTACCTTCTCCAAAATTGACCATATAATTGATCATAAAACAGACCTCAACTGATAAAAAATATTGCAATTGTCCAAAACATCCTATCAGACCACCAAAGACTAAGGATGATTGATCTTCAATAACAACATAAATAATGGAAAGCCAATGTTTACGTTGATAATGAACAATAGTCTTATCAGTGATACCTTGGTCAAGGAGGAATAAAGAAGGAAATTAAAGACATATTAGAGTTTAATGAAAATAAAGCCAGAACATTCCCTAACTTATGAGACTCAATGAAATCATTACTAAAAGGGAAACTCACAGATTTGAGTGCCTCAAAAAGAAACCAGAGAGAGCACATACAAGCAGCTTGAAAACACATAAAAAATCTCCAGAATTAAGGAAGCAAATTCACTCAAGAGGAGAAGATGTAAGGAAATAATAAAACTCAGTGGTGAAATTAACCAAGTGGAAACAAGAACTACTTAAAGAATCAACCAAATAGGAGCTGGTTCTTTGAGAAAATCAACAAGATAGATAAACCCTTAGCTAGCATCCCTTAAGGCACAGAGACAGCATCCTAATTAACAAAATCAGAATTGAAAAGAGAGACATAAAAACAGATCCTGATGAAATCCAAAACACCATCAGATCCTTCTACCACAGGCTATACTCAACAGAACAGGATAACATGGACAAAATGGACAAATTTCTAGACAGATACCAGGTAACAAAGTTAAAACAGGATCAAGTTAACGATATATACAGTCCCATATACCCTAAAGAAATAGAAGGAGGAATTAATAGTCTCCCAATCAAAAAAAAAAAAAAAAGCCCAGGAACAGATGGGTTTAATGCAGAGTTCTGTCAGACCTTCAAAGAATATTTAATTCCAGTTCTGCATGAACAATTCCACAAAATAGCAGTAGAAGATGCACTACCCAACTCATTCTATGAAACCACATTACTCTGATACCTAAACCACAGAAAGATCCAACAAAGATAAAGAACTTCAGAACAATGGCCCTTATGAATATCGAAACAAAAATACTCAGTAAAATTTTCCCTAATCATATCCAAGAACACATTAAAAATTTCATTCATCCTTACAAAGTAGGTTTTATACCAGGGATACAGGGATGGTTTAATATATGGCAATCCATCAACATAATCCATTATATAAACAACCTCAAAGACAAAACCACATGAACATCTCATTAGATGCAAATAAATCATTTAAATATATCCAAAACCCGTTCATGATAAAAGTCTTGGAAGGATCAGGAATACAAGGTCCATACATAAACAGGATAAAAGCAATTTACAGTAAACCAGTACCCAATATCAAATGAAATGGTATGAAGCTGGAAGCAATCCCACTAAAATCAGTGACTAGACAAGGCTGCCCACTTTCTCCCTACTTATTCAACATTGTTCTTGAAGTCCTAGGCAGAGCAATTTGACAACGAAAGGAGTCCAAGGGGATACAAATTGGAAAAGAAGAAATCAAAATATCACTTTTTTTGCAGATGATATGATAGTATATATAAATGAACCTAAACATTCCACCACAGAACTCCTAAACTTGAAAAACAACGTCAGTGAAATAGCTGGATATAAAATTAATCAAACATATCAATGACCTTTCTCTTCACAAAGAATAAACAGGCTGAAAATGAAATAAGAGAAGTATCACACTTCTCAATAGTCACAAATAATATAAAATACTTTGGAGTGACTTTAACTAAGGAAGGGAAAGATCTCTATGATAAGAACTTCAAGTCTCTAAAGAAAGAAATTAGAGAATATCTCAGAAGATGGAAAGATCGTCCATTATCATGGATTGGCAGTATCAACATTGTAAAAATGGCCATCTTGCGAAAAGAAATCTACAGATTCAATAAAATCTCCATTAAAATTCCAACTCAATTCTTCAATGAATTAGAAAGGGCAATCTGCAAATACATTGGGAATAAACAAAACCTAGGATAGCAAAAACTCTTCTCATGGATAAAAGAACCTCTGGTGCAATCACCATACCTGACCCAAACCTATACTACAAAGCAATTGTGATAAAAACTGCATGGTACTGATATAGTGACAGACAAGTAGACCAATGAAATATGATTGAAAACCCAGAAATGATCCAACACACCTATTGTCAATTGATCATCTACACGGGAGCTAAAACCATCTAGTGGAAAAAAGACTGCATTTTCAACAAATGGTGCTGGTACAATTGGTGGTTATCATGTAGAAGAATGTGAATCAATCCATTCCTATCTCCTTGTACTAAGGTCAAATGTAAGTGGATCAAGGAGCTCCACATAAAATCATACTGAAACTTGTAGAGGAGAAAATGAGGAAAAGCCTCAAAGATATGGGAACAGGGGAAAAATTCCTGAATAAAAGACAAATGGCTTGTATTGTAAGATTTAGAATTGACAAATAGGACCTCATAAACCTGCAAATCTTTTGTAAGGCAAAAGACACCTTCAATAAGACAAAAAGGTCACCAACAGATTGTGAAAGGATCTTTCACTATCCTAAATTAGATAGGGGAGTAATATCAAATATATATAAAGAACTCAGAAGGTGGACTCCAGAAAATCAAATAACTCCATTTAAAAATGGGGCTCAGAGCTAAAGAAAGAATTCTCACCTGAGGAATACCAAATGGCTAAGAAGCACCTGAAACAATGTTCACCATCCTTAATCAGCAGTGAAATGTAAATCAAAACAACCCTGAGATTCCATCTCACACCAGACAGAATGGCTAAGATCAAATATTCAGATGACAGCAGATGCTGGCAAGGATGTGGAGAAAGCAGAAAACTCCTCCATTGTTGTTGGAATTGCAAGTTTTAAATCAACTCTGGAAATCAGAAAATTGGAAATTGTACTACCATAGGCTCACACAATACCTGTCCTGGGCATATATCCAGAAGCTGTTCCAACTAGTAAGACACATGCTCCACTATGTTCAGAGCAGCCTTATTTATAGTAGCCAGAAGCTGGAAAGAATCCAGATGCCTGTCAACAGAAAATGTTTACAAAATTGTGGTACATTTACACAATGGAGTACTACTACTAATAGTACAGCTATTGAAAAGAATGAGTTTATGAAATTTATAGGCAAATGGTTGGACCTGGAGAGCATCATCCTGAGTGAGGTAACTCAATCACAAAAGAATGCTAATGATATGTACTCACTAATAAGTGGATATTAGCCCTGAAACCTAGAATAACCCCAAGGTATAAGACACAATTTGCCAAATACATGAAACTCAAGAAAAACGAAAACCAAAGTGTGGACACTTGCCCCTTCTTAGAATTGGAAACAAAACACCCATGGGAGTAGTTACAGAGACAAAGTTTGGAGCATAGACAAAAGGATGGACCTTCTAGAGATTGCCATATGCAGGGATCCACCCACTAATCAGTCTCCAAACACTGACACCACTCCATACACTTGCAAGGTTTTGCTGAGTGGACCCTGATATAGCTGTCTCTTGTGAGATTATACCGGGGCCTAGCAAAGAAGTGGATGCTCACAGTAATCTATTGGATGGATCACATGGCCCCAATGGAGGAGCTAGAGAAAATATCCAAGCAGCTAAAGGGATCTGCAATCCTCTAGGTAAAAAAACATTATGAACTAACCAGTACCCCAAAGCTCTTGACTGTAGCTGCATATGTATCAAAAGATTGCCTAGTAGGCCATCCCTAGAAAGAGAGCCCGATTGGGCATGCACACTAATTATGCCCCAGTACAGGGGAACACCAGTGTCAAAAAGTGGTAGTGAGTGGGTAAGGGAGTGGGGGAGGGGGAGGGTATGCGAGACTTTTGGGATAGTGTTGGAAATTTAGATGAAAAAAATACCTAATAAAATATATTAAAAAGAGATTGAGACTGAAAAAGAAAAAAGACAAATAAAAAAGAGAGAGGCTGAGGAAAGAGAAAATTGACGAGATAGAAGCCTTGAAAAAAATGTAACTAGGTTTGCGGCTGTATTCACAGGTGATAAAGAAGTTTATAGAAAAGGTAGATATCCTTGGTCTGTCTGATCTTCTGGGAGTCAAGTTGCCTTTGGGACCATGAAATCCTGGTGGGACCAAGATCCTGGGATCCTGAGATCCTCTGCACCTGGCCATGTTAGAACTCTGGGTGTTATGGGGCTGGCTGCTGAGTTTTCTTCCAAGGACTGTTCAGGGCCTTGGCCAAGACAGAATAGAAATAACCCATGCCACTTGTCCGGCACAGTTCCTGCATGCCTGGATCCTTCTGATTCCAGCTACTCCATGTGTTGATGACAGATGTTCTTCCTCCTGTCTGATTATCTGATCCTTAGAATGTTGGAGTACCTTGGATTGAAGCAGCCTCTCGGTGTTGTGGGGCTGCCTTCAGAGTTTGCATGCATGGCCTGCTCAAGGCACTGGCTCCAGAAGTATTTTTAAATGATGCTTCTTGCAAACTTGCCTGTCTCCAAAAATATCTGACATATTTTTATAGGAATGGATTTAATCTTATAAATATATTAAGGAAAAATGACATCTTGATGATTTTAAAATATCCTAACAAGAAAAAATAATGGACCTTCTCCACTAAGTCTAAAATAATTTTGAAGCCACGTGGTGGGGGCACACACATATTTCGAAGTTTTTGGAGGGAGAAGTAGGCAGATCTCAAATTGAGACCAGTCTAGTTTACAAAGTAATTTCCAGGACTAATAGATATACAAAAAAAAAAAAATACTTATAATAAAAAACAAACAATACAAAACAAACAAACAAAACAAAAAACAAACAATCAAACAAAAAAGACAGTCCTGGAAAGGAATGATAATTTTATATTATGTGGTTGTTAGCCACATATCCCTGTGCACATATGTAAATACACTTATGTTTTTTTAATTTTTTTTTTAAATTTAGTAGTTATTTTCTCCATTTACATTTCAAATGCTATCATAACAGTCACCTTTAGCCTTTCCCCTCCCTTCCCCCTGCCCTGATCCCCTACCCACTCACTCCCATTTCTTTGTCCTGGAATTCCACTGTACTGGAGCATCAAGTACAATGGGAACAGAGAGTAGGGGCTGGTCCTGGGAAAGAGAAAGGGGCCAATCAGTCATTTTATCCTTCCTCTCAGGTAGCAGTTTATTTTGGTTCAAGAAACAAATATACTTTCTTTCAATGAATTTTATAAGTGAACAGGAAATATTTCCATCTCTCAGAACTGCCTGTGGAAATTTTATTGTGGTTATAGGAGTTTTTTTGGGTCTATTTTCCGAAGAACAATTAAAGCCAGGTATGTTTAAACATACCTGTATTAGCACCAACACGGAATGCTGAACCGCAACACTCTATCACTTCCTAGAGAATACATAACATACTAAGTGCCTACCTCAACACTAAAATGAAGTGAAATAAAATCAAACAAATGTACCTTCGATAATTGTATCTAGTGCATTGGGAAGTTTATAAGATAATGAATCAAAAAATTCAATTATCTTTATGATAAAAATAATTAGAAATGTTAAGAAGGTTAAACAATTACTACAAGAAGGGGGAGGGAGAGACCTGGGTGAGAAACCACACACGGAGGGGAAGAGATGAACTTGATCAAGTACTGTGGGGGGTTGTGAAACAGGAGTGCATTGATGAAGATCAGCAAAAAGAATGGAAACAGGCAACTTTGTGAGGTAGGAGGTGAGAAAACCCTCTAGAATGTACCAGAGACCTGGGAGCTGAGAGACTCCCAGGACTCAAAGGGAGTGACCTTAGATGAAATGCCCTCCAGTTGGGAAAGGGGACTTGTAGAGTTCTCCCAGCAGTCCTCTTCTGTATGTGTATTGGAGGCCTCATATGAGCAGGTGAATTCTGTATCTTTGAAGGGTCAGAGTTTCAGACTTCATGGTTGAACAGTTTAAATGAGACTGTGGGTCTTCCTAGAGGGATACCCTTGTTTTTAACATTTTTTAAACTTTGTTAATTCAACAACAAGCGTCAGATGCTCCAGTCCATTAGTTGGTTGCAAATATCTGCAGCTGAATCCTTCACCTGCTAGTTCCTAATGAGGTACATGTCTTAAACTTGTTGTAGTGTATGTACTAGATAATGAATCAAAATAATATCAAAAATATATTGCATATTGTAACTGAGAAATATAACGTTGGTTCTAAGGGACCTATTCACATTCAGTTCAAGATATAGGTAATAAACAGTGTTTCTCAATGTTTCTTAAAATGACTGTGGGTAACCTAAAGAAACAAAGCTAAACCAAACTAAACCAAAAGAAACACCCTCTTCTATACATTGTCTCATCTTCTTCCAATTGACCAGTTCTTAAAAGCCATGCTCTTGAGTGAAACTACACATTGGAAGTGCCCTTCCCCTACTCTGATTCAGAATATCACTTTACATGAGCTCAGATATCTTATTTTGTAATCTGAGTGAATGTGTGACTTTGATATTAGTTGATTGTTAATAGAAAGCACAAATTGTGTAGGAATGTGAATGAATGTTACAGATGCCATTCCAATATCATTCCCATTGGAGGGAATAAGATAAAAGAATCATAATTCATAATAAGTATTAGAGAAGTAGAAATTGAGAGAGAGAGAGAGAGACAAACAGACAGACAGACATAGAGATAGAGACAGAGACACAGAGACACAGAGACAGAGAGAAAGAGAAATTTCATCACCTAGAATATAATATTGTAGAGCACTGATAGATATTTCAGCACTTTTATCATCTATTGCTTTTGCAGAATACCTTCTTGCAGTAAGCAACCTCTGCAGTTTTCTGAATTCACACATTTGTAATATTAATACTACCATGACTGTACTTCTTAAGAACTAACAAGTAGGTGAAACAATCAGATGAAGTTGTATGCAACCAACCAACGGACAGAATATGTTGAACCATTGGTTTAATTGGAGAAAAACTGAAGGAGACTGAGGAGGAGATCAACCCTGTAGGAGGACTAGATGTCTCCATTAATATGGACCCAGAATTCTCCCAAATGCTAGACAACCAAAATGGCAGCTTACACCAACTATAGTTAGAAGGTCCCCAAAACATACACAGAAAAAAAAAATTCTTGGTCTCTGTTCAATCAGAAATGATGCAATGATTCTCAAGAACCTAGAGACCCCAGGGTGTTTAGAAATCAGATGGAATGGGTACATTCTCTTGGAGACAGGGGATGGCCAGTCGATATGGCATGTGGAACAGTAGGAGGGTGGACAGGGTTCAATGAATGAATTAATTAATAAATAAAAAAGAATACTGCCAAGTAACCACGCCCCATATACTCTAATTCTTTAATCATAATCCAAGAAAACTCACATGTTCACATAACAGCACACTCAAAAATATAACTAAAAAATACACACACACATATAACTGAAATTCCATGATTTTGAAGTTCATTTTACAAAGAAATACAGTGGAACAGAGTTTTTCTTTTGTTCCATTAATTTACATACATTTGTTTTCCTAATCTACCCAAAATATGGATTGTTCTCCATATAAAAGGCCAAAATCTCCTAACATAGTTTTTATCTGGGAAAATCTCCCAACATAATTTTATCTAGATCCACACCAATTATACCTTTCATTAGAATATAATCTGGATTCAGTTAGATATACATTAAATTTATATTTAAATTTCAGTTATTTGTTGTAACATGGATGTAAAGTAGAATATCAGGGTAATGTCTTTTTCATTTCTCTACTGATATGGGCATTGGTTTAAAAGAACAATAACCTGCTGGGCACTGGAAAGAAGGCTCCATGGAGAGAATATATTCTTGGCACCTCTGTAAAATTCCAGGCATTTCTATTCATGTCTGCAACACTGTGGGTGGGAACAGGTAGATATCCCAATAGTGTACTGGCTATTCAAACTCGTCAAAATGGTGGGTGTAATACACTCTGAGAGACCAAACGGTGAGGACATTCTACTCATATCTGAACATATGTGTATGTTCATGGTGTGACCTCACAATTGGGAACAGACACTCCACTCATATAAAGCCAGGAAACCCTCTTGCATACCACACATGAAACCTTGAGTTCAGCAGTTCCATAACCTATGTGTCTCTAAGTATGAAATGGGAAGATTTATATTCTCATTGTCTTGTTAATCCTGTTTTCTCTTATATTCCAGAAATTAAACCAATGTATTCTCAGATTCAGGATGGTAGAACACAACATTTTGTCTTTCTGGAATAGCATCCAACTATCATCAGAAAGACTTTTCAACTTACCCTCAGGACAATAAGTATCCATTTAGAGGGTTTTAACAGGATAACAAATGTATTTAGTTTTCTATTTGAGAAATAGACTGTCTAGAATGTACAACAATGTACAGGTAAAAAATGAACTTACCTTAGAGCCTGGCAACAGTGAACTGAAAATAATTGTCAGTGGTGTTCTCTGTATATGGAATATGTCAAGGGAATAGATCTTAGAGTGACAGAGACAGAGTGGATATGGACAGAGACAGAGACATAGAGAAATAGAATGGGGTGATGAGATGATGGATGGTCTTGATTTTAAAACGTAAATGAAGAAAATATCTAATGTAATATTGAAAGAAAGAAAAAAAGAATCATTTTTACAATATTTCTTTTCTTCAGAACCCCATGCCTCATACACCAAATTCATACAGTTTCCGTTTGTGAAGCACGCTTGATACATCTAAAAAGAAAATGTGACAAAGAGTTGCAACAGAGAGTTTTGGAAGGGGCTAGACTGAAAGCCTAGCAGTTAATCACTTGCTCCCTACAAAACTAACATAAATGCCCTGTGGATGTAGAAATCATCTATTAGAGGATCACAGAATGCAGGGGAAGGATGCCCAGAGAAACCTGTCTAGAAAGATGACCCATACCAAGAAGCTTTTCCTCTAATTGAGAGACCTTGCCTCCATGAAAAGATAGACAACACATTAGGGTCATTTCCTGAATCCACTTTGGGCTTCAACAAGTGTCTGCATGCACATGTAGAGGAAAAACCTTCATATATACTGTTCTTTCTCTTAAAATTGCCAACACGCATGGTATCTCTTAAACACACACACACACACACATAAACACATGCAGAAAAGAAAAAAGTTCTGGAATAGGGAAGACTAGACAGAATGGCTAAAATAAGAAATAACAAAAGCCAATGCCACTGTTGCAGATTCTTGAAGCCACAACCAAAGCTTAGGTACTGCTTTTAATGGATGGCCTGCTGCAGACTGGCCTCAATCAGCCCTCCTCAATCTCTGGGAGAAATCGTTGTCCTGGTATAGGTGGGCAGGAAGCTGACATTTAAGTGTCAATCAGATACAAACACAGAGGGGGTGCTGTATCTGAATGTAATTTCTCAAAGAAATCATCAGATTATTAATATAGAAACAAATAGGGAAGTTGGTTTTCAAATCAGCCAGGTAAATGAGGTTACTGAATTCTTAAAGACTCATGTCCAAAATAGAGCAATAAAAACATAATGACTGGCAGGGACTGAGCAATAAAATAACTGAAATGAATTCTTCTCTAAAGTCAGCTATATTCTTTGAAGCTAGGTTTGAACACTTTATGATCACACCATGCAAATGGATTTCACACTCAAGCCATGGTTCTAATTAGGGAGTTTCTTTCTAGCTAATCTTCTCATGAATAATTCAAAACTGTTGTTCCCCCTCAAACCACAGCACAATTTATTTCCTAAACCATTGTAAATTCCTGTATATGAGAGGGATTGTATGGGGGAATCTTTCTACTAACAACTAATGTAGCCTGCCATGCATAAGTATAACAAATATTCTAAACATACTTTCCTAAAGTTGTCCTGAGATTTCTAACTCTATGTAGTATATAGCAATGGCTGTCACAATCTCTCTTATAATACTAGAGGTAACTCTGGTTGTTACAGGTAACATTCTTACTGAATTCCAAGCCCAGGATCCGCTCAAGGACTACCTAGAATATTGGTGAAGGACAGGGAACAAAGTTGGATATTGCTTAGATATTTGCCAAGTCATTACTTGGAGGCACTTATAATAAAACAACATTGAAAGAAGTCACAAAGATTCAATCACTTATTAATGTAAGGACAAGTTTGATGCATTTTTTCCAGGATGGTTCCTGAAGACTTAGTTTCCATGAACTTTTTGACTAGGGACTGTGTCTAAATATTTAGAACTGTCACGGAAGTCACTACTGGGGTTTGTGTTCCAATGGCTGGTGTGAGTTTGTGTGTGTGTGTGGGGGGGTGTGTGAGTGCGTGTGTGTTTGTGTGAGTGTTGTGTGTGTTTATGTGTGTGTGTGTGTGTTTGTGTGTGTTTATGTATGTGTGAGTGTGGGTGAATATGACAACAAGCTAATGTTCATCTCTTAGTGATACTGTGAGCACTCTGCTGCCTATCTTAAATCATCACAGCTGTCAGTGTCTAAAGCTAACTGAATTCCAGAAAGCAATTTAGTAGATTTGATTAATGTCTCCTTACATCACATAGATATTTTCTACAGTGCATATAAGCACATATATTTTAGAATATACTGAAACTTAAAAATGTAAATTAAAAAAAAAAAACAAAAACCTCTACCAACTTCAAATTAAAAAAACACATTTATTTTAGAATTCTCTAGGATACTCGCAATTTCCTGTATTCCCTACTCATGATGTCCATATGTTAGCATCTTACAAATTTGTATGACAATAATGAGGAGAAAATAAAATTTGTAAGGAAAAAAAAAAGACAGTTTTGTCTTAGACTACTTATTAACAAATGCCTGGGCCACAAACTGTGGCTTATTCCCAGATAACGTATTTAACACATTCAAAATATTTTATGTTTTGTACATTTTTAGTTACCCCTTTATCTATTTACTTAGCATCTTCCTAAATATCTCCCTTAGCATATGTGCCAGCATCTGTCCCTGAATCTGTTTATTCTCCTAATATTTCATAGAATACTCTCTTTTTGAAAAGTCTCATCTCATATTTTCTTCCTCAGCTCATTTGTCATACACATTATTTAATTGACAGATGATGTTTATAAGAGAGTCTCAAAATTTGGGGCACTAATAACAACTAAATATCTCATTTAAAATATATAAAGTAGGTTTTGTGTATGCCACATGGCTGCAGTACCTGGAATGGCCAGAAGAAGAAGTCAGATCTCCCAGACTTAGAGACAGATGGGAGGGTGCAAAGGGTTCTGAGCCATCTCTCCAGCCCCTCAATAACAAAGTTTTGTCACAGAAAAGATAAAAACGGACATTGCCATTTCTAAATTCTTTCACACTGTAGATATCAGTCCACACTCCTTTTAGTAGTCAAGAGACCTGGAGTATATTAACGTTTTCTTACTCCCACTTTTGAGGGTACTTACACCTGAATTTTCCCTAGTATAAGATTGTGAAGGAATGAATGGCAGATTTTCCAGGCTATTTGCTAACGGTGTACCTGTTTTGGTCTACAGAGCTTCCATACACTATCCTGCATGCCCTTAATCTCTGACAACCCCCTTACCTTGTGGATTCTTACCTTTGGACACTGATTTACACTTTTTTTTTGTGCAGCCATCAGTGTTTTGGCACTAACGGATTTTGTTCAGTAGGTGCTATTTAACACATAAAGATCCACTGAATTTTAAAATATTCATTGTTATAATCTAATTTTATACAGATAGTATTAAGATCTCGTATGGAATTCAAATGTTTCAACAAAAATGAATTGAATTTTGGACGTTGTGTAAACTTTTAAACAATCCTCTGGTTTTAAAATTTGGTGTGTATGTGTGTGTGTGTGTGTGTGTGTGTGTGTATGTGTGTATTTGTGTGTTACTCACCGTTGCTAAGTTTCCATCAACAAAATTTTCACAGACAAATCCAAGAATAGATTGGGGAGACTCAGAAACTTTCACCCCCAACAAAGGAGTTATTGGAAATTAATGGCTTCAGGTGAGAGGGCCAGTTTTCTTCATGGATTTGGCTAGTGAAAGGTTGCCCGTGTTCCAGTATATATTTGTCCCTACCCACACATATGTAGTCAGGACTAAATGGACTCAGCTATGTATATAAAAATGCACATGGACTTAAGGATAAGAGTGATACCGGAGAAGTGGGGAACATTTCAAGGAGGAGAAGATAGTGATGGATTTGCTCAAACTCATTTACATGTATGTAGAAAGTTCTTCACAAACAAATTTAAAACAAAGTAAATAAGTAAGTAATTAAATAAATAGACAAATAAATTTGGATGGACATACATATCAGATAGGATATGTGTGTGTGTGTGTGTGTGTGTGTGTGTGTGTGCGCAAATGTGTGTGCATATAAGCATGTAGATATGTAGCACCTGTGACTAGAGGAATGCAATCATGCAGTATCTTTCTTTATGTCTCTCTGCCACTTTCCTATGATGCAGTGTGTTGATTAGAATATCTTTTGCCCATGGGATGTGGCACTATTACAAGGTGTTGGCTTGTTTTAGGAAGTGCATCATTGTGTAGGCTTGCTTTTATGTAGTGCACAATCTCTACCCCGTGACAAAAATCGATCCTCTTCTTTGCTACCTATGGCCACAAGATTCCACCTGGTTGCCTTCAGACTAAGATATAGACCAATCAGTTCCTTCCCCAGCACCTCCTCTACCTGGATGCTGCCATGCTTCCTACCAAGATCAAAATGTACTGACCCTCTGAAACTGTAAGACAACCTCAATTAAATTTTCCCTATAAGAGTTTCTTTCCTGAGTCATGATGTCTCTTCACATCAATGAAACCCTGTAGAACATACGCAGTATGTTAGCCTGATTTTAATGCTTACAAGATGATTGCAACCAGCATGCAAAGACAAAGTAAAGATGACAAATGCGTTTCTGTATTTTTTGAACTTCTGAATTTTTGAATGAATATGGGGATTGGGAAAATTAAAAAGTTATGGGAAGGAGAAAGAGAGGATGCAAAGACCTATTGGGCACCTGTCACTTGCTTTTGCAATCAATATTTTATTTTAATACAACACCAACAACTAAAACAACCAACAACAGGGCATCCATACAACAGATTCACAGAGAAGACACCAAAGGGCATTACATTCTTGTAAATCATTTTCCAGCTAATGTCTGGTGTATTGAGCCTAAGGATTTTACTGTCAAACCCTGATGATTAATCACTCGATTGTATCCCCTAACACAATGATGAATGACACTGTGGTCAACAGGACAGTTAAGTAAATAGATTGTTTTTCACACTGTCAGTTTGAATTGTTACTATATATCCCAGTTTTTTTTGCATTTTATCTCCATAAGTGTGTTCTTTTCAGCCCCATTTGCTACATAGAAAACGGAATCTTTTACATTGTATTTCATTTAGTGTGCACAATGAAACCTAAAGACTAATTTAGTCCATTTCAAAGTAGAGCTCTCTGTTCTCTTTTCAAAATTGAAATTAAACTGTTTTCAAAATGTTTTGCACTTGCCTGGCTTAGTTTAATTAAGATTGTGGGGTGGGAGGGATTTCTCCCACATTCTCAGTTGTCTCAAACTGGAAAAACTCTCTAGAAAGGTTGTGGAACCTTTGTGACTGTGCCCTAGCAGAGGAGGTCACTGGCGCAAGAAGGAGGGAACTGGCTAGTTCTGACCTAAATCTTGGCTTCTAAATCCAACCAAATGTGAGAAGGGCCCATTCAGGCTCTTAATGCCACTTGTTGAACTTGTTGTTTCCTACTATGCTGTCCTTATCATGCCAGTCTTTCCCTGGTGAGTTTTTTGCCATATACATCTCTTCCTGTACATTCATTGTGTCAGGAGTTTTGACAACTTAACTTAAAAATAATTATTGTAAGTGTACATCTGTCTCTCCACCTCTTCCCCTACCCATACCCCTCTCCCCTCCTTCCTTCCTTCCTTCCTTCCTTCCTTCCTTCCCTCCTTCCCTTCCTCTCTCTCTCTCTCTCTCTCTCTCTCTCTCTCTCTCTCTCTCTCTCTCTCTCTCTCTCTCTCTCTGTTTGTGTGTGTGTGTGTGTGGGTGTGTGGGTGGGTGTTGTGTCAAATAGATTGCTGTCAATTTTGCCTACATGTATTTTTTTAATGTGTGTGTGTGGAATGATTTTTCACGTTTAAAATTATTCTCACATTTCATAAATTTCAGTGCAATCTTTACTTTTATGGAGATAAGCTTCCAAATGGCTTTTTTTCTGGAACTCAAGAAATTGGAATGATCCATAGTTTTATGACCTGAGTGAGAATTGTCAATAGGTTCCCAGTGATGCTGTGGGGCCATACTTAAGATCTGTGTAGCAGCTAGAGGAGCCTCTGTGTTCTTTGAGCCCTGCATTTAGAGAATAACTACGAATTGTTTGTACAGTTGGCTCTAGCATAGAGACTCTTTTTTTAAATTGTTTTCTCTTTGTCACTAGATGCCATGCTTTGGAAAGTCCTTCCACATGGAAACTACTGACCATATTGAATGGTGGAGAAAGGAGATTCACGGTAAATTATAAATGAAGAAAACAAAAGTTATGCCCTATAACTGATACTCCCACAGCTTAAGCTGTGTGGAAGCATGGAGAATGTTGGAGGACTTGCAAAATTTATTTTGGATCTCATTCCTCCTCATTGCTCACATAATTTAGTACTTAATATCCTCGTGATTTCATAGATATATTTTTCTAAATACTTCTTAATTAAGTTGTGTGAATGTGTGTAACTCTGTGAATGTCTCTGTGCATGTCTCTCTTTCTATGTATATTTTTCTCTGTCTCTGTGCCTACTTGTGTGTCTCTGTGTGAATGTTTATGTGCATGTCTCACTCTGTATGTCTAAGTTTCTCTCTCTTTCTGTCTCTGTCTGTCTATCTATGCCTCTCATCTTTTCTCATTTCTTCTCCTTGTTTACCTTCTTCTTCTATTGTTTCTCCTTCTTTGCCTTATCCTTCTCCTCCTTATTCTTCTCTCCTTCTGCTTCTCCTTTTCCTTCGCCTTCTCCTCCTACTCCTGTTTCTTCTTCTTCTTCTTCATCATCTTCTTCTTCTTCTTCTTCTTCTTGTTCTTGTTCTTGTTCTTGTTCTTCTTCTTCTTCTTCTTCTTCTTCTTCTTCTTCTTCTTCTTCTTCTTCTTCTTCTTCTTCTTCTTCTTCTTCTTCTTCTTCTTCTTCTCCTCCTCCTCATTCTTCTTCTTCTTCTTCTTCTTCTTCTTCTTCTTCTTCTTCTTCTTCTTCTTCTTCTTCTTCTTCTTCTTCTTCTTCTTCTTCTTCTTCTTCTTCTTCTTCCTTATTCTTCTTCCTTATTCTTCTTCCTTCTTTGTTCTTGTTCTTGTTCTTCTTGTTCTTCTTGATATTGTCTTTGGTCTCCTTCTCCTCCTCATTCTTCCTCTTCTTCTTCTTCTTCTTCTTCTTCTTCTTCTTCTTCTTCTTCTTCTTCTTCTTCTTCTTCTTCTTCTTCTTCTTCTTCTTCTTCTTCTTCTTCTTCTTCTATGCCTTTGACTTCTCCTTCTCTTCCTCCTTCTCTTATTCTCCTTCTCTCTTTCTCTCCTCCTTATTTAACCTTCTCCTTTTCTACTTCTCCAAGTCCTCCTCCTTCTTTTTGTTTTCCTCTTCTTTTGTTCTTCTTCCTTCTCCTTCTCCTTGTCGTTCTGCTCCACCCATTCCTCTTCCTTTCCTTCTTCTCTCTTCCTCTCCATATTCTTCTCCTTCACTTTCTTTTTCTTCTTCTACATTTTTCTCTATCTCACCCTCCCTGACTCCCTCCTACCCGTACCCAACCCTCCCTGATGCATTCACAGACTCTCCTCCAGTACTACTGGTCATTTGAATTTTGTCTTGCCAAGCTATGAAAACAAGGATGGTCTCCTGAGGCATCCCCTGTTACTGGTCTTTTCCATATGTCTTTTCAATTGTCCTTTCACTGTTTTACAGATTTCTTCTAAGATCATTTTACCCCACCCCACCTCCATGCCTTGATTTCTTATGGTGGGAGTGTCCAGAGTTTCAAACTCACATCCTCTTTCCTGGTGTTCTGCCTGAGAAACCACAAAATCTAGGGGCTAGAGTTAAATTTGATCATTGAGCTTGGGGCATTGTGCTATGTACAAAATGCCTGGTCTCCAGTCATGCTGAAGTCCTTAAACCTGATGAAACCTAATGGGTCGTAATTTTCACTTACATGGGAAGGAAGGCATTTACTCAGTGTTTCTGGAACCCTGGCTCCTGGTAAAGTTACCAAACCCACAAGCACTCCAGCCCAGCAGTGGCTAATGGCTAGCAGTCACATACAAAATGACCAAAGGTTCTGATCTTCGGGTTAGATAACTTCTATTTACCTAGCAACAGCAAGATAACAAGCCCAATATAGGAGAGGCTACTTAGCCCTACATCAGTCTCTCCCTCTCTCTCTCTCTCTCTCTCTCTCTCTCTCTCTCTCTCTCTCTCTCTCTCTCTCTCTCTGTCTCTCTCTCTCTAACTTTTACAATCCTTACTCTTTGTAAACTTTTACCTCTTTCTCTAAGTGTTCACCTTTCTTACTCTCTAACTTGCTTTCTGTCCTTCCTTCTATGTCTTTCCCCATCTCTCCTTTTGGCCATGGCAAGTCTAACAATCTTTTTACCCTTTGTTTTTCTCACTGCTGTCTAAAATAAAGCTCTAAAACATTAGACTGTCTATGTTTTTTTAAGGCCCTATATGGGATGCCAGAGACTAAGAATCTGGTACCATTGTCTTCCCCTAGTTCACCCCCATCCGTGTAGTGTCAGTGGATTTACACAACCAGATGCACAACCAGGGATGCATGGTAATTATCCTTCACTCCTCCCATGTCAGCCTTCACAGAGCACAGAACGTTCTGCTGGCCATATTCTCTCTCACTTCATCAACTTCCCCTAAACCCACAGTTTCACACTGGACACTTAACATTACTACGAATTATTAAAATGTAACTGCATTTAAATTTAAAAATCATCTCCTCATTTGTGTTGGTAACAATCCAATGCTTAACAGATATTTGTTAGTAGTGCTTACCTGTTGACATTGATACCATGAACTTCTTATTACTTCTGGTGCTTTGTGATTTTTTTTTTCCAAGCAAGATGAGGACTTGAACAATTTATGAAGTCATGTCTTTGGACTCACAGCACTTACATGATGTAGTTCTAGTTTCCCAGAGACTTCCAGTATCTGTATTGAGCCATAAACTTGGGACATCTGCAGCATGACCCAGAGTTTCATTGTGCTGAGCAGAGAGATCCCAAGATTTGATTGCTTTCTCTGTCCAAAGTATATATATGCGATTAAATTACAATTGCATAGTGGTTTTTATTACTCTGTGTTATTATCATTTCAAATCCTCTTATTTCTTGGCTGAGTTGCTAAATGATACCTTGTTCTGTGAACCAGCTGCCACTTTTGTTCTAAAGCGATTGGATGAATCTTTTCAGCTTTCCTAGTTCCATTTACTGAGAAAGGTAGCTTCCCTCTGAGGTTATGGTCTCAGAAGTTGTTGGATGTTTCAAACCCTTCCCTGGAATGTCTGGGACTCTGCAGAAAAGGAACGAAGACTTTTGAAACAAAAGCAAGAAACTACTTGGTGACTTCTTCTTGTCTTGTGAAAATTCTGAGATCCATTCTTGCAACTGGAAATATTCAAACACATTAAAATTATTCTACAATGAGAAAATCAACTGCATTATAATTCTGATACTTACTGACACATGAGTTATAAGGATGTTCTTTATTAAAAAAATCAATTAGTTCTTACACTCTTTATTTCGTTCTAGAACACATTTTCCCCCTTTTAACAGCTAAAAAAATCTATTTTAATTCAATTTCATTTTTAAAAATCCATATTATTTTAAAAACTTTAGTGGTAATTGTAATAAGTATCTATAAAGTGTTGCAGATGGATCATGCCCCCTCTTTCTGAGGCTAATGGAAGGTTATTAAAAAAAATTCTTTCTAATGAACATCTATTCTTGTTGTTGTTTTTGTTGTTGTTGTTATTGATGTTGTTAGAGGTTATTACTTGACTTCAGGAATGTTAAATGCTAATGAGGGTCTTATTGTTCTCCAGATGTCTCCTTTCACCCCCCCAATATATATATATATATATATATATATATATATATATATGTAAAAATGTGGTGAGTCCCTGAATGCACAATATCAAATGTTTCTGATTCAACTTGTGCACAATGCAATCTAGATTCTGTCTTTTTACATTGGTTTTCCTTTGCAGGGAAATGAAATACCAAAGCCTATCTGAAATTAAGGATTTTTCAAAAGTCTCATTTCCTTGGGAATTCTAAATAAAAGTTTATATTCATTATGGAGAATGTATTATGAGCTTGTCAAGGGCATTTTAATATGAATTTCTTTCCTGTTATGTTTATTTTTCCTTGGTGATATGAAGTCGAAGCTACTCAAATGAAAAAAAAAAAAGAGGTATCTAAAACTACTTCTCATTATCTCACTTTCTTTAAATTGAGATTTCTGATGTTGAAGAGGAATGAAGTGAGTGTGCAGATTTTGTCCACATAATTCCTAAAAGAAAGAGCAATAGTCATGTTCCACAAACACCTGTATTCGACACCCCAATTAAATTGCATGGGTACTGGCTGAATCTAAAGTCCCTGTAAATGAATGTGTTTGTGTGTGTGTGTGTGTGTGTGTGTGTGTGAATATTTCCATGTGTGTGTGTCTGTGACTCAGTATATCTAGGTGAATATGTACATGTGTGTGTTAGGATTTTATTGCTGTAAACAGACACACTTATCAATGCATGTTTTATTAGAAAACCATTTAATTGGGGCTGGCTTACAGGTTCAGAAGTTCAGTCCATTATCATCAAGTTAAGAATATGTCAGGATCCAGGCAGGCATGGTTCATTTGGAGCTGAGAGTTCTACATCTTCATCTGATAGCTGCTTGGAAATGAATAGCTTCCTGGCAGTAGGCAGAGGGCATTAAAGTCTGTTCCTACTCAACATCAAATGTGTTTTTGAGTGTTTATGTGAGTATTAGTATGGGTTCTATTGACATGAAGTGTCACCAGGATCATAGTAAATTTTGAACACTTTGTAACTTCTTTTCAGATGTTTACTCCATTATTTTCATGGCTGGAAACATGGTTGCCTTCAGACAGACACAGTGTTGGAGAAGGAGATGAGTTTTAGGTCTTGATATACAGGAAGCAGATGGAGACTGTGTCAAACTGGAGATTGCTTAAGGACAGCAGACATCCAAGCCTACCACCAAATTGTTACATTTCTTCCAACAAGATCACACCAACTCAACAAAGACACATCTCCATCAGTGTCCCAACTACTCCACCAATGTCACACCTCATGAAACTATTCCACACTTCCTGAGAGTGCCACACCTATTGGCACTATTTATATGGGACCATTAACATTATTCTTAAAACTGTTCAATGGACCTTTCATTAAAGGTAACTTTAATGAAAGAAATAAAGAATGTTTCAAAAAATAAACAGGAGTATGTATGTCTTGGTTACTGTTCTCTTGCTGTGAGAGACATCATGACCAAACCAACTTATAAGAGGAAACATTTAATTGTGGTCTTAGAGTTCCAGAGGGCAAGTCCAGGATATCATGGTAGACACCATGGCAACACAGAGGCAAAACATGTAGAGCAGTAGTTGAGAGCCAACAACTTATGATGGAGATGGCAGAGAGTAATGAAAGAGGGAGAGAGAGAGAGAGAGAGAGAGAGAGAGAGAGAGAGAGAGAGAGAGAGAGAGAGAGAGAGAGAGAGAGAGAGAGCCTGATGGGTTTTTGATATTTCAAGGCTCTGTGACAAGTCTCCTTTAATAATAAAACAAATTCTAATTCATTCTAAACAGCCCATCACCTGGAAAACTAACACATTTGAACGTGTGATCATCTGTGGCACACATTTATTCAAACGAATAAAGGAATGAAAAAGAAAATGAATTCAACTAATAAGTGGCCATGACACTTGGTAGTATAGTTTATATCATTACTTTTCATTTCTCACAGTTTAGGGTTATTTGCATAACATATTTCTGATCAGCCATCATTCTCAAATAATCCAAAGGCATCCTAACCCCACCCCACACCCACACACACATTTCTACTTGATTAACCATATTGGCATTACTTATTTTCATGGAAACATATCCCTTATTCCTGATTTAGTTCAAATCGTGAGAAATGTTGATGTATAATTAATTCCTATTCATAATGGGATAAAACAGAAGTCAACAGGATTGAATCCATTGTTCCTTGGAGCAGAAGATTTCCCATCGATTTAGTAAAATATTATAAATATGATTTTAAAAGAAGGCAACACCCTGAAAAAGTATTATTTTCATATTTTCATTATTTACAGACCATTCTGTGGTATAAATAGGAATCTAGAGGAAGAAAGGTGTTTAAAGTCACTGACACACACACTTAACTGAGGTTTCCTTAGCACAGGAAGAAGATATATCAATCCTCTATATCTGGAGAGTTTCTCCAGGCCCCTAATGATATAAAAGTCTTCAGGTCTCTAGGTTAAAACAACATTGCTTTTGCCTATAATTTATGGAAAGTAACCTCTTTTATACAGTAATCATATTGATGTGTGTATGCATACAGAAATATACAGGTAAGTGCAGAGGATAGGGAAGGGTATACTGTTTTCTGCTACTTCACTCCCTAACTTTCCCCTTGTGACAGGGTTTCTTGCTGAGCTAGGAGTGAGGCTGACATTCAGGAAGCCACAGTCATCCTTCTGTCTCTGCCACTCCAATTCCTAAGCACTGGTGTTGTAGGTGAATGTTTGACCAAACACTTGGCTTTACCCCTGGGACATCTCCCCAGATTCTTCTTTATTTTAAATAACCTCTGGATTACTTTTGCCCTCAATGTAATGAAACTGCTGTATAAGAATTTGTTATTTAGAAGATGGACATATAAGTGGTCTGTGTGTGTTCAGTACAGACATGGTATATTAAGAACTACTTTCCTTAATTCCTTGAGAATTTCATACACTATATTTTGATGGAATTTACTTTCCAATTCTTTTAGTAACTCCTCCCAGAACAAAACCTGGCCCATTCCCACCTAACTCCTCCTGCCAACTTCATATCTCGTCTTCTCCCCTTTGTTACAACCCATTCAAATCATTTGTGTTTCCCATAAACTCTTGGACATCTGGCTTCCAGTAGAGAATGAACAATCTATCACCTTCAAAGTCAATACCTTTGATGAAAACTGACTATTCATCCTTCATCAACTGTCTATACCTTATCAGATAGTGATAAGTGATAGTGAGCCTTCCCGTTCAGTGATGGAAGACAGAATGGCCTGATTTTGTGCAGAAAGACACAGTTTTTCTCTTACCTCTGTGCCTTACAAGATTTTCATTCTCTTCCTTGAGGATTTCTAAGATTCAGCTCCTCTACTTCTTGCCTCTTTCTGTGAGTATTTGTGAATATGCATGTGTGTCTATATTACAGATGTCTGAGTTTACATACAACTCAACTCAGAGTGGGATTTTGCAATTAACTGCTGGCACTATCTCACACTAGACTATATTCCTTAATGCAGACTTGGTGTGGGTAAGTACCAGAAAGGAACTGGAGATTGCTAGATATCTTCAGAGTTAGTTGTAGTATAGGTGAAGTTTAGACTTCTGACCTTACATTCTGGCTAGAACCTATGGGTTTAAGATGCATGGATAGGTGATCAATATCCTGAACTTGCATTGCATTTTTGTTCTTTTTGAACAAAACGGAGATATCCTTGAAGAGATAGATGGATCCTATCACTTTGTTTCAAATAAAGAATTCTGTGGTTAAATTTTTTTGAAATGTCAGTCATGGGTCTTTGATGAAGGCTTTGGTCCACAGTACAATGTTCATAGGTAGTACAATATGCTCTCTGAAAAGTGATTGGAACCTGAGGGCTTTAATCAATGAGTTAATCAATCAATGGATATGCATGGAATGGGTAAAAAACTTGTAAATGAACGTGGTCATTTGGACATGTCTTCAAAGCTGTTTATTGTCTTTGTCCCTTCTTGTGTTAATGCTGACTAGCTGCCAATAAGTTGAACAATTTTGCTGCTTCATGCCCCTTTCATATTCATGTGATCATGGATCCTTCTTTCATTTGTGATAGTAACATGTCAGGTTCAGAGGAAACATGGCTTAATTCTTTAATTTTTTTTTTCTAGAAACGGCATGCTAAGTGTAGAACCAATGTTACCTAGTTGTTGTAGTTGGAATATTCAGCCACGGTATCTGTTGTCTTTGAGACTCAAGAACTTTGCTGCTACCCACACCACTGGTCTTTTTTCTGAATTCACTATTGTATTTTAGTAGATTTCAATATCATATGAAGTACCAGAAAAATGAGTGAAAAAATGACAGTGGTGAGATGTGTTTAGAATCATTAAATTACACACTTAAAAAATAAATAAATCAATGGATTTATATAGTACATAAATAAAACTCCAATAAAACTTCTGAAAAGGCTTAACTAAATGTGATGCTTCTCATGTGAGTTGTTATTTGTCATAGCACCTGTGATTTAGCTGTTAATAGTAGTGGGTTTTATTACTTATGAATCAGACACCAATACATCCATGAAGGGGTAACACTCCATTCCCTCAGGAGAAATAAATCAATTAAAAGTCATTGGATTAATTGATGAGAATTTTTTCTGGTTAAAGCTGACTTGGCAGGAAGTTGGACAGATTGGAGTGTCTCCCAGAAAGTGTAACACACATTAGAATGTAGGTGTTGTGAGGCTATAAGACATATTCACTACTTGTCACCTATTATTGAGTATTCTTGCTGTTGGAGGTACTTACCCTTCACTTCTGCCATGGAGGGAAGTGGGTCTATACCTAGTCAGAAGGAGGAGATTGGGATGAATAATGTTTGTGTGGGTTATGGAGCAGGATAAACCTTAATGTGCTGGGATTTTTTTTTATCTCCAACTTGACAATCTAGCGTCACCTTAGGAGAGAGAACAATTGAAGAATTGTCTCTATTCACTTGGTTTTTGGGTAAGTCTATGGGACATTTTCTTCCTTGATGGTCGATGTGTGAGGGTAGGCAACTGTGGGTAAGCTCATCAGTAGTCATTTATAAAAGGGAGGCTTTTACTCTGTATTTAAATAAAATATTTGATCAAGCCACATGATTTTTGGTGGTTTGAATAAGAATATCCCCTATAGATTCATATATATGGATATTTAGTCACCAGGGATTGGCAGTGTGTTTAAGGATTAGAAGGAATGAGAGAAGATGTGGCTTCATTGGAGGAAGTGGTAGTGTCAATAAGGGTGGTCTTTGAGTTTTCAAGAAACCAAGGAAATGGCAGAATATCTGTCTCTGTCTAAGGATCAATAGTTCTATTGCTCCAGTGCTGCGGTCACTAACTTGATGTTGGACTAAACTTCTGTAAGTGTATTCAAGCCCCCAGTTAATGCTTTGTTTCATAATAGTTGTTTTATCCATGATGTCTCTTCACAGCAATAGAACAATGACTAAGATAGGGTCAAGAAATAAGCACTCTTTCCTGGTAATGCTTCAAGTTCCTGTTTTGCCTTCCTTGGTAATAATCTGTAACATGTAAGCTAATAACCCTTATATTCCCAAGTTATGTTTGATGTTAGTATTCATCAGTGTGAGAAAGATGCAAACTAGAACAATTGCATGTCATTATATACATGAGAATATCTTACCTTTAAATTAAAATAAAACACCTACACATTATTTGTCCTTATAGGATAAGTGACAGTGGTACTATTAGATATTTTGTTTCTCTAAGAAATTGTCTTACTTAAAATTTCTATTGTTGTAAGGACATACCATGTCCAAAGAGCTATTTCCATAGCAAAAGTTTTATTCAGCTTATATTCCACATTGCTGTTCATCATCAAAGTAGTTGGGAAAGAAACTGAAACAACACAGGTTCTTGGATCCAGAAGCTCATGCATAGGCCATGGAGTGGTGATGCTTATTGACATGCTCCTTAAGTCTGGCTTCCATGAGGAGCACAAGACTACCACCACAAGGGTGTCACCACCCACAATGAACTGGGTCCTCTCCCACTAATTAAGAAAATTCCTTACAGCTTGATCTTAAAGAGGCATTTTCTCAACTGAGGCTCCTCCTCTTTCAAGACTCTAGATCTTGTCAAGTTTCTATGAAACCAGTATGGCACTCTGAATGTAGTTGGACTACGAGGAGGTGTGGCCTTATAGGAGTGGGTGTAGCCTCTTTGGAGGAAGCATATAACTGTGAGGCTTTAAAGCTCTGCTCAGTGTGGAAGACACCATCCCTGCATGCAGAAGACTCTAAGCTTCCTCTCCACCACCACATATTCCCAGCCACTTGCATGTTTACTTCCTTGATGATAGTGGACTGAACCTTTGAAACTGCAATGAAATGTTGAAAAGCCCTAATGAAATGTTTCTAATGAGTTGCCTTAGTCATAGTGATTTTTCATAGCATTGGAAACCTAATTAAGACATCCAGCTAGCACAAAAACTCTCTTAAATACCAAAATTAATCAACAATAGAGAGTATTTTCAAGTCATTTGGCATTTAAACTTATTCTAGAGAAAAAACACAAATGATTGAGTCCATGATAAGCCTGACTAAAAACAAAACAAAAACAAAAAAAATACAAAAACAAAAACAAAAACAAAAACAAAAACAAAGAAAACAAAAACAAAAACAAAACTACAACAAAAATAAAACCAAACAAACAAAAGAAACACTCAGAGTGCTTATGGGACCCAGTAAGACCCCCATGAAGCACAGGGGCTACTCAGGAGTAGTGACCAACATATTGGGCAACCTCATAGAGTTTGAAACCCATGAGAACTGGCATAGAAAAGAGGTCAGCACATATGCATTGAGTACACCTTCACTGTTTTATGAGAATGAGGCCACACATAAATTTAAGACTGGAATTTCCAGGGAATAGACAGGCTGAAATGGTACATAGGTATGTTGGGAGTCAGATGTTTGGAGGAGAGCCAGGGGAACAGGCCATGGGGAACATTTTGATGGTCATCTGGGGCACTCCACAGAGACATCCAAAAGATCACAGGATTCATCCCAGGCAAAGAGTGCTCAGGGAAAGCACTCAGGATCCATGCCCCACCATATATTATCTCACCGTATACTCATTTTCTCTTTTAAATTACTATTTGACCTGATCGGCTGGCTATTTGTTAAGAAACCAAAGAACCTAATGTGGATATGTCCAATTTTAACTACTTGCAGAAAATTTCTATTCTTCCTGGGTCTCCTGCTTCACATTTTGAGAACTTCATCTTAGAATATTTTTGTTCCTCAGTGTCCTTTTCTCCTTTGTGTGTCCTTTATTGTTTTTAAAGGTTACCATCAATTTAATCTTTCTTAACTTCTACCTGGTCTCTTTTCTGCATGTTAATATTGGATTTCTTAAAAAGATATCTTAATGGGAATAGAGAGATGACCATGTTGTCAAGAGTACTTTTGTACCGCAAAAAAACTGGATTTGTTTTCTTGAATTCATATCCAATGGTTAACAATCAGCTTTAATGCCAGCTCCATGGGATCTGACAACTCATGTCTCTGTGGTCACCTATACTCTCAAGCTACTACCCACCCATATAAATAAAGATAATAAATCTTAAAATGAGAGACAAGTTTCATTTGGTTTCATTATTCAAATGAAACCTGATTTTGTCTGATTTCTGAGTCTCTTTGGATCAGTTTTCTGGGTTGCACTTTGTGTAACAAGGCCACATTCCTTTTATCTATCACTCTTTCCCCCAACTTGTTGTTTCTCCCTCAGACTTCATTCCAGAGATTCTATCTATGTCCTGTCTTTCTCCCCTTCTTCCTAAAAATCCATCTTTTGCTGCCATCCCTGCTCCTCTAAGTCATATCTCCAATTCCTTGCTCACTATGCAGACCACAGAATCTAAGTCCTGTCCATTTTAGCCTGTGTAATATTAGATGTATGCACTGTTCACAGCCTGAGTTGCAACTTTCATCTTGCTTTGATGTTCTTTCCACCATAGTCCATCTCTTCCAACAATGTGTTCACTAAAAGCATGTCATGTCACACGTATTAATTTTTAGAACAAAACAAATTTTATTGACAAAGATACTGAGGTTGTCAAAGACCCATAGGTACCCAACATAGGAAAATAAACATTTTTTTCAATCCTATAAGTTTACTTTTCTGTACTTTGTGATTTTTTTTAATTTAAGTGATATTTGACACCAGAGTATAGACATAGATATGGAGGTCACCAAGAAATTTGATAAAGTACACAGTAGAATTGGCTAGAACTTTGTAAACAACCTTTCCGAACTTTTTGGATACATCATCTCTGGTGTACTGCACCCAGGAACCTATTAAGAAGTCATTGTCATCACCTGATCTCGCCTCAGCCAGAGGGGTCTCTGGAATGATGTGGAGGTTACCTTCCTTGTAGTCATCCAGGAGCTGATAGACGTAGAGGACCGGATCCTTCTTGTAGGAAATGTAAAAATAGTCCTGTAAGAATGGCACCTGGGCTAGCACCATCCCACTCCAGTTGTCCTCAGAGCCATCTTTCCCCTCAAATTTGTGTTGTACCTCTCTGCAAACCAGGGCGCTGGCGAGGTGGACATCCCTCACCTGAAGAAAAACTACTTTGTGAGGCAAGACCTTAAGATTTAAAATCCTCTCATCGCTGTGGAGCTCCTGTCCGTAGACACTGTCAATTCCGTCATACTTCACCAAATAAAGAGAAGGGCTTGTTGGCAGTTGACCTAGAATGATGGCCTTCCTATGGGTGACAGGCTCATTACCTTCCTTCCACCCGTGAGAAATTCTGCAGCCAACAATATTCCCCAGGGCCTGGGAAGAAGGCTTCCTCCTACTCTTCTTCTTGAGTGATGTCATGCTCAGACTCTTCAGAGGTATTGTCTTCTACCTGGCTGTAGACCTGTTGTGCTAGATCACACTGTCTAAGTGGCTTCCATTCTCTTCAAATATCATACTTGCCCATTGCCTGGGACTGAAGATCTTGCCCGTTTACGCCAGACACAATGCTGTTGCCTCTGTCATATATATGAATTCCTGATGGGCAATGGTTATGGGTTGGGAGTGAATGCTGGACCAAGACTCTTCTCTACGAGAACTTCTGAGCATGTGAAGAAGACTATTCTAAACAGATTTGAGCTCCTAAAATTAATTTTATAAAAATAAGAAGTTAATAAGTCAGCCATGGTGGTACACGCATTTAATCCCAGAACTCAGAAGGCAAGGACAGGCAGATTTCTAAATTAGAGACCAGCCTGGTCTACAAAGTGAGTTCCAGGGAAGCCAGTGCTATAGAGAGGAACCCTGTCTCAACAACAACAACAACAACAACAAGTAAAAGAAAACAGAAGAAAATCAAACGAAAAACAAACAAAAGAGAAATTCAAACAAAAAATAACAAAACAAACAATCAAATGGAGAAGTTAATAGGAAGTGGTGGTGACCCATAACTTTAATCATAGTACTCAAGAGGCAGAGTGAGGCAGACCTTAGTGAGATAAAGGCTAGTCTGGTCTACACAGTGAGTTTCCTGACAGCCAAATCTAAACATACAGAAACTCAAATAAAATTAACCAAGCAGGCAAACAAACAAACAAAGAAACAAAGAAACAAAAAAAAAGGAAATAAAAATAGTGTAATTAACAAGTAATTCTCTAGAGCTCAGAAGAATATACTCAGATCAACATTTATTTCTTCAGCCCTGAGTTAATTTGTCTCTGATGAGGATCATCTCCTTGAAATTCTATGTCAATTTAGGTTGTGCTATGACTATTACACCCAATGATCAAGAAGAAGAGAAAAAAAATAAATAAAAGGGTCAGAAGGGTCACCATGACTCTCTTGTATGTGTAAGGACTGAGCTAAGTGCCTGCATTCACAAATATCTTCCCAGGGACACAGCACACCACTGTCCTTCTTTATTGTTTCTCCTGACCCAGCTTCAAAATTATTTGATGAAGCCATTGCATCAGTGAACTCAAGAACAACTCAACAATTTGAGGCAATATCAGCCATTTAGAACTAATATCTTCTAACATGCACTTGGACAAAGAGGAGATTTGGCATTTTAGTGGAATTGTGATCTAGATATTGTTAGCAAGGATAATAAATTCAGGAGATAAACTAACCTAGACCATTCATCTCCCTAGCTAATAAACATGGAGAAAGTAAATTGTACAGTAACTTTCTGTAGGAGAGAAAATTTTTAGCTTTCTGTAGCTATGAGGGTCCTAATTACTACATAAATATACTTACCCATAGAAAAATATCCTAGTTGTCAAGATTCTGTCTCCTGATACAGACCAGGCACCAAAAGCCTGTGGGAAAAAATGACCTGGCTTTGACACACCACTGTGAAGATAGTGAACTCACCTTCAATGGATTCTAGTGCCTCCAAGTGGAATAGATGCGCAACCTCCAGCCAGTGATCTGTGACATCACCCTAGTTTAGCTTACATCATAGAACCCCTCTCAGGCTGGTTCCTTCCCTAGTTACACTCAGAAACGTTCAGCATCTCGAATTTACCTTTTCATATGGCCTCCTAGAAATAATAAATGAAATCCCAACTGAAAGGCCTGATGATCTGAGTAATATTCTGCCAAAGAATTTCACCCTTGCATTGTTTTTATTGTTTGGTTGTTGGATTTTTATTTATTTGTTTGGTTTGTGTTTTGTTTTGTTTCATTTTTGTTTTTATTTTCGTTCTGAGAAAGTCTTCGGTTTCTGACTTGACAACATCCATGGTGGTTATTTTTCATGTTCCAACCTTTCCCTTGGTTATCTTTAAGCTGTGCTTCTTATCATAAATATTGCCAGACTCTTTGAGGCAGCACACTGGATAGCACACCAATTTTCACTTTATGAAAACCCACAGTTAGAGGAGGACTATTTTTATGCAAAAAAACCTGGAATTTGACAGGGTTAAATGACATATATTGAAACCAATGGCAATCATGAATTATGGATTCTTTGGAAAGTAAGAGGAAAACATAGATCTTGGGCATGCTTACAAAGTTGTGATAAAATTAAAACAAACCTGATATCTCCCAGTCATATTTTAAAAGTTTTTAAAATTTACCAGCACTTCTGATTACAAGGAATTTCAGAGATTAAATGCAGTAAAACAGGATGAAATAGATGAGGTAATTTTAGTTTTGAAATATGTGTAGACAGAATACTGGACACAGGTATGTATAAAATTTACTTACAAATTAGAGGACACTTTAATTGTTCATGCCACATAGATCTTCAGTTCTTCAAAAAAAATCGTTTTCAGTACATTCCACGGTCCCCACCACATCCTGTACATCATCTTCATAGAATATGACACTATCTATAGAGAGCTAGATCCTTCAACAACAGTCATAAAAAAAAATCATTCCTTAAGGTGTGGCCACAGGCCAATGTGATGGAGGATCTTTATCTGAGATTCTATCTTCCCAGGTTGATTTAAGTTCAAAAAAAAAATCTAAGAAGGACCACTACATATCCATATCATCAATATTGATTGTCTCACTGTATGAAACATACATGCTATGGAGTGATTTTAGATGTCAACTACTGGATGAATGCCTTAAAAAGGAGAGACAGAGAGAAAGAGAGAGAGAGAGAGAGAGAGAGAGAGAGAGAGAGAGAGAGAGAGAGAGAGAGAGAGAGAGAGAGAGAGAGAGAGAGAAATATATTTCTCATCTATGTGTATTAGTGCAGGGCTTTGTTTTCAAAAAAATGGATGGAACGTTAAAATACTATATATTAGGTTAGACAAGTAAAACTCAAAATGACAATTGTGAAAATATAAATTTAATAAGAGGCATTAAAAAATAGGAGGTATTTTGGAAGAGTAAGCGCAGCAGCAGGGGGAGATTTGATACCAATGGAGGATAGTGGGGAGGATGAAGATGGTAAAAGGACACTATAAACCTGTGCAAAGGGTCACAGAAAAGGCCTGCGACTTGTACACTTAAAAAACACTGGTATAAAGTAACAGAGTCCAAATAATATTTTGATTAATTTGGGGATTTTAGCTTCAAAACACTATAAAATATATTTGTATTTTTCAACTCAGGTGTGGTTCTTGCTATGTTGTACATGATATGGGTGACAGGATATGGTAAGGTGCTTCAATGTTTGTGTATCATTTATCATCAAATGCACATGTCACTCAGTGAGCTGCAAGGCTATCACAGGGAAGGAGGTATCTAAAGATATTAAGTGTACATGACGTAGGGAGAATAATGCCCCCACACTACTATAGATGTTGAAATAATCACATGTGTTTCCCAAGAATAATTTTCTGAAGATTAATCCCCAGGTGTGAATATATTTGGAAGAAATTGAATGGGTCAGGAGGGATATGACTTACATATAAAAATAATTTAATAATGCTGTTATCGAAAAGATTTAATTATGAAAGGGAGTTTGGCTCTCTCTTTTCTCTTTCTAGCCCATTGGTTCCCTCTGTGATGACATCATCTCACAAGAATTCACTCATTTGCTGATGGTGTGTTCATCATTGAATATACAGACTCCTGAAAAGAGTCATACAAAATATGCTTCATTATATACTAGACAATTAGTGTCATTTTGTTTGGCAATACAACATGTATGATTATGCCTCAGAATCATGAGCAACTGGGCCATATGGGAAATATAATTAGTATATGTCTGCTGACTGAAGATCAGATGTGTTGAGTGTTATCATGTGTGCTGTTCATGAGAGGAAGCTGCATAGATGGTGAGTATAGATCAGAGAGGAACATCCAAGGAGGACACTATGTAAGGAACCCTAGGAAGAGCACCATCACTGCTTTTAGCTAGTACACATATTTTTAGAATCCCCACTTTCTAGGGTGGAAAAGAAAACTGTATTACTCTAATTTACTAAGTATGGTCATTTGATACATCAGTGATCATCATCAAGGTGAACAGGTGTTGACAGAAGTTTGGGGACTCAGAAGAAGCCTGTTCTGGGAAAACCCATTGCCTTCAAAGAACGGAGATTTCTGACCAGCAACACTGGATAAACAGTCTACATTGGCAGCAGTAGCCCCATTGTGTCCAAATTAGTGGTTTTCAATCCACTAATCCATCCATAAGCAGCCTCCAAACACTGACACCATTGCATACACTGGCAAGATTTTGCTGGAAGGACCCAGATTTAGCTGTCTCTTGTGAGGCTTTGCTATGGCCTAGCAAACACAGAAGTGGATGCTCACAGTCAGCTATTGGATGAATCACAGGGACCGAAATGGAGGAGGTAGAGAAGGTACCCAAGGAGCTAAAGGGGTCTGCAATCCCATAAGTGGAACAACAATATGAACTAAAGAAACCCCCCAGAGCTCATTTTTCTAGCAGCATATCAGAGCTCATGTTTCTAGCTGCAGTTGTATCAGAAGATGGACTAGTTGGTTATCATTGGAAAGAGAGCCCCATCAGTCTTGCAAACTTTATATGCCTTAATTCAGGGGTATGCCAGGGACAAGATGTGGTGGTGGTGGTGGGGGTGTGGTTGAGGTGGGTATGTGGGGACTTTTGAGATAGTATTGGAAATGTAAATGAAAAAATACCTAATTTTTAAAAAAATGAGGAAACCATTGTCAGAATCACCAGCAAGAATTTTAAATAACTGCCCTAAAATCTGGATTTAGGATTCCTTGAGAATCTTCCAAAACAAAAGGAAATGCAGAATCTTGGTGCTGTAATTGGAGAAGCAAGAGAAAAGCAAACAAGAATTTATCACAGAAAAAAAGACAGAAGAAGTAAGAATTAAAGACATATTTGGGAAAGATGAATAGTGAAGTAGAGATTAGAGCAAGCAGAAAGGACTGAGGAGATAGCTCACTGCTTAGGCCCACTGATTGCTTTTGCACAGGACCAGGGTTCAATTTCTAACACCCACATGGTTGTTCACAACCACCTGCAATTCTAGTTCTAGACGATCTGATGACCTCTTTGGACAACACACACACACACAGACACACACACACGCACACACACACACACACACACACACACACACACACACACACACACACACACACACACATATACTCACCCACAGAGAAAAAAAATCTTTTAGAAAACAATTATACAAACAAAAAGGAGTCAAGTATAGTTTTATTCCCCTTTAATACCAGCACTCAGAAGCAGGCTAAAATATGTAAGTTGAATGACTGCCTAGCTGATAGGTGTGTTTTCAGAATTTTCTTTTTCTTTTTCTTTTCTTTTTCTTTTCTTTTCTTTTCTTTTTTTTTTTTTTTTTTTTTGATTTTAGGACTATTTCAGTATTTGTTTAAAGATTCTAGATTTTTTTTTCTATTTACTTCTTCTAATGTTTTAGGCTTTTTTTTCGGGCTTTTTAGTATTTTACAGTTTTCGGGTTTTTTTTTTGGGGGGGTGCAGGAGGGTAAAGCCCTTTGGGTTATTTAGAGTTTTAGGGTTTTAATGGTTTTAAATTTGGGAGGTTGTTTTGTCCTTACAAGTTTTTTGTTTGTTTGTTTGTTTGTTTGTTTGTTTGTTTGTTTTTGGTAGGGTTGAGGTTTGTTTGTTTATTTATGTATTTATTTATGTGTTTATTTATGTATTTATTTATTTATTTATTTTAGATCTTGATTTCTCCTAGAAATTTAAGGTATTTCAGGGTTTTAGGGCTTTTTAGGGTTTATCAATAATTTTAGGATAATTGTAGTTTTTTGTGTGTTTTTGATCTTCTTGTTGTTTTGTTTTGTTTTGTTTTTGTTTCTTTTTATACTTTTAGTGTTTTATAGGGTTTTAGAATTTTGTAAAGGTTTTTTGTTTTCTTGTGTGTGTGTTTGCTTTTTTTTATGGGTTTACGATTATTTTTGTATCTTAGGATTTTAGTTAATGTTTCAAGGTATTGTAGGTGTTTTGTTGTTGTTGTTTTTTGTTTGTTTATTTGTTTGTTTTTGTTGTTTTGCTTTTTTAAGCGGGTTTTCAAGTTTTTTTTTTTTTGAGTTTCAGAGTTTTGATGTGTTTTTAGAACTTTTTAAAAAAACTTTTTTTAGGGTTTTACAGTTCTTTTGGGTCTTTTTACTGTTGTTGAGATTGTTTTAGAATTTTAGGGTTTTTCTTTATTTTTTAGTTTTGTTTTGTTTTTTAATTTAATTAAGGAATTTTTAAAAATTGTTTTAAGCATTTTTTTAAATAAGGTTTGTAAAATGATTTTCTTTTCCAGTGTTTTTGGCGATTTTTTAAGGCAGAAGAATTTGTAGTTGTTGGGGTGGTGGTTTTGTATCTTTTCATTATCTTTTTTTTTTTTAATTTTTTTTTTTATTGTCTCATTAGGGATCTAGACTTGTAGAGTTTTGGATTTTTTTTTTTAGGGTTTTATAATTTTTTTAGGGTCTTTTTAGAGTTCTTGTGTTTTCTTATTTATAGAATTGTAGGGTTTTTAAAATGTTTATTAAGATTAAAAAAATAGCTTTTTTCGGTCATTTAGTGTTTGTTTAATAATTTTAGCGTTTTTAGGGTTTTAGGTTTTGCTTTATTGTTTTAGGGTTTTTTTTTTACGTTTTTTTAAATGATTTTAGGGTTGTTCTCAGTGTATTTGGCGAGATTTTTTTTTTAAGGCTTAGTGTGGTTATTGTTCTTTCCTTGTTTGTTTGTTTGTTTGTGGTAATGATTTTTTGTTTTTTTGGGTCTTTGTAGAGATCTAGATTTTTTTGTTTGTTTGTTTGTTTGTTTGTTTAGGGTTTTAGGTTCTTTTAGTTTTATTTTTTCAAAAAAAATTATGTTTTTTTTATTGTTTGTTTGTTTGTTTGTTTTTAGGGTTTTTGTTGTTTATTTAAAGCTTCAAGTTTATTTTCTTTTCTCTTCTTTTTTCTTTTTTATTTTTTAGAGTTTTTAGGGTCTTTAATGTTCTATCTCTAAGAACATAGAAACTGAACCTATTGCTTTTAGATTATTTATAAATTGTATTCCATTCTGAAAACAAGAAACACTATAAAGTCATGTTTGTTCATTTGTGTGTATGTCCCCAGGAGCTATAGAATATGTGTGCCTAATGCAGAGCTCTACAATATGTCCTGATCATACAGATTTAATTGTCACATCATGAAAGTTCAAGAACTATAATATAAAGTTATATCTATGTATCCTAGTTCATTCATCTTTCAAACAAATATAGTAGAAATGTCACAGAGGGCAGAATTTATTGATCATGATTTCGAAAAAGGACCTCAAAAGTCATTAAATCAAGTATCTTATACTAGCCAAACTCTACCCATCTATCCAGTTCACTCCTGTAAGAATAATTGCACCTGGGTTTTGGTTAATTCTTATTAAATTCTCCAGTTAAAAAAGGTCTTTATTAGCCCCCTTCCAGCTTAGTGAAAAACTCCATTCACTCTCCTTCTGAAAGCAAAAGCATTTTTCTTTCACAGACTATGTTAATTTTACAACATTTGCCTCTGGATGGTTTCCATTTCCACAGTTTTGTTTGCCATGACTCAATATTTCATCTCTATTCAGACAACTCCTCTCATATATCACAGGTTAATACACAATGCTCATTTGTGAGTCATGCCAAGAAAGCGGAATGAACTTGGGGGATACAGAAGAGGGAAAGACACAAGAGCAACAGAAGTATCATTAAGCTGGATACTACTCTAGAATACTGCATGCTATTCATGTATCCTGGGGATCCAGAAATTCATCTAGACTGGACCCTAGTTATCCATTGGAAGGATGTAGTCTGAAGCTTAGCCTATTGACTGGCAGCTCCCATAGCTTTGAACCGATCCAATGATTTTTATCTTCCACACACCAACCAGTAGTTTCCAAGCTACATTCCCTCTCACAGGCAAAAGCCCGGAAAAAGAATAGAAAGCACTGTACTGTGTGCTAGGGTAGTGCTCATAGAAGGTATTGGCAATCTGCACTGAATCTATTAGCACAACTGCAAAGGTATGTGGCACAGGCAATCCAAGGATCACCATGCTTCCCATTTTATCTCTCCAGTCTATATATCCTCTCCCAACTCTACACACTATGCTCCTATTCCTAGGGATCATTTAGAGGTCTCATAAATACCACCATGTATAACCCCAGAAGATGAGAGATGTTTGAAGCACATCGATAGATTTTAAGTCTGACAATTGTTGATGTCATCAAAACAATTTTCTGAGCTGTGTTGTGCTTTTGTCAAACGATGGGGCCAGAATGGCCCTGCCAAGATCTAAAGCAGAAATAATAGTTTTTTATTTGTTTGTTTGTTTGTTTTTTCTATTATTATATTGGAACATGTCATCATCAATTGAACTTCCTCAGTCTAAAAAAACAGGTGATACTTACAGTTATTTGCTGCCATCTCTAAAGTCTGGGCAAGGCAACTCCTGTGATTCTCCAAGCCTTGCTTCTTACCAGTTCTGGGCTATATGCTGTCAGGATAATGTTCTAAACAGGGAACTCTATGGATATCCAGATTTCAATAGTTTTCCCTTCAAAAATATAGTAAAAAAATTGCAATTGTACATTTATTTTAGTATTTCTGGTCAACATTTTCCTACTGAAGTGACAGAAATATTTACTTTTTTATATCTTTATACTAACATTAGATTTCTGTTTGATTTGTAGGGGACAGGTTTATTTGAGACAGTCCTACATTACTCATGCTGACCTCAAACTCGCTATGTAGCTATGGACAGTCAAAGGCCTTGATCCTCCTTCATTCAACTGCCAAGTGCTGGGATTACAGATTACAGTACCATAGCTATTAAAATATTTTCTATGACTGATAAAAGAGGTGAGGATTTGACTTTAGGATTGGGTATTTTTCTAATTGTAGTCATAGTTTACATTGAATAGAATCATTATGTGAAAGGTAACAGAGATTCTGGTCTTTCAGATTTCTACTCATTAGTAGATCAGTTAATACATTTAAATATCTGCTAAAAATGTCATGGCATAAGTGGGAACATTAGTTTAAGATCTTGCCCAGGGAGGTTTCTGGTTTTTAAAAGATTCAATAAATAGGAGTAGATTCATGAGTTTAACATGAATGAGCATGTCTTATCTAATTTGCCAATGTTATACATAATAATACAAAACATAAATTTTAAGTTTTTAGAATTATTTTCCTAAAAACATATATATTTATGACCAAATGAGCTAGAATTACTCATAACAAATATTTATTATTATAAAAAGCCTAAATTTTTGTTGAAAGAAAATGAAACTTATTCTGTTGAATTTATTATAGTCTTTTATTTTGATAAGTATTTCTGAGGTTTTTAAAGATCTAAAGACAAACTATTCAGTGTATTTTTTTATGATAATTTCCAAGTATGTTAGTATACTGAGACTAGGCTGCTAAGCCCAATGCCCACACTACAAAGAGGTTCTAGCTTTTGGTCTGTAAATGACTAAAGTGTTTTTTGCCATGCTATGAAATGTTTAAAAATTGCCTTCATTTGGAGTATTTATTTATTTATTATCTGTAGTAGCTATCTGTTTCCTGAACTGACTCCCTCCACGTTGTTCACAGGCAGGAAATGATCTCCTGTTCATTTCAAATTGAATACCCCCCAAACAATTAACCAACCAAATTAAAAAAAAAAATGGTTAATATGGTAATTGCCTCAAATCTTACATGGAAACCATTTGATGACTACAGTGATTGTTACATTAATGGGGAGATGATCTAAAATAGTTTATTATTTTACATTTATGAATTGTTGATCTTAGAGCATGAACCATGGGATATGTGTTTAGGACATTTCCCTCTCTGTGTCAATGAGTTTATCTTCTATTAGATTCAGTGTATCATATTTTATGTTGATAATCGTGTTCAATTTGAAACTGAGCTTTGTGCAAGGTGATAAGTATGGATTTATTTTTATTTTTCAACATACAGACTGCAAATTAGAACATCACCATTTATTGAAAATCCTTTATTTTTTCCATCGTTTTTTTTTTTTTTTTTTTTTTTTTTTTTTTTTTTTTTTTTTTGGTTCTTTGTCAAAAATCTAGGGTCCATAAATATTTGGTTTTCTTTCTGGATCTTCAGTTCTAGTCCACTGATTCATCTATCAGTCTCTGTATCAATACCATGTAGTTTTTTTTTTAAATCACTTCTTCTCTATAGTAGAGTTTGAGGTCCAGGATTGCTCTGAGCCAGGATAGCAGTGGAGTCACAGAGTAGGACCCTGGCAATGCCTTTAAAATCTAAGTGTCCCAGGGCTTTCTAGCTCTCTCATTGTACTGAAATGCTGATGATAACTTCTAAAAAGTACTGGGTCTTTCTGAGGGTAGGCTGGCTTAGGTGATTAACACCTGTAGCCTAAGAGGAGGATTAAGCAATGCAGCCTTTTTTCTAGCTCAGCAGGAATTGCTGGGCTCTAATTTTGAGCCTACTAACCAGATGTCACTGGAAGAGAAGGAATTTAGAGAAGTGATTATAGAAGTTATTACTAAGTTATAAAAAATTTCCTATGAAAGTTATATAAGGGGAAAAGCAGAAAGATCCTAAATGGGGAAAGGGAAAAATTCTTCTAAGTGGGCAAAAGGAAAAAAAAATAGTCTAAGTGGAGAAAGGCAAAAAAAAAAATCTTTTCTCGAGATGTTCCTCGTCTCTTTGTCCTCAGCACTTATACATATTTCAGAATACATGACCACATGCTACAAAGTTCAACAACTGTCTCAGATCAACAGGTTCACTGAAGGTATCAAACCATAACTAAGATGTTAGTGAAGTTTTGTGTAGGTAAACCCAATCAATATTTTATCTTTTACCCTAGAACCTATAATAAATCATTAGTTCCTTTCTGATGACCTTTGGTTAATTGTTATACAACCTCTTGTAATGTGCTCTAAGTAGGAGAAAGCCTAGTTACTATCAAAGAGCAATTAGTCAGAGACATTTGGAAAACTGGAAGTTCTCATTGCAGTTTTGACTCTCAGTAAAGAACCTAATAGCCCTTTTAGTTTGGGGAGAATTTTATTGAGTATTTTTGCATTGATATACATAAGAGAAGTTGGTCTGAAGTTGCCTTAATGTGGAATCAATTCACCAATAAAAACAAATAGACAAACAGACTGGCTATATAAACAATACACAACATTTTGCTGCATAAAAGAAACCCACCTCAGGTAAAAAACCAGATTCTACCTCATAGTAAAAGGCTGGAAAACAATTTTCCAAGCAAATGGACTGAAGAAATAAGATGGAGTAGCCATTCTAATATAGAATAAAATCAATTTCCAACCCAAAGATATCAAAAAAGACAAGAGGGACAATTAATGCTCATGAAAGGTAAAATCTTCCAAGATGAACCCTCTATTCTGAATATCTATGCTCCAAATGCAAAGGCATCCACATTCATTAAAGAAACTTTAGTAAAGCTCAAATCACTCATTGCACTGCCCACCATAATAGTGGGAAACTTCAATAACCCACTCTTATCAATAGAAAGATCCTGGAAATAGACTCTAAACAGAGATACATTGAAGATAATAGAAGTTATGAAACAAATGGATTTAATAGATATCTACAGAACATTTACCCTAAAACAAAAGGATATAACTTCTTCTCAAAACACCATGGTATCTTCTCCACAATAGAACATATAATCAGTCACAAAACAGGACTCAAAAAAATATTGAAAGTATCCCATACACCCTATCACATCACCATGGAAGAAGGCTGATCTTCAATAACCACATAAATAATAGAAAGCCAACATTCACGTGAAAACTGAACAACACTCTACTCAATGATAACTTGGTCAAGGAAGAAATAAAGAAGAACTTAAACACTTTTTAGAGTTTAATGAAAATGAAGGGACAATATACACAAACTTATGGGACACAATGAATGTAGTCCCACAAAGAAAACCAACAGCTCTGAATGCCACCACAAAAAAACCAGACAGAGCACACACTAAGAGCTTGAAAGCACACCTAAAAGCTCTAGAACAAAAGGAGGCAAATTTACAAGGGGGAGTAGATAGCAGAAAATAATCAAACTCGGGGCTGGAATCAACCAGTGGGAACAAAAAGAACTATTCAAAGTATCAACCAAACCAGGAGCCTATTCTTTGAAAATAGTATCAAGATAGATAAACTCTTAGCAAGACGAACTACAGGGCACAGGGATAGTATCCTAAATAACAAGATTAGAAATGAAAAGGGAGACATAAGACCAGAACTTGTGGAAAACCTAGGCATCATCAGATACTACTACAAAAGGCTATACTAAACAAAACTGGAAAACTTGAACAAAATGGACAATTTTCTAGATAGAAATCAGATACCAAAGTTAAATCCAGATCAGAATAAAGATCTAAACAGCCCCATACCCCCTATAGAAATAGAAGCAGTCACTATTAATCTCCCAACCAAATAATGCCCAGGACAGCCCACATGGGTTTAGTGCAGAGTTCTATCAGACCTTCAAAAAAGAACTAATTCCAACTGTCCCGAAACTATTCCATAAAATAGAAACTGAAGGTACTCTATTCAATTAATTCTATAGAAGCCAAAATTACTTTGATAACTAAACCACATAAATTCCCAACAAAATAGAAGACTTCAGACCAATTTCCCTTATGAATATCGATGCAAAAATATTTAATAAAGTCCATGCAAACTGAATCCAAGAACATATCACAAAAATCATCAATAATGATCAAGTAGGCTTCATCCTAGGGATTTAGGGATGGTTTAATATAAGGAAACACATCAACGAAATCCACTACATAAGAAACTCAAAAACAAAAACCACATAATCATCTCGTTATATGCTGAGAAATCATTTAAACAAATCCAACACCCATTCATGATAAAAATCAAGGAAAGATCAGGAATTCAAGGCCCATACTTAAACATAATAAAAGCAATATATAGCAAACCAGTAGTCAACATCAAACTAAATGGAGAGAAACTAAAACCAATACGACTAAAATCAGGGACTAGACAAGACTGTCCACTTTCTTCCTATCTGTTCAATATAGCACTTGAAATCCTAGCCAGAGCAATTGGACAACAGAAGTACATCAAGGGAACACCGTGGTCCCTTGCCAGGGGTGTCTCTGGACACCCCCAAGGACACACACAGGATCCACCACGGGATCCTAAGACCTCTGGTGAGTGGAACACAGCACCTGGTCCAATCCAATCGCACAGGACCCGAGACTGCACATTATTATTATGCATATCAGATAGGCATGTGTGTGTGTGTGTGTTTATGTGTGTGTGTGTGTGTGTGTGTGTGTGTTTATGTGTGTGTGTGTGTGTGTGTGTGTGTGTGTGTGTGTGTGTGCATATTAACGTGTAGGTATGTAGCACTTGTGACTAGAGGAATGCAATCATGCAGTATCTTTCTTTATGTCTCTCTACCATTTTCCTATGATGCAGTGTGTTGATTAGAATATCTTTTGCCCATGGGATGTGGCACTATTACAAGGTGTTGGCTTGTTTGAGGAAGTGTATCATTGTGTAGGCTTGCTTTTATGTAGTGCACAATCTCTGCTCAGTGACGAAAATCGATCCTCTTCCTTGCTACCTATGGCCACAAACTTCCTCCTGGTTGCCTTCAGACTAAGATATAGACCAATTAGTTCCTTCCCCAGCACCGACTCTTCCTGGATGCTGCCATTCTTCCTATCAAGATAATAATATACTGACCCTCTGAAACTGTAAGACAACATCAATTAAATTTTCCCTATAAGTGTTTCTTGAGTCATGATGTAGCTTCACATCAATGAAACCCTATTGAACATAGGCAGTATGTTAGCCTGATTTTTAATGCTTACAAGATAATTGCAACCAGCATGCAAGCACAAAGTAAAGATGATGAATGGGTTTCTTTATTTTTTGAAATTCTGTATTTTGAATGAATGTGGGGATTGGGAAAATTAGAAAGTTATGGGAAGGAGAAAGAGAGGATGCAAAGACATTTTGGGCTCCTGCAACTTGCTTTTGCATTCAATATTTCTATTTTAAAACAACACTAACAACTAAAACAACCAACGACAGGGCATCCATACAACAGATTCACAGAGAAGACACCAAAGGTCATTACATTCTTGTAAATCATTTTCCAGCTAATGTCTGGTGTATTGAGCCTAAAGATTTTACTGTCAAACTCTGATGATCAATCACTAGATTGGATCCCCTAACACAATGATGAATGACACTGTGGTCAATAGGACAGTTAACATGTATAAATACATCGTTTTTTACAGTGTCATTTTGAATTGTTACTGTATATCCCAGTTTTTTGCATTTTATCTCCATTAGTGTGTTGTTTTCAGCCCTCACTTGCTACATAGAAAACAGAATCTTTTACACTATATTTAATTTAGGGTGCACAATGGAACCTAAAGACTAATTCAGTCCATATCATTGTAGAGCTCTCTGTTCTCTTTCCAAAATTGAAATTAAACTGTTTTCAAAAATATTTTGCATTTGCTTGGCTTAGTTTAATTAAGATGGGGGGGGGGTCATATCTCCCACAGTCCCAGTTGTCTAAAACTGGGAAAACTGTCTAGAAATGTTGTGGAACCTTTGTGACTGTGCCCCAGCAAAAGTAGATCACTGGGACAAGGAGGGAGCTGGCTGGTTCTGAACTAAATCTTGGAGTCTAAATCCAACCAAATGTAGAAGGGCCCATTCAGGCTCTCAATGCCACAGATCAACTTGTTGTTTCCTCCTATGCTGTCCTTATCATGACAGTCTGTCCCCATGTTTGCCATATACATCTCTTCCTGTACATTGATTGTGTCAGTTTTGACAACTTGACTAAAAAAAAAAAGTATTGTAAGTATACATATGTCTCTCCACCTCTCCCCCTGCCCCTTCCCCTCTCGTGTATGTGGGTATTGTGTCATATAGATTGCTGTCAATTTTGTCTACATGTATTATTTTAATGTGTGTGTGGAATGTTTTTTCATATTTAAAATTATTCTCACTTTTCATAATTTTCAGCGCAATCTTCACTTTTAGAGAGATAAGCTTCCAAATGGCTTTTTCTCTGGAACTCAATACATTGGAATGCTCCATAGCTTTATGACCTGAGTGAGAATTGTCAATAGGTTCTCAGTGATGCTGGGGGACCAAACTTAAGATCTGTGTAAAAGCTAGAGGAGCCTCTGAGTTCTTTGAGCCCTGCATTTGGAGAATAACTACAAATTGTTTGTACAGTTGGCTCCAGCATAGAGACTCTTTTTTTTTTTAAATTGTTTTCTCTTTCTCACTAGATGCCATGCATTGGAAAGTCATTCGACATGGAAACTACTGACCATATTGAATGGTGGAGAAAGGAGATTCACAGTAAATTATAAATGAAAAAAACAAAAGTTACAGCCCTATAACTGATACTCCCACAGCTAAAGCTGTGTGGAAGCATGCAGAATGTTGCAGGACTTGCAAAATTTGTTTGGATCTCATTCCTCCTCAATGCTCACATAATTTAGTACTTAATATCCTTGTAATTTCATAGATATATTTTTGTAAATACTTCTTAATTAAGTTGTGTAAATGTGTGTATCTCTGTGAATGTCTCTGTGCATGTCTCTCTTTATATGTATATTTTTCTCTGTCTCTGTGCCTACTTGTGTGTCTCTGTGTGAATGTTTATGTGCACGAACTCTCTCTGTGTGTCTGTGTTTCTCTGTCTGTGTCTGCCTAACTATACCTCTCATCTCTTCTCATTTCTTCTCCATGTTCTCCTTCTCCTCCTTCTACTTCTTCTCCTTCTTTGCCTTCTCCTTCTCTTATCTCCTCCTCTTCCTCCTCCTCCTCCTCCTCTTTCTTCTTTTTTTCTTCTACTTTTCTTTCTTCTTTCTTCTTTCTTCTCCTTCTTTCTTCTTCCTTCTCAATCTTCTTCTCCTCTCCCTCTTTCTTCTTTTAGTTCTTCTTCCACATCTTCTTCTACTTCTTCTCCTTCCCCATCTCTTCCTCCTCTCTCCTTCTTCTTCTCTCCTTCTCTCCTCCTTATTTCACCTTCTCCTTTTCTCCTTCTCCTCCCGTCCTGCTCCTTCTTTTTCATTTTCCTCTTCTTTTTTTTTTTGTTCTTCTTCCATCTCTTTCTCCTTGTCATCCTGCTCCACCCCTTCCTCTTCCCTTCCTTCTTCTGTTCTTCCTCTCCATATTCTTCTCCTTCTACTTTCCCTTCTCATTCTCTTTCTTTTTCTCCTTCTACTTTTTTCTCTATCTCACCCTCCCTCCTAACACTTACTCTCCCCTCCCTGATGCATTCACAGACTCTCCTCCAGTACTATTGGTCATTTGAATTTTGTCTTGAGAAGCTATGAATACAAGGATGGTCTCCTGAGGCATTCCCTGTTGCTGATCTTTTCCATATGAGTCTTTTCAATTGTCCTTTCACTGTTTTACAGATTTCTTCTAGATCATTTTACCAAACCCAACCTCCATGCCTTGATTTCATATGGTGGAAGTCTCCAGAGTTTCAAACTCACATCGTCTGTGCTGTTGTTTTGCTGAGAAACCACAAACTCTGGATGCTAGAGTTAAATTTGATCATTGAGCTTGGGGCATTGGGCTATGTACCAAATGCCTGGTCTCCAGTCATGCTGAAGTCCTTAAACCTGATGAAACCTAATGGGTCGTAATTTTCACCTACATGGGAAGGAAGGCATTTCCTCAGTACTTCTGGAACACTGGCCCCTGGTGAATTTACCCAACCCACAGGCACCCCTGCTCAGGATAGGGTAATGGCTAGAAGTTATATACAAAATGACCAAAGCTTCTGATCTTCAGGTTAGATTCCTTCCAGTTACCTAGCAACAGCAAGATAGCAAGCCCAATATATGAGAGGCTACTTGGCCCTACCTCAGTGTCTCCCTCTTTCTCTCTTTCTCTCTTTCTCTCTATCTCTCTTTTCTCTCTCTCTCTCTCTCCCTCCCTCCCTCCCTCCCTCCCTCCCTCCCTCTGTCTCTGTCTCTGTCTCTGTCTCTGTCTCTCTCTCTCTCTCTCTCTCAACTTTTACAATCCTTACTCTCTCTAAGCTTTCACCTCTTTCTCAAAGCTTTAACCTTTCTTACTCTCTAACTTGCTTCCTGTCCTTCCTTCTATGTCTTTCCACATTTCTCATCAGCTACTCATGTCACTCATGTTCCATTTTCTCATGCTCCTTTTTCTTCATTGGTCTTCCTAACAGAAAAAAATGTAGCCTTACAACAAATCACTTTTGGAATTGTATTCATGGTGTCTGTTTCCACATTGCTTGCCAAAACAATCATTGTAGTTTGGCTTTCATAATCACAGAACCTGGAAGAGGTTTAAGGAACCTCCTTTTATCAGGTTCAATGAAATACATCCTTCTGATATGTTCCATATCAATGTATTCTGTGGGTAATCTGGCTCTCAGTTTCTCCTCCTTTTGTTGATATTGATATTTGTTGATATTGATGATAATGATAATCATTTTGTGCAACAAGGGTTCAGTTACTGCATTCTACTGAATTTTGGGATACTTGACCTGCCTTGCCCTTGGAAGCTTCACTGTGGATTTCGTGGCAAAGAATTTTCCTGAAACATTTAATGAAGCCAAGTTCCTGACCTTTGTCGTGCTAGAATTCTGCAGTGTTTATGTCACCTTCCTCCATGACTCACATAGGACTAAGGGCATGGTCATGGCTGCTGTAGAGGTCTTCTCAATCTTGGCATCCAGTACAGTGATGCTTGGATGCATCTTTACACCCAAGATCTACATCATTGAAATAAGACCAGACTTGAATTCTATCCAAGGTGTCAGATAGAAGTCAGATATCTGAACACATAGCTCAGGAATACTGTCAAATATTAATTTGGTACATCTCTTTAAATTATTGACTTACACTGCATTTATCTTGTTTTGGAATAATTCACATTTATTCATCCAGTGATGTCTAGAAATATTTATCCACCAATCTAATGTACATTCTCCATAAAATATTTACTCATTTACTTTCGTTTTTCCTTTGGAAGAAATAAAGTTCTCAAATTTTTATTTCAATGTTATTCATCATTTTTTTTTCATGAAGATTTCTGTCCTGCTATTTTCCAATTAAATTGGATTTGGCAATTGAATCTATGACCTTGCATAGAAATTAAGTCCCAGGTCAAATAGGGCTATAAATAAAAGTATCAGAGAAAAAAATCAACCTAAAGAATCAACAAATATGAAATAAGAACACTTTTTCTTATTTCCAGTAGGAACATATTCATGAGAGAATACTCTCTGTTTTTTTCAGTGTTCTCCAAAATATGGCTCTGTATTCTAAGGTGAAATCATTCTTTTTTTTTTTTTCTGCTTTCAAATATACACATATCTTATCCAACAATTGACAGAATTTGGGGAACCCTGTTTTTGAAATAAGGAGCTAGTTGGAAGAAGCTGAGGAGTGTGACCAATAGAATGACTAACATCACTGTCAGCTACTCTGGACAACTAAGATCTCTTAGATAATATGCCACTAACTAGGCAGCATACACCAGCGGATATGAGACCCTGACACATATACAGAAAGGATTGCCTGACCTGGCCTCAATGGAAGAAGATACACCTAAACACCAGAGAAAGTTGAGGTCCTAGGCATTGGGAATATGTGGGGGTTGGGATGTGTGGATATCCTATTGCTGATGAGGGCAGAGGTATGTGATGAGGAAGTCAGGGTGCAGGCTGAGACTGGGATAACTACTCCACTGTAAAAATATGATAAAGGAATGTAAACAAAAACAGAATAAAATAAAGAAAGTTTGTAAATATGTCAACAAGCAATTATCATTTTGTTAGGAAAGAAAATGTTAAAACTGATATTATCGTGTATTCAATTTTTATGATAATCTGGCCTCATTTTCCGGATCAGATTGAGGTCCTGGACTCCGAAAATTCTAAATAGATGAAAATGGAGGCAACATTTTGATTTTACTACATCCTAGAAAATAACATTTCCAAAAAGATAAGTGTATGTTTGCAGCTACACTAAATCCTTCACATTCATCCATCAACAGCATGAGAATTTGGTCTAAAATGCATCATCATTTAAAAAAAATGTCTCTTCATGTTAGTCTCCACAGAAACATCCCTTTAAGGAATACATCCTGCATTAAAATCCACATTTTACTCATTGAAACTGGATTGAAGATGTCATGTTTGCAAAGAACGTCTTGATACTCAAACTGCAGTTTAAGGGACACAAAAACAGTTATGAAATAGCAGACGACGATAGAGGAACAGAACTCAGATATTCAGCATTGGCAGAACATTCTCTGAACAGTTTCCAAAATAGTCCTGGATCCTTAAAAATCTTAATACTTGCTTTCCATGAATGCATTTTTATAGAGAAAAAGGAAATAAAACCCTTGAACACACCACTCTCCACTAATATTCCACAATTCAGTGCAATTGCAATAACTTTTGTCTTTTTTTTTCTTTCTTTATAATTATTTCTATTTACAGTCCAGATTTTATTCCCCACCCTATCTACCCTCCAATTGTTCCACATCCCATACCTCCTTCACACCTCATACTCTCCACAAAAATGTCTCCACACCTCACCTCTAAACTACCAGAAATCTAAACCCCCTGGAACTTCCATTCTCTTGAAAATTAGGTGCATCTATTCAGATGGAACACACACCCAGCAATCCTCTTCTGTATGTGTGCTTGAGGCCTCATATCAGCAGGCATATTTTGTCTCCTTGGTTGTCCAGAGTTTTAGACATCTTGGGGGAGCAAGTTAATTGAGACTGTTGGTCCTTCTACAGGGCTGCCCTCCTCTTCACCATCTTTTAATCTTAGTTAATTCAACAATAGTGTTCAACTGCTTCAAGACATTGGTTGGGTGCAAGTGTTTGCATCTGACTCTTTCAGCTGCTAGTTGGGTCAGGAACATTTCTTAAACTTGTTGCAATGGGCATAATACCTAGTGAATGGGGTAAACTTGCTGAACATATACAATCTGTTGGACCAATCCTGCTTGATTGTAGTTAGTTTTTCTTGACATGATCATTTACCAATATCAAATTTACTATACAACAGTAAAGTTTACATCTCACAGAGATAGCATTTGTGAATGAGAAAGTAGATAACTGATCCTAAGTCCAGTAAAATCAGGCGGTAGGATTTACTAGTATAGAAATGGAGTGGGTGAATTGATGGGACAGCACAGGTTCGGAGGCAGGTGAGGTGGTCAGATGAGGGATTTCCAGGGGGAAATCTAAAACAGGAGATAACATGGGATATGAAATTAAACAATATAACCAAGACAAAAATGAAGAGAAAATGGAACAAACCTTTCTATATTCAGCAATAGGATTACTGATATTTATTAAAATGTATCAAGAGTTTCTAATATATGAAGAGTGATATAAATTAGATTGAAGTAGACAAAAAAGTCAGATTCATTTGATTATATGTAAAGGTGATCATCATTATGAAACTGAAATCTTGCTGTGCACAAATATCATATATCATATTTGTTTAACAGATGGATATGTGTATATATGTATTATATGTATATGCTTATAAGTGTTATATTATATATAATATATATGTATGTGTGTGTATCATTGTGTATTTATTATAACTATCTATCTATCTATCTATCTATCTATCTATCTATCTATCTATCTATCTATCTATCTATCTATCTAATCTATAGATAAATAGATAGATATATCTATATCCTTTATGCAATTAGGCTGCAAATTTTCGTTCTCTTTGTTGTTATTGATGTACACTTAGAACAGGCCCATATCCTAGAGTGCACCAATGTTACTGCCATTTACTGTCTCTTGCAATACCAGGTCTACCTTGTGTTAGAGATATACACAGTGACATTTTGGTTAGAAATCTCCCTGGCATATTCAAGTAAGCCATTTTCTTGACTTTCAGCATATTTTTTTTTCCAAGATGGCACATAGGGTAAGGACATGGAGGCTAATAAGGTCTTCAACATATTGTCATTCCATGCACACCTGAGAGTGTGCACCTTTATCCCCCATGTACTTTGCAGTTTTGTTAAGATCAGAGAAAAATTCTGTTCAAGGTTTAATGAAAAAAAATCTCTAATAATATATATTATATATTGTAACTGAGAAATATAATTTTGGTTCTGAGGTACCTATTTTCCTTCAGGAAATTTGCATTAGGCAGTATTTCACAGAGTTTCTTCTAATGATTGCGTGTAACAGAAATAAACAAAGCTAAACCAAACCAAAGCAAAAGAAGCAACCTCTTCTATACATTGTCTCATCTTCTACTGATTCACCAGGTTTTAAAAGCCATGCTCTTGGGTGTAACAACAGATTTAAAGTGTCCTTTCCCTACTCCGATTCAGAATAACAATTTGCAGATGACATTAAAATATCATCCCCTTTGTAGAAGAGAAGATAAGAGAATCATTAGTCATACTGAGTGTTAGAGGAATAGATATTGAGAGAGACAGACAGAGAGAGAGAGAGAAAGAGAGAGAGAGAGAGAGAGACAGACAGAGACAGAGACAGAGACAGAGACAGATACAGAGAGACAGAGAGAGAGAGACAAAGAGACAGAGAGAGACAGAGACAGAGATGGACAGAGACAGAGACAGAGATAGAGAAAGAGAGTGGAATATTGCATCACGTAGAACACAATATTGAAGAGCACTGCCAGAAAATTCAGGTAATTATATCATGCATTGCTTTTTCAGAAGACCTGCTTGCAGTCCACGAACTCTGCTGGCTTCTGAATTCACATAATTGTAATGTGAATACTAGCATGAATGCACTTCTGAAGACCTAATGAGCAGTTGAAACAATCAGATGCATATGTCTGCAACCAACCAATGGACAGAATCTGCTGAACCATTGGGGAATTGGAGAAAGACTGAAGGAGGCTGAAGAGGAGAGTATCCCTTTAGGAGGACCTGCTGTCTCAATTATTCTGGACCAGAATTCTCCCAAATGATAGACCACCAAACAGGAAGCATATACCAACTATTAGATTATCCCCAAAATATACACTGAAAAAAAATTTGATCTCTGTTCAATCAGAGATGATGCACTGAGGTCTCAAGAGGCTAGAGGCCCCTGGGTGTTTAGAGATCAGGTGGCTTGGGGACATGCTCTTGGATACAGTGGATGGTCAGTAGATATGGGATGTGTAATAATAAGAAGGTGGACAGGGTTGAGTGAATGAATGAATGAATTAAAATAGAATAATGCCAAGTAATCACATCCCCTATACTCCAAATCTGGAATCCGAATGAAGGAAACTCACATTCTCTTTAATAGTTGTGTAGTACTCCATTGTGTAAATGTAACACATTTTCTGTATCCATTCCTCTGTTGAGGGGCATCTGGGTTCTTTCCAGCTTCTGGCTATTATAAATAGGGCTGCTATGAACATAGTGGAGCATATGTCCTTTTTACCGGTTGGGACATCTTCTGGATATATGCCCAGAAGAGGTATTGCTGGATCTTCTGGTGGTAATATGTCTAATTTTCTGAGGAACCGCCAGACTGATTTCCAGAGTGGTTGTACAAGCTTGCAATCCCACCAACAATGTAGGAATGTTCCTCTTTCTCCACATCCTCACCAGCATCTGCTGTCACCTGAATTATTCATCTTAGCCATTCTGACTGGTGTGAAGGTGGAATCTCAGCGTTGTTTTGATTTGCATTTCCCTAATGATTAAGGATGTTGAACATTTTTTCAGGTGCTTCTCTGCCATTCGGTATTCCTCTGGTGAGAACTTTTTTTTTTTTTTTTTAAGTTTTAACTATTTTTATTCAACATGAAACAGAACAACAGTTGTTCAGACAACAAAACAAAAACAGACACGAATTGACACATGGAAAGACTGGTGCATTAAACACAGACAATACAGAGAGGGTAGAGAACTTGATGTAACCAGAATTATGGATGTCTCCTGTATGGGGCAAAGAGAAACAGTACATCTCCAAATTTCCTTCTGTTCCTGGGAGAGCTCCAAAATCCTTTTTTCCTCTCTCTTGGTCTCTCTTTCTCATGTCATTTGTATATCTAGCATCTCCCACTCACCACCCACTTTTGTATTTTACACTTTTTATTTGATTTTATTATTTTAAGCATTTAAAAGAATGTATTTTTTGTTTGAGTTGCCTTATTCTGTGCTCTAGTTCACATTCATGTCTGCCTTTGATTTTATTACTTCTTACTATAACTTTTATTTTTAAAGTTTTATTTTTTTTCAAGGACTTAAAGAGCAACCTTAGGTTATATATTTCAGAATTTTATGATATATATATTTTCTTTTTTTTTTTCTTTTCCATTTTTTATTAGGTATTTAGCTCATTTACATTTCCAATGCTATACCAAAAGTCCCCCATAGCCACCAACCCCAACTCCCCTACCCACCCACTCCCCCTTTTTGGCCCTGGCGTTCCCCTGTACTGGGGCATATTCTTTGTTTAGTTCTGAGCCCCATTTTTAGTGGGGTTATTTGAATATATGGAGTCTACCTTCTTGAGTTCTTTATATGTATTGGATATTAGTCCCCTTACCGATTTGGGATAGGTAAAGATCCTTTCCCAATCTGTTTGTGGTCTTTTTGTCATATTGAAGGCATCTTTTGCCTTGCAGAAGCTTTGCAATTTTATGAGGTCCCATTTATCGATTCTCCATCTTACAGCACAAGCCATTGCTGTTCTATTCAGGAATTTTTCCCCTGTACCCATATCTTCGAGGCTTTTCCCTTCTTTCCCCTCTATTAGTATCAATGTCTCTGGTTTTATGTGGAGTTCTTTAATCCAATTAGATTTGACCTTAGTACAAGGAGATAGAAATGGATCAATTCGCAATCGTCAACATGATAACAGCCAGTTGTGCCAGTACCATTTGTTGAAAATGCTGTCTTTTTTCCACTGGATGGTTTTAGATTGCTTGTCAAAGATCAAGTGACCATAGGTGTGTGGGTTTTTCTTTGGGTCTTCAATTCTGTTCCATTGGTCTACTTGTCTGTCACTATACCAGTTCCATGCAGTTTTTATCACAATTGCTCTGTAGTACAGCTTTAGGTTGGGCATGGTGATTCCACTAGATGTTCTTTTATCCTTGAGAAGAGTTTTTGCTATCCTAGGTTTTTTGTTATTCCAGATGAATCTGCTGATTGCTCTTTCTAATTTGTTGACGAATTGAGTTGGAATTTTGATGGGGATTGCATTGAATCTGTAGATTGTTTTGGCAAGATAGCCATTTTTACTATATTGATCCTGCCAATCCATGAGCATGGGAGATCTTTCCATCTTCTGAGATCTTCTTTAATTTCTTTCTTCAGAGGCATGAAGTTCTTGTCATACAGATCTTTTACTTCCTAAGAGTCATGCCTAGGTATTTTATATTATTTGTGGCTATTGAGAAGGGTGTTGTTTCCCTAATTTCTTCCTCAGCATGTTTGTCCTTTGTGAAGAGAAAGGCCATTGACTGGATTGAGTTAATTTTATATCCAGTTACATCACTGAAGCTGTTTATCAGGCTTAGGAGTTCTCTGGTGGAATTTTTGGGTCACGTATACATATTATCATATCATCTGCAAAAAGTGATATTTTGACTTCTTCCTTTCCAATTTGTATCACCTTGATCTCCTTTTGTTGTCTAAATGCTCTGGCTAGGATTTCAAGTACAATGTTGAATAGGTAGGAAGAGAGTGGACAGCCTTGTCTAGTCCCTGATTTTAGTGGGATTGCTTCAAGCTTTTCACCATTTGCATTGATGCTGGCTACTGGTTTGCTGTAGATTGTTTTTATCATGTTTAGGTATGGGCCTTGAATTCCTGATCTTTCCAAGACTTTTATCATGAATGGGTGTTGGATTTTGTCAAATGTGTTCACAGCTTCTAATGAGATGATCATGTGGTTTTTGTTTTTGAGTTTGTTATATACTGGATTACATTGATGGATTTCCGTATATTGAACCATCCCTGCGTCCCTGGGATGAAACCTACTTGGTCAGGATGGATGATTGTTTTGATGTGTTCTTGGATTTGGTTAGCAAGAACTTTATTGAGGATTTTTGCATCAATATTTATGTGATATTGGTCTGAAGTTCTTTATCTTTGTGGGGTCTTTTTGTGGTTTAGGTATCAGAGTAATTGTGGCTTCATAGAATGAGTTGGGTAGAGTACCTTCTGTTTCTATTTTGTGGAACAGTTTGTGCAGAACTAGGAGTAGATCTTCTTTGAAGGTCTAATAGAACTCTGCACGAAACCCATCTCGTCCTGGGCTTTTTTTTTGGTTGGGAGATTATTAAGGTTTGCTTTTATTTCTTTGGGGGATATCGGGCTGTTTAGATCATTAACCTGATCTTGATTCAACTTTGGTACCTGGTATCTGTCTAGACACTTCTTCATTTCATCCAGGTTCTCCAGTTTTGTTGAGTATAGCCTTTTGTAGAAGGAACTGAGGGTTTTTTGGATTTCTTCAGGATCTGTTGTTATGTCTCCCTTTTCATTTCAGATTTTATTAATTAGAATGCTTTCCCTGTGCCCTTTAGTGAGTCTGGCTAAGGGTTTGTCTATCTTGTTGATTTTCTCAAAGAACCAGCTCTTCGATTGGTTGATTCTCTAAATAGTTCTTCTTGTTTCCACTTGGTTGATTTTGCCCCTGAGTTTCATTATTTCCTGCCATCTACTCCTCTTGGGTGAATTTGCTTCCTTTTGTTCTAGAGCTTTTAGGTGTGTTGTCAAGCTGCTAATGTGTGCTCTCTCTAGTTTCCTTTTGGAGGCACTCAGATCTATGAGTTTTCCTCTTAGAAATGCTTTCATTGTGTCCCATAAGTTTGGGTATGAGGTGGCTTCATTTTCATTCAACTCTAAGAAGTCCTTCATTTCTTTCTTTATTCCTTCCTTGACCAAGATATCATTGAGAAGAGTGTTGTTCAGTTTCCACGTGAATGTTGGCTTTCTATTATTTATTTTGTTATTGAAGATCAGCCTTAGTGCATGGTGATCTGATAGGATACATGGGACAATTTCAATATGTTTGTATCTGTTGAGGCCTGTTTTGTGATCTATTATGTGGTCAATTTTGGAGAAGGTACCATGAGGTGCTGAGAAGAAGGTATATCCTTTAGTTTTAGGATAAAATGTTCTGTAGATATCTGTCAGATCCATTTGTTTCATAACTTCTGTTAGTTTCACTGTGTCCCTGTTTACTTTATGTTTCCTTGATCTGTCCATTGGTGAAAGTAGTGTGTTGAAGTCTCCCACAATTATTGTGTGAGGTGCAATGTGTGCTTTGAGCTTTACTAAAGTTTCTTTAATGAATGTGGCTGCCCGTGTATTTGGAGCATAGATATTCAGAATTGATAGTTCCTCTTGGAGGATTTTACCTTTGATGAGAATGAAGTGCCCCTCCTTGTCTTTTTTGATGACTTTGGGTTGTAAGTCAATCTTATCAGATATTATGATGGCTACTCCTGCTTGTTTCTTCATACCATTTGCTTGGGAAATTGTTTTTCAGCCTTTCATTCTGAGGTAGTGTCTATCTTTTTCTCTGAGATGAGTTTCTGTAAGCAGCAAAATGCTGGGTCTTGTTTGTGTAGCCAGTTTGTTAGTCTATATCTTTTTATTGGGGAGTTGAGACCATTGAAATTAAGAGATATTAAGGAAAAGTAATTGTTGGTTCCTCTTATTTTTGTTGTTAAAGTAGGCATTCTGTTTTTGTGGCTGTTTTATTTTAGGTTTGTTGAGGGATAGCCTTCTTGTTTTTTCTAGGGCAAGGTTCCCTTCCTAGTTTTTTTTTTTTTTTTTTTTTTTCTGTTATTATCTTTTGAAGGCCTGGATTTGTGGAAAGGTAATATGTGAATTTGTTTTTGTCGTGGAATACTTTTGTTTCTCCATCTATGGTAATGGAGAGTTTAGCTGGGTATGGTAGTCGTGGCTGGAATTTGTGTTCTCTTAGTGTCTGTATAACATCTGTCCAGGCTCTTCTGGCTTTCATAGTCTCTGGTGAAAAAGTTGGTGTAATTCTGATTGACTTGCCTTTATAAGTTACTTGACCTTTTTCCCTTACTGCTTTTAGTATTCTCTCTTTATTTAGTGCATTTGTTGTTCTGATTATTATGTGTCGGGAGGAATTTCTTTTCTGGTCCAGTCTATTGGGAGTTCTGTAGGCTTCTTGTATGTTCATGGGCATCTCTTTCTTTAGATTTGGGAAGTTTTTTTCAATAATTTTGTTTAAGATATTTGCTGGTCCTTTGAGTTGAAAATCTTCATTCTGATCCACCCCTATTATCCGTAGGTTTGGTCTTCTCATTGTGTCCTCGATTTCCTGGATATTTTGAGTTAGGATCTTTTTGCATGTTCCATTTTCTTTGATTGTTGATCCGATGTTCTCTATGGGATCTTCTGCACCTGAGATTCTCTCTTCCATGTCTTGTATTCTGTTGCTGATGTTCAAATCTATGGTTCCTGATTTCTTTCCTAGGATTTCTATCTCCAGTGTTGCCTCACTTTGAGTTTTCTATATTGTGTCAACTTCTCTTTTTAGGTCTAGTATGGTTTTGTTCATTTCCTTCACCTGTTTCGATGTGTTTTCCTCTTTTTCTGTAAGGACTTCTACCTGTTTGATTGTGTTTTCCTGTTTTTCTTTAAGGACTTGTAACTCTTTAGCAGTGTTCTCCTGTATTTCTTTAAGTGAGTTATTAAAGTCCTTCTTGATGTCCTCTACCATCATTATGAGATATGCTTTTAAATCTGGGTCTAGGTTTTCGGGTGTGTTGAGGTGCCCTGGACTAGGCGAAGTGGGAGTGCTGGGTTCTGATGATGGTGAGTGGTCTTGGTTCCTGTTAGTAAGATTCCTACATTTACCTTTCACCATTTGGTAATCTCTGGAGTTAGTTGTTATAGTTGACTCTGTTTAGAGATTGTTCTTCTGGTGATTCTGTTACCGTCTATCAGCAGACCTGGGAGACTGACTCTCTCCTCTGAGTTTCAGTGCTCAGAGCTCTCTCTGCTGGCAAGCTCTCCTCTTACAGAGAAGGTGCACAGATTATCTTGTGTTTGGACCTCCTCCTGGCTGAAGAAGTGGGCCAAAAACAGGACCTTTTCCAGAAGCTGTGTTGCTTGGCAGGTCCCAGAAGTGCACAGTCTCACCTGTGCAGGCTAAGTTCCTAAGTTCGGTGGCGTCCCAGAACCAAAGTGGCATCTGCTGCTCCTGAGGCTGAGGCCTTCCTAACCAGGCAGATACCTGTACTTTGGTTGGGAGGGTGGCTGGCTTTCTATTGCCTGAAAAGCGTGCTGCCTCAGTGGTTCTGTGGCTCCGCCTGTCCCAGAAGCTGTCCAGTTCTGTGGTGCACTCTCTTACCTGTTCAGATTAATTTCCTAAGTTCGGCATAGTCCCTGAACCCCCGCTATTATAATTAAGGCTGCTGTAAACACTGAAGGTTTACTCATGATATGGTAGAGCATTTTGGGGTATATGCCCATAAGTTGTATATATGAATATTCAGATAGACTTATTTCCAATTTTGTGAAGAAATGCCAGAATATTTTCCAGATTATGGAATCTGGAAAACACTTTGCAATCCCACTAGCAAAGATAAAGTGTTCTTTTTTATCTACATTTGCTCTAGCAGCTATTTTCACCTGACATTTTGGTCTCAACCATTCTGATTGGTTTAGGATGGAATCTCAGCGTGGTTTTGATTTTTATTTCACAATAAATGAGGATGTTGAACATTTCTTTAGGTGCTTCTCAGGCTTTTGAGATTCCTAAATTGAGAATTTTGTTTAGCTCTAGAGCTCATTTTTTCATTAGGTTGTTTTTTGTTTTTTGTTTTTGTTTTTTTTTTTTTTTTTGGAGTCTAGCTTCTTGAATTCTTTGTATATTTTGAATATTAGCCTTCGATCAGATGTAGGGTTAGTAAAGAACTTTTCTCCATTACTAGGTTGCCATTTTGTCCTATTGACAGTGTCCTTTGCCTTACAGAACCTTTTCAGTTTCAGAAGGTCCCATTTGTTAATTGACCAAGATATGCTTTCAGACATGAACATGGCATGACTGTCCTAATAGAGGCTATGCCATCAACTGACTGAGACAGATGCAGATATTTACAGCCAATCATTGGTCTAAACCCAGGAACCCCTATGGAAGAGTTTGATCAAAGACTGAAGGAACTGAAGGGAATTACAACCCTATTGGAAGAACAACACCATGAAAAAACTAGATTTCTCAGAATTCTCAGGTACTAAGCCACCAACCAAAAAGCATACATGTACTAGTACATAACCCCTACTATACATATGTAGCAGAGGATTGCATTGTCTGGCCTCAGTGCGATGAGGGTGTGTGCTTGTCCTGTGGAAGCTTTATGTCCCCAGAAAAGTTGAATTCTAGAGAGGTGGGTGGGAGAGTAACATTTTATAGAATGGAGGGAAGTGTGGTAGGGGCCTCATGGAGGGAGTATGCTGAAGGGGATCACATTTGAAATATAAATAAATAAAATAATTAGTAAAATTGATAGTATGATATAGTTTAGAATATCTTCAAAACAGGAGCATGAAAGTAATTGGATATAGGAAGATAAATTTAATTTTAGAGATTTTAGGTATGGTAGTCAAAATTCTTTAAAGAAAAAACTGGAATAATTATGTGTGTGTGTGTGTGTGTGTGTGTGTGTGTGTGTGTGTGTGTGTGTGTGTGTGTGTGTGTTTGTAGAGGGATTTATACACTGTGGTCCAGCCCAGGTATTTAAAAATAGATGTCTATGGTCAGATAGTAAAGGAATCCAATAGATCTTCTGTCCACAAGACTGAGTTTCCCAGATGTTCTTCAGTATATGTTGGGCTCTCAAAGAAATATACTCTAAAACCTTCAAAAGAACAAGCATACCTGTGAGAATGAAGACAAAAAGGCAAAAACCAAAGGGGTCTTCTATGTGCTTTACATAGGCTAGCACAAGAATATGTGTCCCAGAGTTAGGATAGGTTTTTAGACCTCAAATGAGGTAATGAGCCGAAAATCACTTATATCCAGTGCTTTTCACTTTCAGTTAATTCAATATTCAGTAAAGTTAACAACTAAGACTAGCAATCAAAAAGGTAGAAGTCATAGAAGTAATATGCCTGGCAACCTATCTCCTATAAAACAACCAAATAGACAAGTAATAAAGTTCAGACAAGTAAGCTTTATCCAATAATAAAATATTGGGAAGACAAACAAGGGAATAGGTGTTGCAAATTCTGTCTTACAGTTTAAACACAGTGTACACGTTTAAACAGGAGGTGGTATATTTATGCCCACCACTGACATGTTAACTCAGTGCCTGTTCTATGGTCACAGTTGTCCATTTAGTGTGAAAATTTTACTCAGAAGCAATTTACGCCTCTAGCTGTCACCATAGCTTCAGTCTTATTATGATTTGAATATATAATATTTTGAGTAGGCTAATATATTTAAACAGTTGGTCTCCAGGTAGAGACAGTGTTTGGGAAGGATATGGAACATTTAGGAATGTTTTTTATGAACATTTCACATATTGTTCTATAATGAATATTAGCAAAAAATCCAATATATCTAGAAAAGAAAGAAAAAGTAGTTCAAGTCTAAGTGGATCCCTGATGCAGGAACACAAAGTCTAACCCTTGTATGTTCTGTTCAACTATCTCAGCCAGGGAATCTACATTTCACTCTAGGTGTGCAATGGATTTTTCTAAGCATTGGCTGTCTTGATCTGTATCTAATATAAGGCTGTATAGTTATTCTCTTAAAATGTTAGAGCTGCTATCCCAGTGCCTGCACTAGGTAGCCCTGCTCCCAAAATTATAGCCAACGTTAGGGAAATAGTTTCTCTCTTCTGTCTTTTGAGGTCTCCCCCAACATGCCCTATTAGGTTCTTCAGCACTATTTCCTCTGAATAATAGGTTATGGATGGCACCAATTGGACTAGAATAGAGAACTCCTTTGCAGTAGGGGAACTAAGAACCTCTCCATGCACACACAGAGTCAACCCTGTTGAACAGGCCCACCATGCCTGTTCAGGGGGAAATAACCCATTTGGAATGCACCATGAGGGTATTTTGGTTACAAATATGTTGATGTGACAAGGGAACTTTTCCCAGGCAGGTCCCCTGTCCTGATATGGTCTGTATGGTTAAGGTTCTTCTCTTGGGACCATATGCATGCAGTGTCTCTCTCGGACTCATTATATTTAGACATAAAACCAACATCTTCATAAAAAGGGTTTCTGGCATAATAACAAAGCCAGCAGAAGATGGTTAGCTCTGGTTGGGAACTGGTCAAAATCTGAAAGGTTTTTAGCATCCTTGACCAGATCAGATCTACGGGGGCGCAGAGCCTGCTGGGGAAGGACTGGGAGGTCAACAAACACTGGTTTGAGAATAGACTTTGGCATAGGTTTTTCAGGGCAAGACCTCTTGGTATAGGTTTAGTGTTTGCCAAAATTCGGTTTGGTCCTACAGTCACATTTAGGGGGTTTACTATTGGTTTTATCAGGAGCCTAATTGTGAAAATGAGTTTGAGGTTTTTCCCCCCAATAATATAAAATCGGAGGCCCCAAGGTTTCCCAGTTTCCCAGCCCTTTTCCTGCTTTCCTAGGCTGGTGAACTTTAGTTGAACTTCAGATTCCCTCCCCTGTCAGGTGACTGTAATAAAATTTTCCATTGATGCCTTCTATCCCGATGTTTCACAATCCCAAAAAGCATAATAGAATTGTTCTGGTTCCCCATATGCCACAGTTCTCTTTTCCCCAGACATATACAAAATTCTCCCTAAGTCTACTTAGTGTATGAATGTTGTAAAGTCTGTTGGGAGTCAGGCCATGAGTTATCAGCCAGCCGGCACAGATCAAACGTTAAATATGGAAATCATGACATCCCAAGTGGTTTTTCTTTATTAGCCAGTTGGGCCCAATAACCCATTTCAGGATTCTCAATTGTCCTAGTCAAGTCATAAGGCTGCTGCTAGTTTTTGATCTCTGAATGGAGACATGGACTGGGAACAGCAGCACATGCAGTCAGTAAAAACAGCAATCTTAGGACCTAGTTAATTTTAACATGGAGGGATGAATAGGACTCCAGCTCTTTTAATAGTATGAAAAGTGATCATTGCAGAAAACAAGGATGAACCAGTTTTGTGATACCTTAGTTCTAGGATTGTCATAGACTTCATAAAAAATGAAAATTTAGCACCAAATATGTGGAAACTAATGAGGGCAGGGGAAGGAAGGGTAGGAAGGATAGCCCACAATTGGCCAGAGTTCCTCCTATGCTCTGGGCAGGCAGACTTGGGAGAGCTGCTAACCCTCACGGCCTCGCTCCTGCCTTCCCATACCTGAATGTGTTCATTTTTTTCCTCCCCCTCCCATCTCCCACCTAGTTCTCCCTCCCTCTCTCTCTCTCTCTCTCTCTCTCTCTCTCTCTCTCTCTCTCTCTCTCTCTCTCTCTCTCTCTCTCTCTCTCTCTCTCTCTGCCTCGTGTGATTTCTTTCTTCTCCCTTACAAGTGTGATTGAAGCATTCTCACTTGGACCCTTCTTGTTGTTAAGTTTGTTGAGTTCTGTGGATTGTATCTTAGGAAATCTGTACGTCTTTGGCTAATATCCTCTTATTACAGTTCATTTTTCTTTGAGATTTTATTTGTATTCGAAACAAGAACAGTGTTACATTTATGATAAAAATGATAAAATGTTGAATAGATTCACAAAAAGAAATCTTAGTAATTTACTGTTTATTTACTATTACCTGGACGTTTTAATCATTATCATAGAGTATAAAATAAAATGTGAATGTGAGAAAGAAATTTAGAGAATGAATTGGAGGGTAAGGATGGAAGGTGTCAAAATTTCAGTTTTGTTGTTATGAAGAGACACTATGACCACAGTAATTCCTATAAAGCAAAGAACGTTGCTGGGGCTGACTTACAGTTTCAGAGGTTAATTTCATTATTGTCTTGCCAAGAATCATGGTAGTTTTCCGGAAGATTTTTGTTAGAGCCGGAGATGAAGCCAAGAGCTATAAATTTTCATCCACAGGCAGCAAAAAGAGGCTGTCTACACACTGGCCAGACATGAGCATATATGATCTCAAAACCTGCCTCTAGTGACAGCCTTCCTTGATTGAGCAGCAGAGTAGAGCTGGCCCTAGATTTGGGGCTTTCTGATGAGCTGCCTGGTGGGCATGGGCATGGGTACCTGGTCCTTCCTCTTGTTTGATGTGCAGTGGTTTGGACAAAGGAGAGACCCTTTCCATCCCTTCTGCCCTCACCACCCTTGGCAAGAGAGCTGTCCCTGATGGGGCCATGAGCCCAATCACCTCTTGCAGCACTTGGGAGATTAGGCCATGCACCTCATCTGAGCAGCAGGGAGGGAGTTGGCCCTGGTTTGGGGGGTTACTGGTGAGCATGCTCAGAGGGAGTGAGAATTAGAGACCTGGCTCCATCCCTTACCTGCTGTAGCACTGTAGAGTATGACCCCTCTACCTTGTCTGGGAAGCACAGTAAAGCTGGCTTTGATGGCAGGGGCACAAATGAGAGAGCACTGAGGGTATGGTAGCATGAAAGTTGTTTCTGCCCCTTTTTGGCTGCAACTTTGGAAAGGGAAGCTTGGGAAGGGCAGGAAATCTCTCCCAGATGGTGGTAGTGTGGCAGAACTCGTGGTCTGATTAGTCAGATCTCTCTCAGGCCCAGATCCTGGGGTTTGAATTGCCCCACCACAACATTGACCCCCATTGGTGAACTGCTGAAGTAGATTAAAATGGCCACCCTACAGATCCCATACTACAGGATCTCCATAAAAAAGGGCAACAACAGGATATCTGAGAGGAGTTACAGTTATGCATTAGTACTGATAGTATAGTAGAAGGCAGAGAGCTCTTAAGACTCATTAAAATGAACAACTTGGAAACAAAGAAGTGTAGATAAAAGTGCACACTGTGGGATATACACTGTGACATTATAAATTCCAGGATGAGATTCTTATTCTGGTGGGGCGGTTGCAATGATGGAAGCGGAATACAAGGTGATGAGGAGATAAGTGGGACTGGGTGCATGATTTAAAACTCAGGAAGATCAAACAAAAAGTTTGAAAAAGAGTACCAAATTTTCAAACCATTATTCATTTCTATGTTAAAGGGAAAAAGTAAAACATACACAGGGGTATACAACTATCTTCATAATATAAAAATAAAAAAATACTAACTTTTCTGACATCTAGGTTTCTACCCTAAAAATTGAACTAATATCATGTAAACATGACATTTTGTGAGTTAACATATTTTATTTTGAAGAGTTATAGTAAGCTATAGGTTTAGAAATAAGTTAGATACGTGCACAAGTGTGTGCATGTGCATGTGTGTGCGGACACACACACACAAATACACATAAGCTTATGCACATAATCCTGGATATATGGTATATAAATCATGATATTTTTTTTTTCTGTTCAGGAAATGTGCAACAAAACTGAATTTTTTTAACATATTCTATTTTATTAATATTTTATTCTTCTTTTTCTTACAAAATCTACGGTGCAGATACCTATATCCCAGCTAATAGTTTTCTTGTAAATATCTAAATCAATTCTTGCTGGTATGGTAGTTAATACTCATAGCTACAGCCATAATTGGAAGACCTTTGAGTTAAAAAAAAGCCTAAGGTAATTGTTGAGATTCTCTTTCAAGACAGTAAAATATGCACAAATACTTCATTAATCAATATTTTAAATGTTAGCAAGATAAATATCTATGTTACTATTTTAATTTTTTTACATATGTGTGGTTCATAATAAGAATGTCAGTGTTCAAATATAATTTTCTTTACTGATTTTTATTTTGGGCGTTTTAGTTTGCATAAACATTTTCAGAGTAGCAGAAGCCTTATGAAACAAAGGCTTGAAACATCTGTTATTTCTCCTAAATTATACGTCCCTACTGAATATTCATAAAAGGAAAGTATATCTCAAGCTTAATTATTTAATCTTCAATTTTTGTTTTAGATTATTTTTATATATGCAGAAACATTGTCAGGATAAAGTTTTCATATACCATTTATCTCTTTTTTCTTTAATAGTAATAATTTAAATAACCATAGTACATTTCTGAAAGTAACATCACTACTATACTACTTGCTAAAGTATAAAGTATAAAGAAATATGAAGAATGTCTTTATGCCAGGATACACCAAGAAAGTAAATCCATAGTCAGCTAAACTATACATAGACTAAACAAAACTAGATATAGACCTTTATGTTATGGGCAGTAGAGATGGTTCAACTGGTAAAGTGTTTCCTGCCAACCCTGACAGCCTGAGTTTGACTCTTATGTCCTATATTGTAGAGAAATAAAAGTGACATCTGATGTCATCTGAGCTATACATGCACACCATGGCATTTCTTCACAGACATGTGTGTGTTCACATGCAAACAAACACACACACACACACACACACACACACACAATCTCCACCACCACAACCACCACCATACCAAACCACACAACCGAGGGGGAGGGATGGAGGGAGAGATGAAGAAAAGGAGAGGGAGAGACAGAGACAGAGACAGAGACAGACAGACAGAAACAGAGAAAGAGGGAGAGAATACTTCATTATCTCTCTTTAAATAATATATTTAGTCTCGACAGGTTTTCCCGTCCCCTTTGTGGGAGTATTTTATCTAATGCCATCCTTCTGGAGTCCTGGGAAGCTCTTGCTTTCTTAGCATCTGGGACTTTCTGTTTTTTACCACCAGTTCCTCATCCCCCAGTTGCTATACACCCCTGTTCAATGTCCTTACCCTCTGAACAACTCTCCTGTCTTCTCCCATTCCTGATTCTTCCCCTCTTTTTTGCCCCCCTCTTCTCTTCTTCACAATTCCCTCCCATCATCTACGTCCCTTGATTATTTTGTTCCCCGTTTAATTAGGATGGAAGCATCCACTCTTTGGTCTTACTTCCTCCTGAAGTTCATGTAGTTCATGAGTTGTATCGTGGTTATTCCACACTCTATGCCTAATGCTAGAGCGGTGAGGTAGGAGTGGGTTGGAGGTTGGAAGATCACCCTCATAAAATCAGGGAAAGGGGAGATGGGATATAGGGGTTGTAGATGGAAAACATGGAATGGAGATAACATTTGAAATGCAAATAAGTAAAGTGTCCAATTAAAAAGAAAGTATTTAGAAACAGTGTGAAAAAGGATGGCCCCCATAAGGTTCATATATTTGAATAAGTACTGAGTAACATAATTGAAAGAGTAAGCAGGTATGGCCTTGTTGGAATAAGTATGACCTTGTTGAAATGGGTATAACATTTTTGGAAGTATTGACACTGGGTATTATTTTGATATTTCAAAATGTACATTACAAGACCAGAGTTTCTCTCTTCTTTCTACCTGAAGATTCTCTCGCTACTGTTCAATTAACATGTCTGTCTACATGCTACTGCACTCCCACCACAGTAAGAATGAACTAAATCTCTGAAACTGTAAGCAAGTCATGATTAAATGGTTTCAGTTTACAATATTTTCCTGGTGATGGTATCTTGTATTAATAGAACACTTATTAAGCCATAGGATCTCACTACATAGCTCAAATTTCCTTGGAAAGTATGATTTTGCTGCATTAGCCTACTGAATACTGGAAATAAAAATTATGTCTTACCAATACCAGTTACTTTCCCCTATTGGAACAGACTAGCCTAAAGATCTAGTGTAGAAAATTATTTTCTCCACAAAAATTTCGTTTTTTAACAACTTCACTAACAATTACTATCTCTCATTTTAAATTCCATTTTAAAAATAATTTTGTAAATTAATTAGTAATGTCAAAACTATCTTCCATTCACTTTCCTATTCTGTTTATTTTCTTATTCTGTGTAATGCTTAAGACAAATATTCATGTATATTCTGATATGGTATAATTCAACATGTGAAGCATTAACCAAAGTGGAAAATGGTCCATGATCAAGCACTTACCTTTGCCAAACCTCTAATCATTAATAGGTCCTTATGATATCTTGTTGAAATTCATAGCTATCATAAAGCTCTAAAACTAGAAGAATTTTATTATTTGTCTGTGTTCACAAAAGAGTATTTAAAGAGATGTCTTAGTAGTTAACTGAGATTGCTATTGAATGACAAGGGCAGAGTTTGAATTTACAGCATCCATATTGTTCATACAGCAACAATTTGGGCAATGGGTGTAGGGATATGATTCAAATTTAGAAGGGGATATTAGCAATACTATTGTTAGAGTTTGCTGGCTTCAAATATAGCCAAATCCTGGGGTGTATAACTCCAGAGGAGACACCCCAACCTAACCTTCCTGGACTGCTTGGTTCATAACGCTTTCTCTTCGCACCCTCACAAAGTTCAAATACACTCACAGAAAGACACACACATACAATGCATACATACATATATACATACATACACATAATACACCCTATTTCAGATAATAAAGGACACAAGTTAAGGGCTTTTCAATGATCTCTCTGTTAAAATATAGTTCACTGCTAAAACATTTTATCACATAAGGTATCTTATGGATATCTTCATTGTGAGAATAATCATATGTTATATTTTGCATTAATTTTAAATGCATCAATTCACACAATAAAATCAGACTTCTTTTTTATTTTTTTAATTTTTATTTTATTTATTTATTTATTTATTTATTTATTTATTTATTTATTTATTTATTTATTTATTTATTATGGTTTTGTGAGACAGAGTTTCACTCTATAGCTCTGGCTGTCCTGGAACTCACTTTGTAGACCAGGCTGGCCTTGAACTCAGAAATCCACCTGCCTCTGCCTCCCATGTGCTGGGAATAAAGGCGTGCACAACCATGCCCAGCATAACATCAGACTATTTATTTAGTCTACAATAACCTGCATGAAAAATGAAATGAAAAATAGTTATTAATGTTGTTTAGTGACAGTTAACATTTTAAATTAATCTAGTATTTAAGGTACAGATGGGAAACATATTCTCAGACAATTAGCATCATGTTACAAAAGATTTTATCTATAATTTCCAATATAAGAACTTCAAGAAAAGACATCTTGTCTTAAAGAAATAATATTCTTGAATTGGAGAGATTGCTCAGTGGTTAGGAGTGATAGCCAGTACTCTTCCAGAGAAAACATTTGTTTCTCTACACATTCTTTGTAAGTTGAAATCATCCATGATTCCAATTTCAGGCGGTCTGATCCATGTACCAGACGTGTAATCTGGTGGTGGGGAGCTCTTAGGAACTCTAGAAAGTCCCAGAGAGCTGGGATGTGAGAGGCTCCCGGAACTGGGTGGTGATCTTAGCCGAAATGCCCAACAGTGCGGAGATGGAACCTGGAAAGACCACCTCCAGTTAATAGACAGGGCCCCTAGTGTCTCTAAAAACAACTGACTGAGACACATGCAGATAATTATAGTTAATCATTGGACGCATACAGAAGAGTTAGAGAAAAGTTTGAAAGAACTGAAGAAGATGACAACCCCATAGGATTACCAAGAGTGTCAATTAACCCAAACTCCCAGGAAGATCTGAGAGACTAAGCCACCAGACAAAGAGCATACTTGGGCTAGTCCATGGCCCCTGGCACATATGTAGCAGAGTATTGCTTTTTCCAGCCCAGTGGGAAAGGATAGACTGAATCCTGGAGAGACTTGATGCATCAGGGATGCTGGTGTGGGATATGTTGAGGTGAGATGGGGTGGGTGTCTTGTGGAACACCCTCTCAGAGGAAATGGGGAAGATGAATAGGTTGAAGAACTGTAGGAAGTGGGATCAGGAGGTGGGATATTTGGAATGTAAATAAATTAAAATAAAATACAAACTTACTGCAGCATCAATAGCTAGTCAAGTCATTGCTTTCTTCATACTTGTCAGCAGTGTTGATGTTATGAAAATTTTAGAGAGAATATGATTTCATTAAATGCATCCATGTCTCAAAAGAAGGCATTCCAATTTTGGCATACTATTAATAACTCCAAAGATAAGCTAACGTTTTAGTGTGGGCTTTAGTCTGCTCATTGCCACATGCTTTCAAATAGTTTTTTATTAATAAATATTTCACTAAGTTTTGAAATTACACTTTTATTTAGCAAATGCTGTCAATTTTAATGTTTTGTGTGACTTTGAATCTTATGTTGACTTCTATCCCATTGTCACTATTTTTTCTACAGTCTCATGCAACATTAAACAAATGAGAAATTAAAATTTTCACATCCCACCTTTTAAAAAGGTTTTTTGTTTCATAGCTCTTTTGACCTTAATGTTGAAACTTTGCTGGTTTTCTCAATATTAGTTTCTGGTTTTGCCAATAAAGCATATTAATTAGGTTTACTTACCCAATAGTTAACTTAATTTTAATTTGTCTTGTTGTATTTATCTTCTAGCCATTCTAATCCAAAAGTTGTTAATCCAATCAAGACATGTTCATGCTTGCATCTCATGCAAACAAATATTATTTTTAATTTCCAGGTGCAGTATTTATAGTCAAGTGTTGGGAATGACTGTGGGTGAAGTTAACTGCCTTGTCAGCCAGAAGTCCTTACTAACAAAGTTTTGGCCTTAGTGGAAAAGTCCTATCTTAGTTGAGATTTCTGTGGGAAAAGTTGAGGCCTGTATAGGAAAGTACTAGTCCCAGTTAAGAACAAATAGCTATAGATCTTGTGGACAGGTACTTAGCAACCCACTCTGTTTTGTTCCTCCTGCTGAACTTTTTTTACCTAGTCAATATCCTGCTTTGGGGAACAGGTGCTTTCCCCCAGAAACAAAGTGATTCCGCATCATTTTCACTCCCCATTTCCTGTTTCTATTGGTATAAAACCTGCCTGGGAAAAACAAAATTTGTCAGCTTGATCAGGTTTTTTGTTGTTGTTGTTGTTTTTTTTTTTTTTTTGTCTTGCTGTCCATTCTTTGTGTTTCTTGTTCCCCATTCTCTCCTTAGGTGGTTTCTCAGACCCTGTTCGATTGTTTCATGGGTCAGGACTGTCGAGATTCAAGAATGCTCATGGTAAAAAGAAATTCTAAATGTTACTGAAGGACTCACCCATCTCTAAGCTCAAAGAAAAAAATTACCCTAATTCCTTCCAGGGCTGTGTCTAATGAACATTAAGATATTTTTCTAACAGATGCAGAATATAAAAATTCCTTCAACATATTAAAAACATTGTAGTTATTTGGTGAGTATATTGATGATTTTAATATTCTTACACATCATTGTCATTCACAAAGAACAATTTAACAAATTAAGAATCTGTTGAATAATGCCTTGCTATGTAGTATAAGAGGTAGCATAAGATTTTAAAATTTGAAAAAAAGTGATTCAAAAAGCTTTAGTGTAGTAACCAATTGATTTAATATTAGTATTATAAAAACACAATAAGTATAAAAATCAAATCCAGTTTCCTCCCAGTCATCTAACATCTCTAGTTATTATTTCAGGCACTGAAATTCAGCATGTCATCTAATCCCAGATGCATAAAATGAAGACTATAATATCTTAAAATAGTATTGATGAATATGAGATACAATCTATATTAAGTAAAATTGTTACTTCACTTATGTTAATTTTATTAAGGCAATATTTTCTGATAGCAATCATACTTATTTTTATACCTTAGTAATTTTAATAAACAGTTATTTAATTTTCAAATTGGTAATGTCAGTTTTGAATTGATTTACCAAATCAGTTGAATTGTAAATATTTACCAATATTGGAAGATAACTAAAAGTTTACATTATTATATTAGTTATTTCGTAGTTGGAATGAACACATGTCTGTAATGAGATGGTCTCTTTGAAAAGAGAGATGTTATAACTCTAACAACAAATTTGTTCTTATTCTTTAGTGGAGAAAACTTATTTATTAAGTTTCATAAAAATATGGTTTCCTCTTCATTCTCTTCCAGACAAAATGGTGTTGAACATAAGAATTCACAAGACTGTGGTAGCACAAATGAAACCTGTACAAGTTCACGATAGATGAGATCCCAACACTTAGATGGGGAAATGTACATAGACTCTGTTCTAAATTGAGACCCTCAGGCATATGAAAGAACTCTTTTTTTTCTGATGGAATACTGCTGTGCATGTCAACCAAATTCCAGAGTTGACTAATACCTACAGAGAGTTGACCAACACATGTTATTTTTGTGGACTTCTTTGATGTTGTTTGTTTTGGCTTTCTCTCTCTCTCTCTCTCTCTCTCTCTCTCTCTCTCTCTCTCTCTCTCTCTCTCTCTCTCTCTCTCTCTCTCTCTCTCTCTGTGTGTGTGTGTATATGTGTGTGTGTTTTGTGTGTGTGTGTGTGTGATTTTCTGAGGCTTTTTGATTTCATGATTTTTTGTTGTTGTTGATTCAGGCTTTTTTGTTTTTTTCATTTAGAGAGAGAAAGAAAAAGAGAGAGAAAGAAAGAGAAAGAACATTAAATTGTGTATGATGGTTGGAAAAAATCTGGGAGGTATTCAGGGATGGGACACATGCTCAAAATATATTGTATGAAAAATTGTTAATAATAATAATAATACAAATTACTTTATCCTAATCTCTCTCTCTCTCACACAAACACAAATACACATGTAGTTATGTATACCTTTTAAATTCCCACAAATCATCATTGCAAAAAAACCTCTTAAGTTCTTAGAGCAGCAACAAGGCAGTTCATCTCATTTTTTGACTCACCATGTTAACCCTCTAAAACTAGAGTAAATTCTGTTATTGAAACTCTTTGTTCAAATTAATGAGCTTTATTTTCTGTCAGACATAATTATCTCTATAAACTGGGCTTAGAAAAAAATAGCATAATATATGTAACAGGATAGGGTGTTGTCTTAGTCAGGGTTTTTATTCCTGGACAGAACATCATGACCACGAAGCAATTTGGGGAGGAAGGAGAGATTTATTGGCTTACATCACTAAGGAGGTCAGGTCTGGAACTCAAACAGGTCAGGAAGCAGAAGGTGACGCAGAGGCCATGGAGGGATGTTCTTTACTGTCTTGCTTCCCCTGGCTTGCTCAGCCTGCTCTCTTATAGAACCCAAGACTACCAGCCCACAGATGGTCCCACCCACAAACGGCCTTTTCACCTTGTTCATTAATTGAGAACATGTCTTAGAGTTGGATCTCATGGAGGCATTTCCTCAACTGTAGCTCCTTTCTCTGTGATAACCCCAGCTGTGTGAAGTTGACATAAAACTAGCCAGTACAGGTCTATATACTATAAAATCTGCAAGACAATATGTTTTTTCAAGGGTTGCAGATTTCTAAAGATATTTTGGTTACTTTGGATTTGTAGGAACTTGACTGAATATTATAAAATTACTTACCAGAACTTCTCAGGGTACCCTTAAATGTGAGTCAAACTCTATAAAGTAGAGAGCATATCAAATACTCGAAATAGTTTAAAGCACAGCACGATCAACTTGAGTTTTCCATCAAACAGAAATGCATTCTTTTAAACTGAATTGGCTTTTATTTTATTTTATTTTATTGAATTTGGAAAAAAATATTTTCAGAAAGAAGGTGTTTATCATTAATCCCCTTGAGTTAAGGCAACATTAAATGGAGAATGGAGGCTAGAAAATGTAAGACATATTGAGAGAATTTGGATGTCTGTGGAAAAAAACATTTCATTGTGCATACATTTTATGTTTTTTTTAACATCTTATGTTCATATTTTTAATCACAAAGTCACAAGTCCTTGAAATGGAACTTTGTACAATGAAGTTCATACCAAAAATATATATGTTGAATTTGTTTAAAAATAAATTAACATACCTTAGAATTGGGAATGATTAAAAAGCTTTGGGAACTATGTATGTTTTACATTCGCCAATGATACTAGTGTTGATGAAACATGGTCAAACGTTTCAGATACATTAACTGAGATATGATGTTACAGCTATGGTCCAGTGAAACTAGGTTACCTCTTGGGCCAGTCATGAAATTTGGTGGCAATGTCTACATTTTTCTAAATTTAATATATGAAAGATGCAATACTAAGACAGTCTTTAAGAACAGCTGAGGCCAGAACTGTGTGACAGAGTTTGAATCCTGGCAAAGAAGCCCCAAGAGGCTGTTGCATGAAGTTATGAAGGTAAAGTTTAAGCTACTGTAGAGATTCCAGAGTATTAGAAAGGCCAGGATGATGGGACATGATCTAATATCTGGACAAGGACATCTGAAGGTGAGAAATGGAATCAGTTTAAATGCTGAGAAATTCTGTGTGTGCTGAAGATAGCATATGTAGAGGAATTGGGACACCAAAGCTGATTTCTCCATGGAAAGCCCCAGAAATGGAGGATTTCCTTTCTCTGCTTGATTTTGGCTTTTTGTATAATCATCACTTTCTATTCCTAATACTTATTTTTATTTTGTGATAATAATTTTTACATTATTCTATTACGCATAGCAATAACATAATTTTTTACAAGATATCACAATACATTTTTTGATGTGGTAAAAATTTTAAAGACTATGAGGACTTTTAAAGTTGAACTGTATTTTGCATTATTAAACACACAGAGAACTTTGGAAATAAGGGTTGGTAGTTCATGTCTAAAACATAATGTGATGTGTCTATGTGACCGGTTAACAATGAATGAAGCTGTGATGGTTAATGTTATATACATAAAACAATATAGAATTGCCTGGGAGGGAAATCAGAATGAAGGATTGTCTATACTACTTAGTCTGTGAGCATGGTTGTGTGCCTGCATCTTGATTACTTTTAATTTATATGGGAAGAACTTCCCTTGTTGTGGCACCATTATTTACGATGGGGATTCTGGAGTGTATGAGAATAAAGAAAGCAAATTAAGTTCTAGTAACCATACACGCATCAATTCCTTGATCTATACTCTTGACTTGTGTCAAGTTTCTGCTACTTCCTGTTGCACTGATGCCCCAACAGTGATGGACTATAGTCTGAATTTGTGTGTAAAATAAACTTTCATGTATCTTGTTTTGGGCAGGATACCTACAGAAAGTTATAAGGTGCTAACATTCTTAATGCAGTTCATGCTTGCCTCAAACTTTCAATACTACTCCAATTTCTCTTCCTCAGTGCTAGTTTTTTTATAAGCCTAATATAATATGACTGAATAAATTTTCTTTTCATTTTTAAACACATTTATTATTATTATTATTATTATTATTATTATTATTATTATTATTATTATTATTATTATTACTACTACTACTACTATTATTATTATGTGGTAGCATATGTGATCTATAGCACATGTGGAAGTCAGAGCATCACTTTGCTGAATGCAGTTCCCTCTTTACATTCATGTATGTTCTGAGAATGGAATGAAGGCCATCACAATTGCTTAGCAAGTGCTTTATTTGTTTAGCATCTCATTAACCTCCCGTTTTGTGTTTTTTTGTTTTGTTTTGTTTTTGATATTGTTTTTGTTTTTGTTTTGTTTTGTTTTTGATATTGTTTTTGTTTTGTTTTGTTTTGGACTCAGAACCTCCCTATGTAGCTCAGCATTGCATTGAACTTACACTCATCCTCCTGTCTTTCACGTACCAGAAACCCTAGACTGGAATTTGGAGCAGGTAAGACCTGAAGTAGAGGACATGTAGAAAAATTGCATACTGGCATATTCCCCATGTTTTGATCATCCTACTTTTTTTTTTATAGCATCCAGTACCATCAGTCCAGAGCTGATACTGCCAAATGGGATATCCTTCTATAGAAATCATTAATTAATAAAATTCAACAAAGCCTTTTCCAGGCAAAAGTTTGGTGGGGTTATTTTCTCAATTGAAATTCAATATTCTCAAATGGTTCTGGCTTGTGTGAAGTTGATATTGATTTAGACAGAAGAGGACATTAATGATTATAGCCATAGGCATGATGTGTTAAGGGTAAGAAATGTTGTCTTGGACTTATCATTAACAGGAAGGCTTGCAGCTGCCGAAGTAGATTTGGTAGAGTACTTTATTCTCATGCATGAAGCCTTGGGTTTTATCTCTAAAACTGTATCAAGTAGAGCATGCTGGTACCTCTCTTTAATACTAGCTGTTCTGGAAAATGAAAGCAGGAGGATCAGTGGTTCATAGTCATATTGAGCTATTAAGTGAGATAAAGGACAGTCTGAACTATATGGAATATATCTCGAAAGCAAGTAAGGATTATAATACTATATAATACCAACACACAAACAAAAGCCAGCTTATATCACATGAGACTGTGACTCTCTCAGTTTTATTTAAGCCTCCCCTTACATAATCCAATAGCTCTACCATTGATCTCTATCCACAGTTTACCAGTGGACCTCATGGCTGCACATGTCTAGGGTGTAATTTATTTTTTTCCATTTTTTATTAGGTATTTAGCTCATTTACATTTCCAATGTTATACCAAAGTACCCCATACCCACCCACCCCCACTCCCCTACCCACCTACTCCCCCTTTTTAGCCCTGGCGTTCCCCTGTACTGGGGTATATAAAGTGTACAAGTCCAATAGGCCTCTCTTTGCAGTGGTGGCCGACTAGACCATCTTTTGATACATATGCAGCTTGAGACAGGAGCTCCGTGTTACTGCTTAGTTCATATTGTTGTTACACCTATAGGGTTGCAGTTCCCTTAGTTCGTGGGATGCTTTCTCTAGTTCCTCCATTGGGGGCCCTGTGATCCATTCAATAGCTGACTGTGAGCATCCAGTTCTGTGATTGCTAGGCGCTGACATAGTCTCACAAGACACAGCTATATCTGGGTCCTTTCAGCAAAATCTTGCTAGTGTATGCCATAGCGTCAGCATTTGGAAGCTGATCAGGGGATGGTTCTCTGGATATGGCATACACTAGATGGTCCATCCTTTCGTCACACTTCCAAATTTTGTCTCTGTAACTCCTTCCATGGGTGTTTCATTTCCTATTCTGAGAAGGGGCAAAGTGTCCACACTTTGGTCTTCGTTCTCTTGAGTTTAATGTTTTTAGCAAATTATATCTTGTATCGGGTATCCTAAGGTTCTGGGCTAATATCCAATTATCACTGAGTACATATTGTGAGAGATTCTTTGTGTTTGGGTTACCTCACTCAGGATGATGCCCTCAAGGTCCATCCATTTGTTTAGGAATTTCATAAATTCATGCTTTTTAATAGCTGAGTAGTACTCCATTGTGTAAATGTACCACATTTCCTGTATCCATTCCTCTGTTGAGGGGCATCTGGGTTCTTTCCAGCTTCTGGCTATTATAAATAAGGCTGCTATGAACATAGTGGAGCATGTGTCCTTCTTACCGGTTGGGGCATCTTCTGGATATATGCCCAGAAGAGGTATTGCTGAATCTTCTGGTAGTACTATGTCCAATTTTCTAAGGAACCGCCAGACTGATTTCCAGAGTGGTTGTACAAGCTTACAATCCCACCAACAACGGAGGAGTGTTCCTCTTTCTCAACATCTGCGCCAGCATCTGCTGTCACCTGAATTTTTGATCTTAGCTATTCTGACTTGTGTGAGGTGGAAGCTCAGGGATGTTTTGATTTGCATTTCCCTGATGATTAAGATTTTAAACATTTTTTCAGGTGCTTCTCTGCCATTCGGTATTCCTCGGGTGAGAAATCATTGTTCTGTTCTGAGCCCCATTTTTAAATGAGGTTATTTGATTTTATAGGGTGTAATTTATTTGAGCAGTGGCTCTGAGTCACCTAATTTGTGGAAGACTAGCAGATTTCATACTTTGGTTATGAGGCACCTCTTTTAAGTACATTCAACTCAAACTTCCTTTAAACTGATAGATAAAGCAAAGTTCTTTTCCCTATTATTTAAATGTGTGTGTGTGTGTGTGTGTGTGTGTGTGTGTGTGTGTGTGTGTGTATGTGTTCGTACGTACATATGTATGTAAGGAAATGCACATGCCCACAGTTGCCAGAGGCCTCCTGAACCTCAAGGTAAAGGTGACTGTGAGCTAACCAATGTGAGTCCTGTGTAAGAGCAATACTCACTCCTCATTACTGACCACTCTAAACTCAAAGTGCTTTTATTCCCTGGCAACATAATCATGCCCCTAAAAATAACTCTTAAATTATTTTTGTTGGGGAAATTCTTTTTATACTTTCTGGTACTGATAGACCTTGTACTTCTGATATTGCTCATGATTCAGTATCCAAAGTAGAGGATTCATAAAGATAAACTACTCGTTCCAGTTATTTCATATTTTCAGACAGGATGTCATATAGCCTAGGCTGGCCCCAACTTAGAACGTAACCAAGGATAGCTTCGAAATTCTAATCCTTCCAATACTAACTTGTTCCATGCAAACCATTCTATTTTTGAAAGCACCCATAGAGTAAATATTATTTTTTGTCAAATTTCTATTTATAAAAGGTCAATTCAACTAAAGACTATGTCATTTATATTCGACCTCTTTTGTAATCTTGTAAAGAATTCTTTGACAAACTATATAAATCTGTTCCTGTGACAGTTAGGACCTCTATTCTATATCATGAAAGAAATATCTGTGCAGAGGGGTTTTACTTCACCAAAGTGGACAAATATAAATTTTATTAACTATCTTTTCAGAGTTATTTATTATCAGCTATCTTTGTCTGGGCATTTCTAAGGGATAAAGTTTGATGTCTTGCTTTATCTATGTATTATTCAGTAATTATGTTAGGGATATTATATACTTATTATAACTGACATACATTGTTCTGATAAATTAGAATAGAGCCTGGATAGCTATCTCAATATATTTCAAAAGCCCAAGTACACATATATCAGGGATTCATATCTAGGGGCTAAACAAATTAAGTACAGGACTGAAAAATATTATTTCTGATAATTAAATCAATGGAAAACATATTCTCACAAAAATATACTTACATATTTTTACTATATTTGTTTGTAATCGTTGATAGCTAAAAGCAGGTGTTTTATCTGGGAAATGACCAAAGCACTGGTGTGTCTAGTGCATAGATTATTTCTCAGCAAATAAAAAACAATGAGAACTCCCACCTTATCCTCTCTTTCTCCATTTATTGTTCTCCCTCTGATACACAGACGCAAAATTTTCAATTAATAGGAACTCCTCTGTAAGTATCAGGAAAGTGCTACACACTACAAAACAAGCATTGGGAAATTTCCAGGACAATACTCTCATTTTAATTTTGTAGGAAAAAAAAAACTCCCTTAGATACCTTAAAGAGGCAGAGACTTACCCCTTCTAAACATAGGTAGAATAATAGGTAACTGTTGATAAATATTCTGGAGCAAAGCAGCAAGTGAGAAATAGGAAGAGAAGGAAGAGGAGAAAGGAGAAAGAGAGAGAAAGAGAGAGAGAGAGAGAGAGAGAGAGAGAGAGAGAGAGAGAGAGAGAGAGAATGTACTCAAAAGAAAGAAACCTTTAAAAGCCAGTGTTCATTAAGAATTTATTTATTTATTTATTTATTTATTTATTTATTTATTTATTTATTTATTTATCTTTTTTGATTTATTTAATCTTTTCTTCATACTCCAGGTGTTATACCCCTCTAGGTCCCCCCTCTGATTGTTCCACATTCCATACCACCGCCCACCAATTCCACAAAATTGTCTTCAATCCCCACCTCACCAGAACTACCCAAGAGACTGTCTGTGGCCTCCAGTCTCTTGAGGGTTTGGTGCATCTTCTCTGACTAAACCTAGACCTGGCAGTCCTCTGCTGTATGTGTGTTTGGGGCATCATGTCAGCTTGTATATTTTGCCTGATTGGTGGCTCAGTGTCAGAGAGGTCTTGGAGATCCAGGTTAAATGAGACTGCTTGTCCTCATACAGGGTTGCCCTCCTCCTCAGCTTCTTCCAGCTTTTCCCTCATTGAACCAGAGGGATCAGCAGCTTCTGTCCATTGGTTGGGTGTAAATATCTGCACCTGACTCTTCCAGTTGCTTTTTGGGTCATTCGGGTACAGTCATAATAGGCCCCCTTTTGTGAGCACTTCATAGCCTCAGTAGTAGTGTAAGGCCTTGGGGCCTTTCCCCAAGCTGGGCCCCACCTTGATCCATTCACTGGACCTCATTTCCATCAGGCTCTTCTCTGTTTTTGTTCTTGAAGTTCTTTTTGACAGGAATAGTTCTGGGTCAGAGCTTTTGACGTGGGATGGAAACCCCATCACTCACTTCATGCCTTCCTTATCTTTCTACTGGATGTGGATTCTACAAGTTCCTGCTTCCCATCTACAAGTTCCTACTCCCCACTGTAGGGCATTTCATCTAAGATACCTCCATTTAAGTCCTGAGAGTCTCTCACCTCCCAGGGCTCTGGTACATTCTGGGAGGTCCCCAACGCCATACTTCCATAGGTTGCCTGTTTTCATTCTTTCTGCTGTACCTCAGGGCTTCAGTTTTTTTTTTTTTCTAACCAATACCTGATCATGTTCTTCTCTAGTACTCCTGGTCCCCATCCCCACTTGAGACCCTCCCACCACCCCCACTCGCTCTGTGATTTCTTTTTCTCCCTTCCAAGTGGGATTGAGGTGTCCTCACTTGGGACTTGTGGCTTGATAACTTTTTTAAGTTCTGCGGAATGAATACAGGGTGTTCTGCACTTTTTTGGTTAATATCCACTTATTAATGAGGATATACCATGCATGTCCTTTTGGTTCTGAGTTGCCTTACTCAGAATGATATTTCCGAGTTACATCCATTTGCCTGAAAAACTCAGGATGTCTTCGTTTCTTAATAGCTGAGTAGTATTTCATTGTGTAAATGAGCCACATTTTCTGTATCCATTCTTCTGTTTTGGGACATCTGGGTTATTTGCAGCTTCTAGCTATAATAAACAAGGCTGTTATGAACATAGAAAAACATGTGCCTTGGGGCATGGTGGGACATCTTTTTGGTATATGCCCAAGAGTGGTACATCTGGGTCTTCAGGTAGACCTATTTCCAATGTTCTGAGGAATCTCCACACTGAATTCCAGAGAAGTTGTACCTGCTTCCGTCCCACCAGCAGGGGAGGAGTGTTCCTTTTTCTCCACATTTTCACGAACATGTGCTGTCATCTGAGGTTTTGATCTTAGCCAATTTGATTGGTGTAAAGTACAATCTCAGGGTTGTTTTGATTTGAATTAACCTGAGCACTAAGGACTTTAAACATATCTTTAAGTGTTCCTTAGCCATTTTAGACTCTTCTGTCTTGACATCTCTATTTAGATATATACCCCATATTTGATTGGTTTATTTCGTTTCTTGAGTTCTTTATATATTTTGGATATTAGCCCTTTATCAGATGTGAGGTTAGTTGAGATTTTTTTCTCCAGTCTGTAGGTTGATGATTAGTACCATTGCCTATATGGTTTGCTTACAGAAGCTTTCCAGTTTCATGAGGTCACATTTATAAATTGATGATCTTAGAGCATGAGCCATGGGAGTAGTTTTTAGGACATTTCCCTCTCTGTGTCAATGAGTTTATCTTCTATTAGATTCAGTGGATCTTATTTTATGTTGATAATCTTGATCAACTTGAAACTGAGCTTTGTGCAAGGTGATAAGTATGGATTTATTTTTATTTTTCAACATACAGACTGCAAATTAGAACAGCACCATTTATTGAAAATCCTTTCTTTTTTCCATCATATATATATACATATATATATATATGTATATATATATATATATAGCTTCTTTCCAAATATCAAGTGTCTATAAATGTGTGGTTTTCTTTCTGGTTCTTCAGTTCTAGTCCACTGATCCATCTGTCAGTCTCTGTATCAATACCATGTAGGTTTTTTTTTTTATCACTACTGCTCTATACTAGAGTTTGAGGTCCAGGATTGCTCTGAGCCAGGATAGCAGTGGAGTCACAGAGTAGGACCCTGGCAATGGCTTTAAAATCGAAATGTCTCAGGGCTTTCTAGCTCTCAAATTGTACTGAAATGCTGATGATAACTTCTAAAAAGTACTTGGTTTTTCTGAGGGTAGGCTGGCTTAGGTGATTAACACCTGTAGCCTAACAGAGGAGGATTAAGCAATGCAGCCTTTTTTCTAGCTCAGCAGGAAATGCTGGGCTCTAACTTTGAGCCAACAAGCCAGGTGTCACTGGAAGAGAAGAAATTTAGAGAAGTGATTATAGAAGTTATTACTAAGTTATAAAAATATTTTTATGAAATTTATATAAGGGCAAAGCAGAAAGATCCTAAGTGCGGAAAGGGAAAAATTCTTCTAAGTGAGTAAAAGGAAAAAAAAATAGTCTAAGTGGAGAAAGGCAAAAAAAAAAAAATTTTTTTTCTCTCTCGATTTTCCTTGTCTCTTTGTCCTCAGCACTTATAAATATTTCAGAATACATGACCTCATGTTACAAAGTTCATCAACTGTCTCAGATCAACAGGTTCACTGAAGTTATCAAACCATAACTATGATATTAGTGAAGTTTTGTATAGGTAAACCCAATCAATATTTTATCTTTTACCCTAGAACCTATAATAAATCATTAGTTCCCTTCTGATGACCTTTGGTTAATTGTTATACAACCTCTTGGAATGTGCTCTGAATAGGAGAAAGCCTAGTTACTATCTAATAGCAATTAGCCAGTGACACTAGGAAAACTGGCAGTTCTCATTGCAGTTTTGACTATCAGAAAAAGGACCTAATAGCCCTTTTAGTTTGGGGAGAATTTTATTGAGTATTTTGCATTGATATGCATAAAAGAAGTTGGTCTGAAGTTGCCTTAATCTGGAATCAATTCACCAATAAAAACAAATAGACTAACAGACTGGCTATATAAACAATACACAACATTTTGCTGCATAAAAGAAACCCACCTCGCCCTTCCGCTCGACTCGAGACTCGAGCCCCGGGATACCTTGCCAGCAGAGTCTTGCCCAACACCCACAAGGGCCCACACGGGACTCCCCACGGGACCCTAAGACCTCTGGTGAGTGGAACACAGCGCCTGCTCCAATCCAATCACGCGGAACTTGAGACTGCGGTACATAGGGAAGTAGGCTACCCGGGCTTGATCTGGGGCACAAACCCCTTCCACTCCACTCGAGCCCCGGGCTACCTTGCCAGCTGAGTCGCCTGACACCCGCAAGGGCCCACACAGGATTCCACACGTGATCCTAAGACCTCTAGTGAATGGAACACAACTTCTGCCAGGAGTCTGGTTCGAACACCAGATATCTGGGTATCTGCCTTGCAAGAAGAGAGCTTGCCTGCAGAGAGTACTCTGCCCACTGAAACTAAGGAGAGTGCTACCCTCCAGGTCTGCTCATAGAGGCTAACAGAGTCACCTGAAGAACAAGCTCTTAACAGTGACAAATAAAACAGCTAGCTTCAGAGATTACCAGATGGCGAAAGGCAAACGTAAGAATCCTACTAACAGAAATCAAGACCACTCACCATCATCAGAACGCAGCACTCCCACCCCACCTAGTCCTGGGCACCCCAACACAACCAAAAATCTAGACCCAGATTTAAAAACATTTCTCATGATGATGATAGAGGACATCAAGAAGGACTTTCATAAGTCACTTAAAGAATTACAGGAGAGCACTGCTAAAGAGTTACAGGCCCTTAAAGAAAAGCAGGAAAACACAGCCAAACAGGTAGAAATCATTAAAGAAAAACAGGAAAACACATCCAAACAGGTGATGGAAATGAACAAAACCATACTAGAACTAAAAGGGGAAGTAGACACAATAAAGAAAACCCAAAGCGAGGCAACGCTGGAGATAGAAACCCTAGGAAAGAGATCTGGAAACATAGAGGCGAGCATCAGCAACAGAATACAAGAAATGGAAGAGAGAATCTCAGGTGCAGAAGATTCCATAGAGAACATCGACACAACAGTCAAAGAAAATACAAAATGCAAAAGGATCCTAACTCAAAACATCCAGGTAATCCAGGACACAATGAGAAGACCAAACCTACGGATAATAGGAATTGATGAGAATGAAGATTTTCAACGTAAAGGGCCAGCTAATATCTTCAACAAAATAATAGAAGAAAACTTCCCAAACATAAAAAAAGAGATGCCCATGATCATACAAGAAGCCTACAGAACTCCAAATAGACTGGACCAGAAAAGAAATTCCTCCTGACACATAATAATCAGAACAACAAATGCACTAAATAAAGATAGAATATTAAAAGCAGTAAGGGAGAAAGGTCAAGTAACATATAAAGGAAGGCCTATCAGAATTACACCAGACTTTTCACCAGAGACTATGAAAGCCAGAAGAGCCTGGACAGATGTTATACAGACACTAAGAGAACACAAATGCCAGCCCAGGCTACTATACCCGGCCAAACTCTCAATTACCATAGATGGAGAAACCAAAGTATTCCACGACAAAACCAAATTCACACAATATCTTTCCACGAATCCAGCCCTTCAAAGGATAATAACAGAAAAGAAGCAATACAAGGACGGAAATCACGCCCTAGAACAACCAAGAAAGTAATCATTCAACAAACCAAAAAGAAGACAGCCACAAGAACAGAATGCCAACTCTAACAACAAAAATAAAAGGGAGAAACAATTACTTTTCCTTAATATCTCTTAATATCAATGGACTCAATTCCCCAATAAAAAGACATAGACTAACAGACTGGCTACACAAACAGGACCCAACATTCTGCTGCTTACAGGAAACCCATCTCAGGGAAAAAGACAGACACTACCTCAGAGTGAAAGGCTGGAAAACAATTTTCCAAGCAAATGGACTGAAGAAACAAGCTGGAGTAGCCATTTTAATATCGGATAAAATCGACTTCCAACCCAAAGTTATCAAAAAAGACAAGGAGGGACACTTCATACTCATCAAAGGTAAAATCCTCCAAGAGGAACTCTCAATTCTGAATATCTACGCACCAAATGCAAGGGCAGCCACATTCATCAGAGACACTTTAGTAAAGCTCAAAGCATACATTGCACCTCACACAATAATAGTGGGAGACTTCAACACACCACTTTCTTCAAAGGACAGATCGTGGAAACAGAAACTAAACAGGGACACAGTGAAACTAACAGAAGTTATGAAACAAATGGACCTGACAGATATCTACAGAACATTTTATCCTAAAACAAAAGGATATACCTTCTTTTCAGCACCTCAAGGGACCTTCTCCAAAATTGACCATATAATTGGTCACAAAACAGGCCTCAATAGATACAAAAATATTGAAATTGTCCCATGTATCCTATCAGACCACCATGGCCTAAGACTGATCTTCAATAACAATATAAATAATGGAAAGCCAACATTCACGTGGAAACTGAATAACACTCTTCTCAATGATACCTTGGTCAAGGAAGGAATAAAGAAAGAAATTAAAGACTTTTTAGAGTTTAATGAAAATGAAGCCACAACGTACCCAAACCTATGGGACACAATGAAAGCATTTCTAAGAGGGAAACTCATAGCTCTGAGTGCCTCCAAGAAGAAACGGGAGAGAGCACATACTAGCAGCTTGGCAACACATCTAAAAGCTCTAGAAAAAAAGGAAGCAAATTCACCCAAGAGGAGTAGACGGCAGGAAATAATCAAACTCAGGGGTGAAATCAACCAAGTGGAAACAAGAAGAACTATTCAAAGAATTAACCAAACGAGGAGTTGGTTCTTTGAGAAAATCAACAAGATAGATAAACCCTTAGCTAGACTTACTAAAGGGCACAGGGACAAAATCCTAATTAACAAAATCAGAACTGAAAAGGGAGACATAACAACAGATCCTGAAGAAATCCAAAACACCATCAGATCCTTCTACAAAAGGCTATACTCAACAAAACTGGAAAACCTGGACGAAATGGACAAATTTCTGGACAGATACCAGGTACCAAAGTTGAATCAGGATCAAGTTGACCATCTAAACAGTCCCATATCACCTAAAGAAATAGAAGCAGTTATTAATAGTCTCCCAACCAAAAAAAGCCCAGGACCAGATGGGTTTAGTGCAGAGTTCTATCAGACCTTCAAAGAAGATCTAATTCCAATTCTGCACAAACTATTTCACAAAATAGAAGTAGAAGGTACTCTACCCAACTCATTTTATGAAGCCACTATTACTCTGATACCTAAACCACAGAAAGATCCAACAAAGATAGAGAACTTCAGACCAATTTCTCTTATGAATATCGATGCAAAAATCCTCAATAAAATTCTCGCTAACCAAATCCAAGAACACATTAAAGCAATCATCCATCCTGACCAAGTAGGTTTTATTCCAGGGATGCAGGGATGGTTTAATATACGAAAATCCATCAATGTAATACATTATATAAACAAACTCAAAGACAAAAACCACATGATCATCTCGTTAGATGCAGAAAAAGCATTTGACAAGATCCAACACCCATTCATGATAAAATTCTGGAAAGATCAGGAATTCAAGGCCCATACCTAAACATGATAAAAGCAATCTACAGCAAACCAGTAGCCAACATCAAAGTAAATGGAGAGAAGCTGGAAGCAATCCCACTAAAATCAGGGACTAGACAAGGCTGTCCACTTTCTCCCTACCTTTTCAACATAGTACTTGAAGTATTAGCCAGAGCAATTCGACAACAAAAGGAGATCAAGGGGATACAAATTGGAAAAGAGAAAGTCAAAATATCACTTTTTGCAGATGATATGATAGTATATATAAGTGACCCTAAAAATTCTACCAGAGAACTCCTAAACCTGATAAACAGCTTCGGTGAAGTAGCTGGATATAAAATAAACTCAAACAAGTCAATGGCCTTTCTCTATACAAAGAATAAACAGGCTGAGAAAGAAATTAGGGAAACAACACCCTTCTCAATACTCACAAATAATATAAAATATATTGGCGTGACTCTAACTAAGGAAGTGAAAGATCTGTATGATAAAAACTTCAAATCTCTGAAGAAAGAAATTAAGGAAGATCTCAGAAGATGGAAAGATCTCCCATGCTCATGGATTGGCAGGATCAACATTGTAAAAATGGCTATCTTGCCAAAAGCAATCTACAGATTCAATGCAATCCCCATCAAAATTCCAACTCAATTCTTCAACGAATTGGAAGGAGCAATTTGCAAATTTGTCTGGAATAACAAAAAACCTAGGATAGCAAAAAGTCTTCTCAAGGATAAAATAACTTCTGGCGGAATCACCATGCCAGACCTAAAGCTTTACTACAGAGCAATTGTGATAAAAACTGCATGGTACTGGTATAGAGACAGACAAGTAGACCAATGGAATAGAATTGAAGACCCAGAAATGAACCCACACACCTATGGTCACTTGATCTTCGACAAGGGAGCTAAAACCATCCAGTGGAAGAAAGACAGCATTTTCAACAATTGGTGCTGGCACAACTGGTTGTTATCGTGTAGAAGAATGCGAATCGATCCATACTTATCTCCTTGTACTAAGGTCAAATCTAAGTGGATCAAGGAACTTCACATAAAACCAGAGACACTGAAACTTATAGAGGAGAAAGTGGGGAAAAGCCTTGAAGATATGGGCACAGGGGGAAAATTCCTGAACAGAACAGCAATGGCTTGTGCTGTAAGATCGAGAATTGACAAATGGGACCTAATGAAACTCCAAAGTTTCTGCAAGGCAAAAGACACCGTCAATAAGACAAAAAGACCACCAACAGATTGGGAAAGGATCTTTACCTATCCTAAATCAGATAGGGGACTAATATCCAACATATATAAAGAACTCAAGAAGGTGGACTTCAGAAAATCAAATAACCCCATTAAAAAATGGGGCTCAGAACTGAACAAATAATTCTCACCTGAGGAATACCGAATGGCAGAGAAGCACTTGAAAAAATGTTCAACATCCTTAATCATCAGGGAAATGCAAATCAAAACAACCCTGAGATTCCACCTCACACCAGTCAGAATGGCTAAGATCAAAAATTCAGGTGACAGCAGATGCTGGCGTGGATGTGGAGAAAGAGGAACACTCCTCCATTGTTGGTGGGAGTGCAGACTTGTACAACCACTCTGGAAATCAGTCTGGGGGTTTCTCAGAAAACTGGACATAGTACTACCGGAGGATCCAGCAATACCTCTCCTGGGCATATATCCAGAAGATGCCCCAACTGGTAAGAAGGACACATGCTCCACTATGTTCATAGCAGCCTTATTTATAATAGCCAGAAGCTGGAAAGAACCTAGATGCCCCTCAACAGAGGAATGGATACAGAAAATGTGGTACATCTACACAATGGAGTACTACTCAGCTATTAAAAAGAATGAATTTATGAAATTCCTAGCCAAATGGATGGACCTGGAGGGCATCATCCTGAGTGAGGTAACACATTCACAAAGAAACTCACACAATATGTATTCACTGATAAGTGGATATTAGCCCCAAACCTAGGATACCCAAGATATAAGATATAATTTGCTAAACACATGAAACTCAAGAAGAATGAAGACTGAAGTGTGGACACTATGCCCCTCCTTAGTTTTGGGAACAAAACACCCATGGAAGGAGTTACAGAGACAAAGTTTGGAGCTGAGATGAAAGGATGGACCATGTAGAGACTGCCATATCCAGGGATCCACCCCATAATCAGCATCCAAACGCTGACACCATTTCATACACTAGCAAGATTTTATTGAAAGGACCCAGATGTAGCTGTCTCTTGTGAGACTATGCCGGGGTCTAGCAAACACAGAAGTGGATGCTCACAGTCAGCTAATGTCTGGATCATAGGGCTCCCAATGGAGGAGCTAGAGAAAGTAGCCAAGGAGCTAAAGGGATCTGCAACCCTATAGGTGGAACAACATTATGAACTAACCAGTACCCCGGAGCTCTTGACTCTAGCTGCATATATATCAAAAGATGGCCTAGTCGGCCATCACTGGAAAGAGAGGCCCATTGGACTTGCAAACTTTATATGCCCCAGTACAGGGGAACACCAGGGCCAAAAAGGGGGAGTGGGTGGGCAGGGGAGTGGGGGTGGGTGGATATGGGGGACTTTTGGTATAGCATTGGAAATGTAAATGAGTTAAATACCTAATAAAAAATGGAAAAAAAAGAAAAAAAAAAAAGAAACCCACCTCAGGGACAAAACCAGACACTACCTCAGAGTAAAAGGCTGGAAAACAATTTTCCTAGCAAATGGTCTGAAGAAATAAGCTGGAGTAGCCATTCTAATATAGAATAAAATCAATTTCCAACCCAAAGTTATCAAAAAAGACAAGAAGTGACAGTTAATGATCATGAAAGGCAAAATCTTCCAAGATGAACCCTCAATTCTGAATATCTATGCTCCAAATGCAATGGCATCCACACTCATTAAAGAAACTTTAGTAAACCTCAAATCATTCATTGCACTGCACACCATAATAGAGGGAGACTTCACAACCCACTCTTATCTATAGAAAGATCGGGGAAATAGAAACTAAACAGAGACACATTGAAGATAAAAGAATTTATGAAACAAATGGATTTAATAGATATCTACAGAACATTTTACCCTAAAACAAAAGCATATAACTTCTTCTCAGCACCTCATGGTACCGTCTCCACAATAGACCATATAATCAGTCACAAAACAGGACTCAACAAAAATATTGAAAGTATCCCATACACTCTATCACATCACCATGGAGGAAGGCTGATCTTCAATAACAACATAAATAATAGGAAGCCAACATTCATGTGAAAGCTGAACAACACTCTACTCAATGATAACTTGGTCAAGGAAGAAATAAAGAAGAAATTAAACACTTTTTAGAGTTTAATGAAAATGAAGGGACAATATACCCAAACTTATGGGACACAATGAATGTAGTCCCACAAAGAAAACCAACAGCTCTGAGTGCCACCAAAAAGAAACAAGAGAGAGCACATACTAAGAGCTTGACAGCACACCTAAAAGATCTAGAACAAAAGGAGGCAAATTTACAAGGGGGAGTAGATAGCAGAAAATAATCAAACTCAGTGCTGGAATCAACCAAGTGGGCACAGAAAGAACTATTCAAAGTATCAACCAAACCAGGAGCCTGTTCTTTGAAAGTAGTATCAAGATAGATACACCCTTAGCAAGATGAACTTGAGGGCACAGGGATAGTATCCTAATTAACAAAATCATAAATGAAAAGGGAGACATAAGACCAGAACCTGAGGAAATCCTAGGCATCATCACATCCTACTACAAAAGGCTATACTAAAAAAACTGGAAAACTTGGACAAAATGGACAATTTTGTAGACAGAAATCAGGTACCAAAGTTAAATGCAGATAAGAATAAAGATCTAAACAGCCCCATATCCCCTAAAGAAATAGAAGCAGTCACTAATAGTCTCCTAACCAAATAATGCCCAGGACCACCCACATGGGTTTAGTGCAGAGTTCTATCAGACCTTCAAAAAAGAACTAATTCCAACTGTTCTCAAACTAGTTCACAAAATAGAAACAGAACGTAACCTATTCAATTCATTTTATAGATACCACAATTACTCTGATAACTAAACCATATAAAGTCCCAACAAAATAGAGGACTTCAGACCAATTTCCCTTATGAATATTGATGCAAAAAATATTCAATAAAGTCCATGCAAACTGAATCTCAGAACATATCACAAAGATCATCAATAATGATCAAGTACGCTTCATCCCAGGGATGCAGGGATGGATTAATATAAGGAAACACATCAACGTAATCCACTATATAAGCAAACTGAAAAACAAAAACCACATGATCATCTCCTTACATGCTGAGAAATCATTTAACGAAATCCAACACCCATTCATGATAAAAGTCATGGAAAGATCAGGAATTCAAGGCCCATACTTGAACATAATAAAAGCAGTATATAGCAAAACAGTAGTCAACATCAAACTAAATGGAGAGAAACTAAACCCAATCCCACTAAAATCAGGGACTAGACAAGGCTGCCACTTTCTTCCTATCTATTCAATATATCACTTGAAATCCTAGCCAGAGCAATTGGACAACAGAAGTAGATCAAGGGAGCACCATGGTCCCTGGACCGGGGGATTCTGTGGACACCCACAAGGACCCACACAGGATCCTCCACGGGATCCTAAGACCTCTGGTGAGTGGAACACAACGCCTGGTCCAATCAAATTGCCCAGGACCCTAGACTGCACATTATTATTATGCACATCCGATAGGCATGTGTGTGTGTGTGTGTGTGTGTGTGTGTGTGTGTTTGTGTGTGCATATAAGCGTGTAGGTATGTAGCACTTGTGACCAGAGGAATGCAATCATGCAGTGTCTTTCTTTATTTCTCTCTGCCATTTTCCTATGATGCAGTGTGTTGATTAGAATATCTTTTGCCCATGGGATGTGGCACTATTACAAGGTGTTGGCTTGTTTGAGGAAGTGTATCATTGTGTAGGCTTGCTTTTATGTAGTGCACAATCTCTGCCCAGTGACAAAAATTGATCCTCTTCCTTGCTAACTGTGGCCACAAGCTTCCACATTGTTGCCTTCAGACTAAGATATAGACCAATTACTTCCTTCCCCAGCACCTCCTCTTCCTGGATGCTGCCATGCTTCCTACCAAGATAATAATGTACTGACCCTCTGAATCTGTAAGACAACCTCAATTAAGTTTTCCCTATAAGAGTTTCCTGTGTCATGATGTCTCTTCACATCAATGAAACCCTGTTGAACATAGGCAGTATGTTAGCCTAATTTTTAATGCTTACAAGATAATTGCAACCAGCATGCAAGCACAAAGTAAAGATGATGAATGAGTTTCTGTATTTTTTGAACTTCTGAATTTTTGAATGAATGAGGGGATTGGGAAAATTAGAAAGTTTTGGGAAGGAGATAGAGAGAGGACCTTTTGGGCTCCTGCAACTTGCTTTTGCATTCAATATATCTATTTTAAAACAACACCAACAACTAAAACAACCAACGACAGGGCATCCATACAACAGATTCACAGAGAAGACACCAAAGGGCAATACATTCTTGTAAATCATTTTTCAGATAATGTCTGGTGTATTGAGCCTAAGGATTTTACTGTCAAACCCTGATGATTAATCACTAGATTGTATCCCCTAATACAATGATGAATGACACTGTGGTCAATAGGACAGTTAACGTGTATAAATACATCGTTTTTCACACAGTCAGTTTGAATTGTTACTATATTTCCCAGTTTGTTTGTTTGTTTTTTTTTTTGCATTTTATCTCCATTAGTGTGTTGTTTTCAGCCCTCAATTGCTACATAGAAAACGGAATATTTTACAATATATTTCATTTAGGGTGCACAATGGAACCTAAAGACTATTTCAGTCCATTTCAAAGTAGAGCTCTCTGTTCTCTTTCCAAAATTGAATTTAAACTGTTTTCAAATATATTTTGCAGTTGTGTGGCTTAGTTTAATTAAGATTGGGGGGGTTATTTCTCCCACAGTCCCAGTTGTCTAAAACTGGGAAAACTGTCTAGAAATGTGGAACCTTTGTGACTGTGCCCTAGGAGAAGTAGATCCGTGGGGCAAGAAGGAGCGAGCTGGGTGGTTCTGAACTAAATCTTGGATTCTAAATCCAACCAAATGTGAGAAAGGCCCATTCAGGCTCTCAATGCCACATATGAACTTGTTGTTTCCTCCTATGTTCTCTTTATCATGACAGTCTGTTCCTCGTGAGTGTTTGCCATATACATCTCTTCCTGAACATTGATTGTGTCAGGAGTTTTGACAACTTGACTTAAAAATAAGTATTGTAAGTGTACATCTGTCTCTCCACCTTTTCCTCTTCCCCCTCCCTCCCTCCCTCCCTCCCTCCCTCCCCCCCTCTCTCTCTCTCTTTCTCTCTCTCTCTCTCTCTCTCTCTCTCTCTCTCTCTCTCTCTCTCTGTGTGGGTGTGTGTAGGTGTGTGTGGGTGGGTGTTGTGTCAAATATATTGCTGTCAATTTTGCCTTCATGTATTTTTTAATGTGTGTGTGTGGAATGATTTTTCACATTAAAAATTATTCTCACTTTTCATAAATTACAGTGTAATCTTCAATTTTAGGGAGATAAGCTTCCAAATGGCTTTTTTTCTGGAACTCAAGAAATTGGAATGCTCCATAGTTTTATGACCTGAGTGAGAATTTTCAATAGGTTCCCAGTGATGCTGTGGGGCCATACTTAAGATCTGTGTAGCAGCCTGAGGAGCCTCTGTGTTCTTTGAGGCCTGCATTTGGAGAATAACTACGAATTGTTTGTACAGTTGGCTCTAGCATAGAGACTCTTCTTTAAAATTGTTTTCTCTTTCTCACTAGATGCCATGCATTGGAAAGTCCTTCCACATGGAAACTACGGACCATATTGAATGGTGGAGAAAGGAGATTCACAGTAAATTATAAATGAAGAAAACAAAAGTTACAGCCCTATAACTGATACTCCCACAGCTAAAGCTGTGTGGAAGCATGGAGAATGTTGGAGGACTTGCAAAATTTGTTTGGATCTCATTCCTCCTCATTGCTCACATAATTTAGTACTTAATATCCTCGTGATTTCATAGATATATTTTTCTAAATATTTCTTAATTAAGTTGTGTGAATGTGTGTAACTCTGTGAATGTCTGTGCATATCTCTCTTTCTATGTATATTTTTCTCTGTCTCTGTGCCTACTTGTGTGTCTCTGTGTGAATGTTTATGTGCATGTCTCACTCTGTATGTCTAAGTTTCTCTGTCTTTCTGTCTCTGTCTGTCTATCTATGCCTCACATCTAAACTCATTTCTTCTCCTTGCTTACCTTCTTCTTCTATTGTTTTTCCTTCTTTGCCTTATCCTTCTCCTCCTTATTCTTTTCTCCTTCGCCTTCTCCTCCTACTCCTGTTTCTTCTTCTTCTTCTTCTTCTTCTTCTTCTTCTTCTTCTTCTTCTTCTTCTTCTTCTTCTTCTTCTTCTTCTTCTATGCCTTTGACTTTTCCTTCTCTCATTCTTCTTCTCTCCTTCTCTCCTCCTTATTTAACCTTCTCCTTTTCTACTTCTCCAAGTCCTCCTCCTTCCTTTTGCTCTTCCTCTTCCTCTTCTCTTGTTCTTCTTCCTTCTCCTTCTCCTTGTCGTTCTGCTCCACCCATTCCTCTTCCCTTCCTTCTTCTCCTCTTCCTCTCCATATTCTTCTCCTTCTCTTTCTTTTTCTCCTTCTACTTTTTTCTCTATCTCACCCTCCCTCACTCCCTCCTACCCTTACCCTACCCTCCCTGATGCATTCACAGACTCTCCTCCAGTACTACTGGTCATTTGAATTTTGTCTTGCCAAGCTATGAAGACAAGGATGGTCTCCTGAGGCATCCCCTGTTACTGGTCTTTTCCATATGTCTTTTCAATTGTCCTTTCACTGTTTTACAGATTTCTTCTAAGATCATTTTACCCCACCCCACCTCCATGCCTCGATTTCTTCTGGTGGGAGTCTCCAGAGTTTCAAACTCACATCCTCTCTGATGGTGTTCTGCCTGAGAAACCACAAAATCTGGAGGCTAGAGTTAAATTTGATCATTGAGCTTGGGGCATTGTGCTATGTACCAAATGCCTGGTCTCCAGTCATGCTGAAGTCCTTAAACCTGATGAAACCTAATGGGTCGTAATTTTCACCTACATGGGAAGGAAGGCATTTCCTCCGTATTTCTGGAACCCTGGCTCCTGGTGAATTTACCATACCCACAAGCACTCCCGCCCTGCAGTGGCTAATGGCTAGCAGTCACATACAAAATGACCAAAGGTTCTGATCTTCAGGTTAGATAACTTCTAGTTACCTAGCAACAGCAAGATAACAAGCCCAATATATGAGAGGCTACTTGGCCCTACATCAGTCTCTCATTCTCTCTCTCTCTCTCTCTCTCTCTCTCTCTCTCTCTCTCTCTCTCTCTCTCTCTCTCTCTCTAACTTTTACAATCCTTACTCTCTGTAAACTTTTACCTCTTTCTCTAAGCGTTCAACTTTCTTACTCTCTAACTTGCTTTCTGTCTTTCCTTCTATTTCTTTCCCCATCTCTCCTTTTGGCCATGGCAAGTCTAACAATCTTTTTACTCTTTTTTTTCTCCTTGCTGTCTAAAATAAAGCTCTAAAACATTAGACTGTCTATGTTTTTTAGGCCCAATATGGGATGCCAGAGACAAAGAATCTGGTACCATTGTCTTCCCCTAGTTCACCCCCATCCGTGTAGTTTCAGTGGATTTACACAGCCAGATGCACAATCAGGTATGCATGGTAATTATCCTTCACTCCTCCCATGTCAGCCTTCACAGAGCACAGAACCTTCTGCCGTCCATGTTCTCTCTCACTTCACCAACTTGCCCTACACCCACAGTTTCACACTGGACACTTAACATTACTACAAATTATTAAAATGTAACTGCATTTAAATTTAAAAATCATCTCCACATTTGAGTTGGTAACAATCCAATGCTTAACAGATATTTGTTAGTAGTGCTTACCTGTTGACATTGATACCATGAACTTCTTATTACTTCTGGTGCTATGTGATTTTTTTTTTCAAGCAAGATGAGGACTTGAACAATTTCTGAAATCATGTCTTTGGACTCACAGCACTTACGTGATGTAGTTCTAGTTTCCCAGAGACTTCCAGTATCTGTGATGAGCCATGAACTTGGAACATCTGCAGCATGACCCAGAGTTTCATTGGGCTGAGCAGAGAGATCTCAAGATTTGATTGCTTTCTCTGTACAAAGTATATATATACGATTAAATTACAACTGCATAGTGGTTTTTATTACTCTGTGTTATTATCATTTCAAATCCTCTTATTTCTTGGCTGAGTTGCTAAATGATACCTTGTTCTGTGAACCAGCTGCCATTTTTGTTCTAAAGCGATTTGATGGATCTTTTCAGCTTTCCTAGTTCCATTTACTGAGAAAGGTAGCTTCCCTCTGAGGTTATGGTCTCAGAAGTTGTTGGATGTTTCAAACCCTTCCCTGGAATGTCTGGGACTCTGCAAAAAAAGGAATTAAGAATTTTGAAACAAAAGTGAGGAACTACTTGGTGTCTTCTTCTTGTCCTGTGAAAATTCTGAGATCCATTCTTACAACTGGAAATATTCAAACACATTAAAATTATTCTACAATGAGAAAATCAACTGCATTATAATCCTGATACTTACTGACACATGAGTTATAAGGATGTTCTTTATTAAAAAATCAATTAGTTCTTACACTCTTTATTTCGTTCTAGAACACATTTTCCCCCTTTTAACAGCTGAAAAATCTATTTTACTTCAATTTCATTTTTAAAAATCCGTATTATTTTAAAAATTTTAGTGGTAATTGTAATAAGTATCTATAATGTGTTGCAGATGGATCATGCCCCCTCTTTATGTGGCTAATGGAAGGTTATTTTAAAAAATTCTCCTAATGAACATCTATTCTTGTTGTTGTTTTTGTTGTTGTTGTTATTGATGTTGTTAGATGTTATTACTTGACTTCAGGAATGTTTAATGCTAATGAGGGTCTTATTGTTCTCCAGATGTCTCCTTTCACCCTCCCAATATATATATATATATATATATATATATATATATATATATATATATATATATATATTTGTAAAAATGTGGTGAGTCCCTGTATGCACATTATCAAATGTTTCTGATTCAACTTGTGCACAAAGCAATCTACATTTTGTCTTTTTACATTGGTGTTCTTTTGCAGGGAAATGAAATACCAAAGCCTATCTGAAAGTAAGGATTTTTCAAAAGTCTCATTTCCTTGGGAATTCTAAATAAAAGTTTATATTCATTATGGAGAATGTATTATGAGCTTGTCAAGAGCATTTGAATATGAAATTCTTTCCTGTTATGTTTATTTTTCTTTGGTGATTTGAAGTGGAAGCTACTCACAGGAAAAAAAAGAGAGGTATCTAAAACTACTTCTCATTATCTCACTTTCTTTAAATTGAGATTTCTGATGTTGAAGAGGAATGAAGTGAGTGTGCAGATTTTGTCCATATAACTCCTAAAAGAAAGAGCAATAGTCATGTTCCACAAACACATGTATTCAACACCCCAATTAAATTGCATGGGTACTGGCTGAATCTAAAGTCCCTGTAAATGAATGTGTGTGTGTGTGTGTGTGTGTGTGTGTGTGTGTGTGTGTGTGTGTGTGTGTGTGTGTGTGTGTGTGAATGTTTCCATGTGTGTGTGTGTCTGTGACTCAGTATATCTAGGTGTATATGTACATGTGTGTGTTAGGATTTTATTGCTGTAAACAGACACACTTATCAATGCATGTTTTATTAGAAAACCATTTAATTGGGGCTGGCTTACAGGTTCAGAAGTTCAGTCCATTATCATCAAGGTAAGAATATGTCAGGATCCAGGCAGGCATGGTTCATTTGTAGCTGAGAGTTCTATAACTTCATCTGATAGCTGCTTGGAAATGAATAGCTTCCAGGCAGTAGGCAGAGGGCCTGAAAAGTCTGTTTCCACAAAACACCAAATGTGTTTTTGAGTGTTTATGTGAGTATTAGTATGGGTTTTATTGCCATGAAGTGTCACCAGGATCATAGTAAATCTTGAACACTTTGTAACTTCTTTTCAGAGGTTTACTCCATTATTGTCATGGCTGGAAACATGGTAGCCTTCAGACAGACAAAGTGCTGGAGAAGGAGATGAGTTTTAGGTCTTGATATACAGGAAGCAGATGGAGACTGTGTCAAACTGGGGATTGCTTAAGGACAGCAGACCTCCAAGCCTACCACCACATTGTTACATTTCTTCCAACAAGATCACACCAACTCAACAAAGACACATCTCCATCAGTGTTCCAACTACTCCACCAATGTCACACCTCATGAAACTATTTCACACTTCCTGAGAGTGCCACACCTATTGGCACTATTTATTTGGGCCCATTAACATTATTCTTAAAACTGTTCAATGGACAAAAGATAACTTTAATGAAAGAAATAAAGAATGTTTCAAAAAATAAACAGGAGTATGTATGTCTTGGTTACTGTTCTATGCTGTGAGAGACATCATGACCAAACAAACTTATAAGAGGAAACATTTAATTGTGGTCTTAGAGTTCCAGAGGGCAAGTCCAGGATATCATGGTAGACACCATGGCAACACAGAGGCAAAACATGTAGAGCAGTAGTTGAGAGCGAACAACTTATGATGGAGATGGCAGAGAGTAATGAAAGAGGGAGAGAGAGAGAGAGAGAGAGAGAGAGAGAGAGAGAGAGAGAGAGAAAGAGAGAAAGAGAGAGAGATAGAGAGAGTCTGATGGGTTTTTGATATTTCAAGGCTCTGTGACAAATCTCCTTTAATAATAAAACAACTCCTAATTCATTCTAAACAGCCCATCACCCGGAAAACTAACACATTTGAACGTGTGATCATCTGTGGCACACAATTATTCAAACGAATAAAGGAATGAAAAAGAAAATGATATCAACTAATAAGTGGCCATGACACTTGGTAGTATAGTTTATATCATTACTTTTCATTTCTCTCAGGTTAGGGTTATTTGCATAACATATTTCTGATCAGCAATCATTCTCAAATAATCCAAAGGCATCCTAACCCCACCACACACACACACACACACACACATTTCTACTTGATTAACGATATTGGCATTACTTATTTTTATGGAAACATATCCCTTATTCCTGATTTAGTTCAAATCGTGGGAAATGTTGATGTATAATTAATTCCTATTCATAATGGGATAATACAGAAGTCAACAATATTGAATCCATTGTTCCTTGGAGCTGAAGATTTTCCATCGATTTAGTAAAATATAAATATGATTTTAAAAGAAGGCAACACCCTGAAAAAGTCTTATTTTCATCTTTTCATTATTTACAGACCATTCTGTGGTATAAATAGGAATCTAGAGGAAGAAAGGTGTTTAAAGTCACTGACACACACACTTAACTTAGGTTTCCTTTGCACAGGAAGAAGATATATCAATCCTCTATATATGAAGAGTTTCTCCAGGACCATTAATATATAAAAGTCTTCAGGTCTCTAGGTTAAAACAACATTGCTTTTGCCTATAATTTATGCAAAGTAACATCTTTTATACAGTTATCATATTGATGTGTGTATGCATACAGAATTATACAGGTAAGTCCAGAGGATAGGGAAGGGTATACTGTTTTCTGCTACTTCACTCCCTAATTTTCCCCTTGTGACAGGGTTTCTTGCTGAGCTAGGAGTGAGGCTGACATTCAGGAAGCCACAGTCATTCTTCTGTCTCTGCCACTCCAATTCCTAAGCACTGGTGTTTAGGTGAATGTTTGACCAAACACTTGGCTTTACCACTGGGCCATCTCCCTAGATTCTTCTTTATTTTAAATAACCTCTGGATGACTTTTGCCCTCAATGTAATGAAACTGCTCTATAAGAATTTGTTATTTAGAAGATGGCAATATAAGTGGTCTGTGTGTGTTCAGTACATGGTATATTAAGAACTACTTTCCTTAATACCTTGAGAATTGCATACAAATATTTTGATGGAATTTACTTTCCAATAATTTAGTAACTCCTCCCAGAACAAAACCTGGCCCACTCCCACCTAACTCCTCCTGCCAACTTCATATCTCGTCTTCTCCCCTTTGTTACAACCCATTCAAATCATTTGTGTTTCCCATAAACTCTTAGACATCTGGCTTCCAGTAGAGCATGAACAATCTATAACCTTCAAAGTCAATAACTTTGATGAAAACTTACTATTCATCCTTCATCAACTGTCTATACCTTATCAGATAGCGATAAGGGATAGTGAGCCTTCCCATTCAGTGATGGAAGACAGAATGTCCTGATTTTGTGCAGAAAGACACAGTTTTTCTCTTACCTCTGTGCCTTACAAGATTTTCATTCTCTTCCTTGAGGATTTCTAAGTTTCAGCTCCTCTACTTCTTGCCTCTTTCTGTGAGTATTTGTGAATATGCATGTGTGTCTATATTACGGATGTCTCAGTATATATACAACTCAACTCATAGTGGGATTTTGCAATTAACTGCTGGCACTATCTCACACTAGACCATATTCCTTAATGCAGACTTGGTGTGGGTAAGTACCAGAAAGGAACTGGAGATTGCTAGATATCTTCAGAGTTAGTTGTAGTATAGGTGAAGTTTAGACTTCTGACCTTACATTCTGGCTAGCCCCTATGGGTTTAAGATGCATGGATAAGGGATCAAGATCCTGAACTTGGATTGCATTTTTCTCCTTTTTGAACAAAACAGAGATATCCTTGAAGAGATAGATGGATCTTATCACTTTGTTTCAAATAAAGAATTCTGTGGTTAAATTGTTTTGAAATGTCAGTCATGGGTCTTAGATGAAGGCTTTGGTCCACAGTACAATGTTCATAGGTAGTACAATATGCACTCTGAAAAGTGATTGGAACCTGAGGGCTTTAATCAATGAGTTAATCAATCAATGGATATACAAGGAATGGGTAAGAAACTTGTAAATGAACGTGGTCATTTGGACATGTCTTCAAAGCTGTTTATTGTCTTTGTCCCTTCTTGTGTTAATGCTGACTAGCTGCCAATAAGTTGAACAATTTTGCTGCTTCATGCCCCTTTCATATTCATGTGATCATGGATCCTTCTTTCATTTGTGATAGTAACATGTCAGGTTCAGAGGAAACATGGCTTAATTCTTTAATTTTTTTTTCTAGAAACGGCATGCTAAGTGTAGAACCAATGTTACCTAGTTGTTGTAGTTGGAATATTCAGCCATGGTATCTGTTGTCTTTGAGACTCAAGAACTTTGCTGCTACCCACACCACTGGTCTTTCTTCTGAATTCACTATTGTATTTTAGTAGATTTCAATATCATATGAAGTACCAGAAAATGAGTGAAAAATGACAGTGGTGAAATGTGTTTAGAATCATTAAATTACACACTTAAAAATAAATAAATCAATGGATTTATTTAGTATATAAATCAAACTCCAATAAAACTTCTGAAAAGGCTTAATCAAATGTGATGCTTCTCATGTGAGTTGTTATTTGTCATAGCACCTGTGATTTAGCTGTTAATAGTAGTGGGTTTTATTACTTATGAATCAGACACCAATACATCCATGAAGGGGTTACACTCCATTCCCTCAGGAGAAAGAAATCAATTAAAAGTCATTGGATTTCTTGATGAGAATTTTTCTGGTCAAAGCTGAGTTGGCAGGAAGTTGGACAGACTGGGGTGTCTCCCAGAAAGTGTAACACAAATTAGAATGTAGGTGTTGTGAGGCTATAAGGCATATTCACTACTTGTCACCTATTATTGAGTATTCTTGCTGTTGGAGGTACTTACCCTTCACTTCTGCCATGGAGGGAAGTGGGTCTACACCTAGGCAGAATGAGGAGATTGTGATGAGTAATGTTTGTGTGGGTTATGGAGCAGGATAAACCTTAATGTGCTGGGATTTTATTTATCTCCAACTTGACAATCTAGCGTCACCTTAGGAGAGAGAACAATTGAAGAATTGTCTCTATTCACTTGGTTTTTGGGTAAGTCTATGGGACATTTTCTTCATTGATGGTCGATGTGTGAGGGTAGGCAACTGTGGGTAAGCTCATCAGTAGTCATTTATAAAAGGAAAGCTTTTACTCTGTATTTAAAATAAAATATTCGATCAAGCCACATGATTTTTGGTGGTTTGAATAAGAATATACCCTATAGATTCATATATATGGATATTTACTCACCAGGGATTGGCAGTGTGTTTAAGGATTAGAAGGAATGAGAGAAGATGTGGCTTCATTGGAGGAAGTGGTTGTGTCAATAAGGGTGGTCTTTGAGTTTTCAAGAAACCAATGTAATGGCAGAATATCTGTTTCTGTCTAAGGATCAATAGTTCTCTATTGCTCCAGTGCTGCGGTCACTGACTTGATGTTTGACTAAACTTCTGTAAGTGTAATCAAGCCCCCAGTTAATGCTTTGTTTCATAATAGTTGTTTTATCCATGATGTCTCTTCACAGCAATAGAACAATGACTAAGATAGGGTCAAGCAATAAGCACTCTTTCCTGGTAATGCTTCAAGTTCCTGTTTTGCCTTCCTTGGTAATAGTCTGTAACATGTAAGCTAATAACCCTTATATTCCCAAGTTATGTTTGATGTTAGTATTCTTCAGTGTGAGAAAGAAGCAAACTAGAACAATTGCATGTCATTATATACATGAGAATATCTTACCTTTAAATTAAAATAAAATATCTACACATTATTTGTCCTTATAGGATAAGTGACAGTGGTAGTATTAGATATTTTGTTCCTCTAAGAAATTGTCTTACTTAAGGTTTCTATTGTTGTAAGAACATACCATGTCCAAAGAGCTAATTCCATAGCAAAAGTTTTATTCAGCTTATATTCCACATTGCTGTTCATCATCAAAGTAGTTTGGAAAGAAACTGAAACAACACAGGTTCCTGGAGCCAGAAGCTCATGCATAGGCCATGGAGTGGTGATGCTTATTGACATGCTCCTTAAGTCTTGCTTCCATAAGGAGCACAAGACTACCACCACAAGGGTGTCCCCACCCACAATGAACTGGGTCCTCTCCCACCAATTAAGAAAATTCCTAAAAGCTTGATCTTAATGAGGCATTTTCTCAACTGAGGCTCCTCCTCTTGCAAGACTCTAGATCTTTTCAAGTTGCTATGAAACCAGTATGGCACTCTGAATGTAGTTGGCCTATGAGGAGGTGTGGCCTTGTAGGAGTGGGTGTGGCCTTTTTGGAGGAAGCATATCACTGTGAGGCTTTAAAGCTCTGCTCAGTGTGGAAGACAACATCCCTGCATGCAGAAGACTCTAAGCTTCCTCTCCACCACTACATATGCCCAGACACTTGCATGTTCACTTCCTTGATGATAGTGGACTGAACCTCTGAAACTGCAATGAAATGTTGAAAAGCCCTAATGAAATGTTTCTAATGAGTTGTCTTAGTCATAGTGGTTTTTCACAGCATTGAAACCCTAATTAAGACATCCAGCTAGCAGAGAAACTCTCCCAGATACCAAAATTAATCAACAATAGAGAGTATTTTCAAGTCATTTGGCATTCAAACTTATTCTAGAGAAAAAACACAAATGATTGAGTCCATGACAAGCCTGACTAAAAACAAAAACAAAAAACAATACAAAAACAAACAAACAAAAAACAAACAAACAAACAAAACAAAAACAAACAAAAAACCTACAACAACAATAAAACCAACCAACCAAACAAACAAAAGAAACACTCAGAGTGCATATGGGACCCATTAAGACCCCCATGAAGCACAGGGGCTACTCAGGAGTAGTGACCAACATATTGGGCAACCTCATAGAGTTTGAAACCCATGAGAACTGGCATAGAAAAGAGATCAGCACATATGCATTGAGTACACCTTCACTGTTTTATGAGAAGGAGGTCACACATAAATTTGAGACAGGAATTTATAGGAAATAGACAGGCTGAAATGGTACATAGGTATGTTGGGAGTCAGATGTTTGGAGGAGAGCCAGGGGAACAGGCCAGTGGTGAGCTTTTTGATGGTCATCTGGGGCACTCAACAGAGACCTCCAAAAGATCACAGGATTCATCCCAGGCAAAGATTGCACAGGGAAAGAAATCAGGATCCACGCCCCACCATATATTATCTCACAGTTTATTCATTTTCTCTTTTAAATTACTCTTTGATCTGATCAACTGGCTATTTGTTAAGAAACCAAAGAACCTAATGTGGATATGCCCAATTTTAACTATTTGCACAAAATTTCTATTCTTCCTGGGTCTCCTGCTTCACATTTTGAGAACTTCATCTTAGAATTCATTTGTCCCTCAGTGTCCTCTAGTCCTTTTTGGGTCCTTTATTGTTTTTAAAGGTCACCATCAATTTAATCTTTCTTAACTTCTACCTGGTCTCTTTTCTGCATGTTAATATTGGATTTCTTAAAAAGATATCTTAATGGGAATAGAGAGATGACCATGTTGTCAAGAGTACTTTTGTACCGCAAAAAAACTGGATTTGTTTTCTTGAATTCATATCCAATGGTTAACAATCAGCTTTAATGCCAGCTCCATGGGATCTGACAACTCATGTCTCTGTGGTCACCTATACTCTCAAGCTCATGCCCTACTCCCACCCATATAAATAAAGATAATAAATCTTAAAATGAGAGACAAGTTTCATTTGGTTTCATTATTCAAATGAAACCTTATTTTGTCTGATTTCTGAATCTCTTTGGATCAGTTTTCTGGGTTGCACTTTGTGTAACAAGGCCACATTCCTTTTATCTATCACTCTTTCCCCAACTTGTTGTTTCTCCCTCAGACTTCATACCAGAGATTCTATCTATGTCCTGTCTTTCTCCACTTCTTCCTAAAAATCCATTTTTTGCTGCCATCCCTGCTCCTCTAAGTCATATCTCCAATTCCTTGCTCACTATGCAGACCACAGAATCTAAGTCCTGTCCATTTTAGCCTGTGTGATATTAGATGTATGCACTGTTCACAGCCTGCGTTGCAACTTTCATCTTCCTTTGATGTTCTTTCTACCATAGTCCATCTCTTCCAACAAAGTGTTCACTAAAAGCATGTCATGTCACACGTATTAATTTTTAGAACAAAACAAATTTTATTGACAAAGATACTGAGGTTTTGTCAAAGACCCATAGGTACCCAACACAGGAAAACAAACATTTTTTTTTCAATCCTATAAGTTTACATTTCTGTACTTTGTGATTTTTTTCAATTTAAGTGATATTTGACACCAGAGTATAGACATAGATATGGAGGTCACCGAGAAATTTGATAAAGTACACAGTAGGATTTGCTAGAACTTTGTAAACAACCTTTCTGAACTTTTTGGATCCATCATCTCTGGTGTACTGCACCCAGGAACCTATTAAGAAGTCATTGTCATCACCTGATCTCGCCTCAGCCAGAGGGGTCTCTGGAATGATGTGGAGGTTACCTTCCTTGTAGTCATCCAGGAGCTGATAGACGTAGAGGACCGGATCCTTCTTGTAGGAAATGTAAAAATAGTCCTGTAAGAATGGCACCTGGGCTAGCACCATCCCACTCCAGTTGTCCTCAGAGCCATCTTTCCCCTCAAATTTGTGTTGTACCTCTCTGCCAACCAGTGCGCCTGCGAGGTGGACATCCCTCACCTGAGGAAAAACTACTTTGTGAGGCAAGACCTTAAGATTTAAAATCCTCTCATCGCTGTGGAGCTCCTGTCCGTAGACACTGTCAATTCCGTCATACTTCACCAAATAAAGAGAAGGGTTTGTTGGCAGTTGACCTAGAATGATGGCCTTCCAATGGGTGACAGGCTCATTACCTTCCTTCCACCCGTGAGAAATTCTGCAGCCAACAATATTCCCCAGGGCCTGGGAAGAAGGCTTCCTCCTACTCTTCTTCTTGAGTGATGTCATGCTCAGACTCTTCAGAAGTATTGTCTTCTACCTGGCTGTAGACCTGTTGTGGTAGATCACACTGTCTTGTGGCTTCCATTCCCTTCAAATATCATACTTGCTTATTGCCTGGGACTGAAGATCTTGCCCGTTTAAACCAGACACAATGCTGTTGCCTCTGTCATATATATGAATTCCTGATGGGCAATGGTTATGGGTTGGGAGTGAATGCTGGACCAAGACTCTTCTCTAAGAGAACTTCTGAGCAGGTGAAGAAGATTATGCTAAACAGTTTTGAGCTCCTAAAATTAATTTTATAAAAATAAGAAGTTAATAAGTCAGCAATGGTGGTACACACATTTAATCCCAGAACTCAGAAGGCAAGGACAGGCAGATTTCTAAATTAGAGACCAGCCTGGTCTACAAAGTGAGTTCCAGGGCAGTCAGTGCTATAGAGAGGAACCCTGTCTCAACAACAACAACAACAACAACATCAAGTAAAAGAAAACAAACGAAAATCAAACGAAAAACAAACAAAACAGAAATACAAACAAAAAATAACAAAACAAACAATCAAATGGAGAAGTTAATAGGAAGTGGTAGTGACCCATAACTTTAATCATAGTACTCAAAAGGCAGAGTGAGGCAGACCTTACTGAGAGAAAGACTAGTCTGGTCTACACAGTGAGTTTCCTGACAGCCAAATCTAAACATACAGAAACTCAAATAAAATTAACCAAGCAAGCAAACAAACAAACAAAGAAACAAGGGAAACAAGGAAATAAAAATAGTGTAATTAACAAGTAATTCTCTAGAGCTCAGAATAACATAGTCAGATCAACATTTATTTCTTCAGACCTGAGTAAATTTGTCTCTGATGAGGATCCTCTCCTTGAATTTCTATGTCAATTTAGGTGGTGCTATGACAATTACCCCCAATGATCAAGAAGAAGAGAAAAAAAAAAAAGGCCAGAGGGGTCACCATGATTCTCTTGTACGCGTAAGCTCTGAGCTAAGTTCTTGCATTCACAAATATCTTCCCAGGGACACAGCACACCACTGTCCTTCTTTATTGTTTCTCCTGACCCAGATTCAGAATTATTCGATTAAGCCATTGCATCACTGAACTCAAGAACAACTCAAAAAGTCGAGGCAATATCAGCCTTTTAGAACTAATAACTTCTAACATGCACATGGACAAACAGGAGCTTTGGCATTTTAGTGGAATTGTGATCTAGATATGGTTAGCAAGGATAATAAATTCAGGAGATAAACTAACCTAGACCATTCATCTCCCTTGCTAATAAACATGCGGAAAGTAGAATGTACAGTAACTCACTGTAGGAGAGAAAATTTTTAGCTTTCTGTAGCTATGAGGGTCCCAATTACTTCATAAATGTACTTACCCATAGAAAAATATCCTAGTCGTCAAGATCTCCTGATACAGACCAGGCACCAAAAGCCTGTGGGAAAAAATGACCTGGCTTTGAAAAAACCACTGTGAAGATAGTGAACTCACCTTGAATGGTTTCTAGCGCCTCCAAGTGGAATAGATGCGCAACCTCCAGCCAGTGCTCTGTGACATCACCCTAGTTCAGCTTACATCATAGAACCCCTCTCAGGCTGGTTCCTTCCCTAGTTACACTCAGAAACATTCAGCATCTCGAATTTACCTTTTCATATGGCCTCCTAGAAATAATAAATGAAATCCCAACTGAAAGGCCTGATGATCTGAGTAATATTCTGCCAAAGAATTACACCCTTGCATGGTTTTTATTGTTTGGTTGTTGAATTTTTATTTATTTGTTTGGTTTGTGTTTTGTTTTGTTTCATTTTTGTTTTTATTTTCGTTCTGAGAAAGTCTTCGGTTTCTGCCTTGACAACATCCATGGTGGTTATTTTTCATGTTCCAACCTTTCCCTTGGTTATCTTTAAGCTGTGCTTCTTATCATAAATATTGCCAGATTCATTTGAGGCAGCACACTGGATAGCACACCAATTTTCACTTTATGAAAACCCACAGTTAGAGGAGGACTATTTTTATGCAAACAAACCTGGAATTTGACAGGGTTAAATGACATGTATTGAAACCAATGGCAATCATGAATTATGGATTCTTTGGAAAGTAAGAGGACAACATAGATCTTGGGCATGCTTACAAAGTTGTGATAAAATTTAAAAAAAAAAAAACCTGATATCTCCCAGTCATATTTTAAAGGTTTTTAAAATTTACCAGCACTTCTGATTATAAGTAATTTCATAGATTAAATGCAGTAAAACAGGATGAAATAGATGAGGTAATTTTACTTTTGAAATATGTGTAGACAGAATACTGGACACAGGTATGTATAAAATTTACTTACAAATTAGAGGACACTTTAATTGTTCATGGCACATAGATCTTCAGTTCTTCAAAAAAAATCCTTTTCAGTACCTTCCACGGTCCCCACCGTACCCTGTACATCATCTTCATAGGATATGACACTATCCATAGAGAGCTAGATCCTTCAACAACAGTCATCAAAAAAAAAAATCATTCCTTAAGGTGTGGCCACAGGCCAATGTGATGGAGGATCTTTATCTGAGATTCTATCTTCCCAGGTTGATTTAAGTTCACAAAAAAAAAAAATCTAAGAAGGACCACTACATATCCATATCATCAATATTGATTGCCTCACTGTATGAAACATACATGCTATGGAGTGATTTAAGATGTCAACTACTGGATGAATGCCTTAAAAATGAGAGACAGAAGAGAGAGAGAGAGAGAGAGAGAGAGAGAGAGAGAGAGAGAGAGAGAAAGAGAGAGAGAGAGATAAATATATTTCTCATCTATGTGTATTAGTGCAGCGCTTTGTTTTCAAAAAAATGGATGGAATGGTTAAATACTATATATTAGGTTAGACAAGTAAAACTCAAAATGACTCTTGTAAAAATATAAATTTAATAAGGGACATTAAAAAATAGGAGGTATTTTGGAAGAGTAAGCGCAGCAGGAGGGGGGAGATCTGATAGCAATGGAGGATAGTGGGGAGGATGAAGATGGTAAAAGGACACTGTAAACCTGTGCAAAGGGTCACAGAAAAGGCCTGCGACTTGTACACTTAAAAAAAACACTGGTATAAAGTAACAGAGTCCAAATAATATTTTGATTAATTTGGGGATTTTAGCTTCAAGACACTAAAAAATGTATTTGTATTTTTCAACTCACTTGTGGTTCTTGCTATGTTGAACATGATATGGGTGACAGGATATGGTAAGGTGCTTCAAAGTTTGTGTATCATTTATCATCAAATGCACATGTCACTCAGTGAGCTGCAAGGCTATCACAGGGAAGGAGGTATCTAAAGATCTTAAGTGTACATGACGTAGGGAGAATAATGCCCCCACACTACTATAGATGTTGAAATAATCACATGTTTTTCCCAAAAATAATTTTCTGAAGATTAATCCCCAGGTGTGAATTTTAAATAACTGCCCTAAAGTCTGGATTTAAGATTCCTTGAGAATCTTCCAAAACAAAAGGAAATGAAGAATCTTGGTGCTGTAATTGGAGAAACAAGAGAAAAGCAAACAAGAATTCATCACATAAAAACAGACAGAAGAAGTAGGAATAAAGACATATTTAGGCAAGATGAATAGTGAAGTAGAGATTAGAGCAAGCAGAAAGGACTGAGGAGATAGCTCACTGCTTAGGCCCACTGATTGCTTTTGCACAGGACCAGGGTTCAATTTCTAACACCCACATGGTTGTTCACAACCACCTGCAATTCTAGTTCTAGACGATCTGATGACCTCTTTGGACAACACACACACACACAGACACACACACACGCACACACACATATACTCACCCACAGAGAAAAAAAAAATATTTTAGAAAACAATTATACAAACAAAAAGGAAAAAAGTATAGTTTTATTCCCCTTTCATACCAGCACTCAGAAGCAGGCTAAACTCTGTAAGTTGAATGACTGCCTAGCTAATAGGTGTGTTTTCAGAATTTTATTTTTCTCTTCTTTTTCTTTTTTTTCTTTTTCTTTTTTTTTTTTTTTTTGTATTTTAGGACTATTTCAGTATTTGTTTAAAGATTCTAGATTTTTTTTCTTTTGATTTACTTTTTTCTAATGTTTTAGGCTTTTTTCGGGCTTTTTAGTATTTTACAGTTTTCAGGTTTTTTTTTTTTTTAGAGGGGGGGTGTGCGGGAGGGTAAAGCCCTTTGTGTTATTTAGAGTTTTAGGGTTTTAATGGTTTTAAATTTGGTAGGTTTTTTGTCCTTATAAGTTTTTTGTTTGTTTGTTTGTTTGTTTGTTTGTTTTGGGTAGGGTTGAGGTTTATTTTTATTTTATTTATTTATTTATTTATTTATTTATTTATTTATTTATTTATTTATTTATTTAAGGTATTTCAGGGTTTTAGGGCTTTTTAGTGTTTATAAATAATTTTAGGATAATTGTAGTTTTTTGTGTGATTTTGTTCTTCTTGTTGTTGTGTTTTGTTTTGTTTTTGTTTCTTTTTATACTTTTAGTGTTTTATAGGGTTTTAGGATTTTGTAAGGGTTTTTTGTTTTCTTGTGTGTGTGTTTGCTTTTTTTTTATAGGTTTAGGATTATTTTTTATCTTAGGATTTTAGTTAATGTTTCAGGGTTTTGTAGGTATTTTGGGGGAGGGTAGGATTGATTTTATAGTCTCAGGATTTTACTTAGGGTTTCAGGGTATTGTAGGTTTTTTGTTGTTGTTGTTTGTTTGTTTGTATGTTTGTTTTTTTGTTTTGCTTTTTTAAGCGGGTTTTCAAGGATTTTATTTTGAGTTTCAGAGTTTTGATGTGTTTTTAGAACTTTTTAAAGGAACTTTTTTTAGGGTTTTACAGTTCTTGTGGGTCTTTTTACTGTTGTTGAGTGAGTTGCCAGGTCACTGCATTGCAATGTAAGCCTGGTCCCAGCAACTTTTCTCATAACACTTGTACAGTACTGCTTTTCAACTTGGCTTTGTTACAAGGTTTAATGAGTGTCTTGGTCTGAATAAGACAACCTCACTTAGGCTTATATGCTTGACTGCTTGATTCCCTGGTTAATGGAAGTGTTTGGGAAGGATTAGGAGGTGTGGCCTTGTTGGAACTGGTGTGATCACTCCTAGTAAGGAGTGATCTTTAAGGTTTCAAAGTCCATACCAGGACTTTGAAACTATGTCTCTGTCTCTGTCTCTGTTTCTCTCTGTCTCTCTGTCTCTGTCTCTGTCTCTGTCTCTGTCTCTGTCTCTGTCTCTCTCTCTGTCTCTCTCTCTCTCTCTCTCTCTGTCTCTCTCTCTCTCTCTCTCTCTCTCTCTGTCTGTCTCTCTCTCTCTCTGTCTCTCTCTGTCTCTCCCCCTCACTCTCTCTCCTGGCTGCTTTCAGATCAGGATTCGAAGCTCTCAGCTACCTCTCCGCCACCATGCCTGTCTGCTTCCCACCATGATGATAATGGACTAACCCTTTCAAACTGTGAGCAAGCCCCCAAATAAATGTTTTCTTTTATAAGAAAAAAAAAGAATTTTAGGGTATTTCTTTATTTTTTAGTTTTGTTTTGTTTTTTAATTTAATTAAGGAATTTTTAAAAATTGTTTTAAGCATTTTTTTTAATAAGGTTTGGAAAATGATTTTCTTTTCCAGTGTTTTTGGCGATTTTTTAAGGCAGAAGAATTTGTAGTTGTTGGGGTGGTGGTTTTGTATCTTTTCATTTTCTTTTTTTTTTTTTAATTGCTTTTTTATTGTCTCATTAGGGATCTAGACTTGTAGAGTTTTTGGATTTTTTTTTTAGGGTTTTATAATTTTTTTAGGGTCTTTTTAGAGTTCTTCTGTTTTCTTATTTATAGAATTTAGGGTTTTAAAAATGTTAATTAAGAATTTTAAAAAATAGCTTTTTTGGGTCATTTAGTGTTTGTTTAATAATTTTAGGGTTTTTTAGGGTTTTAGGTTTTGCTTTATTGTTTTAGGGTTTTTTTTTTACGGTTTTTAAATGATTTTAGGGTTGTTCTCAGTGTATTTGGCAAGATTTTTTTTTTAAGGCTTAATGTGGCTATTGTTCTTTCCTTGTTTGTTTGTTTGTGGTAATTATTTTATGTTTTTTTGGGTCTTTGTAGAGATCTAGAATTTTTTTTTTTGATTTTGTTTGTTTGTTTGTTTTTCTTTAGGGTTTTAGGTTCTTTTAGTTTTATTTTTTCAAAAATTTTATGTTTTTTTTGTTTGTTTGTTTGTTTGTTTTAGGGTTTTTATTGTTTATTTAAAGCTTCAAGTTTATTTTCTTTTCTCTTCTTTTTTCTTTTTTATTTTTTAGAGTTTTTAGGGTCTTTAAGGTTCTGTCTCTAAGAACATAGAAACTGAACCTATTGCTTTTAGATTATTTATAAAATGTATTCCATTCTGAAAACAAGAAACACTATAAAGTCATGTTTGTTCATTTGCGTGTATGTCCCCAGGAGCTATAGATTATGTGTGCCTAATGCAGAGCTCTAAATATGTCTTGATCATACAGATTTAATTGTCACATCATGAAAGTTCAAGAACTATACTATAAATCTATATCTATGTATCCTAGTTTATTCATCTTTCAAACAAATATAGTAGATATGTCACAGAGGGCAGAATTTATTGATCATGATTTCGAAAAAGGACCTCAAAAGTCATTAAATCAAGTATCTTATACTAGCCAAACTCTACCCATCTATCCAGTTCACTCCTGTAAGAATAATTGCACCTGGGTTTTGGTTAATTCTTATTAAATTCTCCAGTTAAAAAAGGTCTTTATTAGCCCCCTTCCAGCTTAGTGAAAAACTCCATTCACTCTCCTTCTGAAAGCAAAAGCATTTTTCTTTCACAGACTATGTTAATTTTACAACATTTGCCCCTGGATGGTTTCCATTTCCACAATTGTGTTTGCCATGACTCAATATTTCATCTCTATTCAGACAACTCCTCTCATATACCACAGGATAATACACAAAGGCTCATTTGTGAGTCATGCCAAGAAAGCGGAATGAACTTGGGGGATACAGAAGAGGGAAAGACACAAGAGCAACAGAAGTATCATTAAGCTGGATACTACTCTAGAATACTGCATGCTATTCATGTATCCTGGGGATCCAGAAATTCATCTAGACTGGACCCTATTTATCCATTGGTAGTATGTAGTCTGAAGCTTAGCCTATTAACTGGCAGCTCCCAAAGCTTTGAACTGATCCAATGATTGTTATCTTCCACACAATACCCAGTAGTATCCAAGCTACATTCCCTGTCACAGGCAAAAGCCCGGAAAAAGAAAAGAAAGCACTGTACTGTGTGCTAGGGTAGTGCTCATAGTGTCAATCTGCACTGAATCTATTACCACAACTGCAAAGGTATATGGCACAGGCAATCCAAGGATCACCATGCTTCCCATTTTATCTCTCCAGTCTATATATCCACTCCCAACTCTACCATCTATGCTCCTATTCCTAGGGATCATTTAGAGGTCTCATAAATACCACCATGTATAACCCCGGAAGATGAGAGATGTTTGAAGCACATCAATAGATTTTAAGTCTGACAATTGTTGATGTCATCAAAACAATTTTCTGAGGTGTGCTGTGCTTTTGTCAAACGATGGGGCTAGAATGGCCCTGCCAAGATCTAAAGCAGAAATACTAGTTTTTTGTTTGTTTGTTTGTTTTTCTATTATTATATTGGAACATGTCATCATCAATTGCACTTCCTCAGTCTAAAATAACAGGTGATACTTACAGTTATTTGCTGCCATCTCTAAAGTCTGGGCAAGGCAACTCCTGTGATTCTCCAAGCCTTGCTTCTTACCAGTTCTGGGCTATATGCTGTCAGGATAATGTTCTAAACAGGGAACTCTATGGATATCCAGATTTCAATAGTTTTCCCTTCAAAAGTATAGTAAAAAAATTCCAATTGTACATTTATTTTAGTATTTCTGGTCAACAATTTCCTACTGAAGTGACAGCAATATTTACTATTTTTATATCTTTATACTAACATTATATTTCTGTTTGATTTGTAGGGGACAGGTTTATTTGAGACAGTCCTACATTACTCATGCTGACCTCAAACTTGCTATATAGCTATGGACAGTCAAAGGCCTTGATCCTCTTGCATTCAACTGCCAAGTGCTGGGATTACAGATTACAGTATCATAGCTATTAAAAGATTTTCTATGACTGATAAAAGAGGTGAGGATTTGACTTTAGGATTTCAGTATTTTTCTAATTGTAGTCATAGTTTACATTGAATAGAGTCATTATGTGAAAGGCAACAGAGATTCTGGTCTTTCAGATTTCTACTCATTAGTAGATCAGTTAATACATTTAAATATCTGCTAAAAATGTCATGGCCTACAGGAGAACAGTAGTTTAAGATCTTGCCTAGCGAGGTTTCTGATTTTTAAGAGATTCAGAAAATAGGAGTAGATTTATGAGTTTAACATGAATGAGCATGTTTTATCTAATTTGCCAATGTTATACATAATAATACAAAACATGCATTTTAAGTTTTTAGAATTATTTTCCTAAAAACATATATATTTATGACCAAATGAGCTAGAATTACTCATAACAAATATTTAATATTATAAAAAGCCTAAATTTTTTTGAAATAAAATGAAACTGATTCTCTTGAATTTATTGTAGTCTGTTATTTTGATAAGTTTTTCTGAGGTTTTTAGAGATCTAAAGACAAAATATTCAGCGTATGTTTTTATGATAATTTTCAAGTAAGTTAGTATACTGAGACTAGGATGGTAAGCCCAATGCCAACACTACAAAGAGGTTCTAGCTTTTGGTATGTAAATGACTACAGTGTTTTTTGCCATGCTATGAAAGGTTTAAAAATTGCCTTCATTTGGAGTATTTATTTATTTTTTATCTTTAGTCCCTATCTGTTTCCTGAACTGACTCAAAATGGCAGCTCCCTCCACGTTGTTCTCATGCAGGAAATGATCTCCTGTTTATTTCAAATTGAATACCCCCCAAACAATTAACCAACCAAAAAAAATGGTTAATATGGTAATTGCCTCAGATCTTACTTGGAAACCATTTGATGACTACAATGATTGTTACATTAACGGGGAGACGATCTAAAATAGTTTGGTAATATTATCACACAGGATTATTTTGCCATGGTTGTTAGGAAAGTTGTTTCCATACACTTTTTTTTTTTTCTAAATAGGGACTAAGTTTAGGATTTTAAAACTACTTTGCTAGTTTGATTTGGTTTTCTAAAATTAACGACAGAGTCCAGATGACAACAGTAAGTAATCTTTCTCTATCTTTCAACTATACCTGAGGCTGACATATTGTAAAAACTGGTAATCCTCTCTTCATCTCTCAGCAAATGTCTGTCTCTTGGAAATTTATGATCTCGTCTCCATTAAAATTCTTAGTGGTTTTCATTGGTATAGTATGTGACCATACCTCTCTGATTTACAATTCAGTAGGACTTGAACAGAACCAAGAATAGTTAGATAATGAGACTTAATTTAGTTTCAAGTGTCGAACACAAGGCTAGTTTCTCCATTCCTAATTGATACATAGGTATACGAGGTTAATTATAAAGTTACTTACTATACCAACCACTTGTTTTTCTTGTTCTTTATCGAATTTCTCTACACCCACATACAACTTCTGAAACATAGTTTTATACTGCTCATATAATTTGTTGTTGATCATGACCCTGTAAAGCAAAGTAATGAAAGCAGTCAAATTTATACAAATAGGAAAAGAACGCTCAAAAAAATTAAATTGTTCTTTTCATACTATAAAAAGAAAAATAGCAGTAAAAAATCATCTAATGGGAAGTAATTGCAGATTTTTTTCTAAGAGATTATCAGAGAAGTTTTATTTTATGTTTTAGATTTTCAAAATTAAAGTTTACAGACAGACAGATAGATAGGTAGATGATAGATAGATAGAAAATAGAGAGGTAGATAGATGATAGATAGATAGATAGATAGATAGATAGTTAGATAGATAGATAGATAGATAGATAGATAGATAGATAGATAGATAGATAGATAGATAGAGAGATAGGTAATCTTTTTTAGTAAATTAATTGTATTTCAAAGTAGGGTTTTATTCTGTTCTACCAAATAGAAAGTCTAATTTTTTTTCCTATATTGACTCAGTTAAGACTTAGTGTAAAACATAATTCAATTAAAATATACAAATTGCCTGATTATGTAACTGATTTTTTCTATACTGTTAAACATAATAAACCATAAAGTACATTTCTAAAACTTTGTGCAATACTTCCGTATTTCCACAACAAATGTAAATCAAAATTTAAAGTCTCATTAACATTTACTTAAAGTAGAAAATACTTTTCTGTTACTCGCACCAAGCAAGTGAAAGATCTGTGTGACAAGAACTTCAAGTCTCTGAAGAAAGAAATTGAAAATCTCAGAAAATGGAAAGACCTACCATGCTCATAGATTGGCACGATTAATTCAGTAAAAATGGTGATCTTGCCAAAAGCAATCTATAAATTCAGTGAAATCACAATCAAAATTCAAGCTCAATTATTCATAAAGATAGAAAGAACAATTTACAAAATCATCTGAAATAAAAAAAAAATCCAGGATATTGAAAAACTATTCTCAACAATAAAAGAAGTACAGGGGGAAACATCCTCGACCTCAAGCTGTAGAATAGAGCAATAGAGATAAAAATATATGCAAATGATACAAAGACAATGACTTTATTAAATACACAGGCAAATGGAAGGATATCAAATATATCATCCTGTGTGAGGTAACCCAATCCCAAAATTACAAACATGGTACACACTCACTGATAAAGGGATATTATTCTAAAAATTCAGAATATCCAAAATGTAATTCACAGACCACATGAAGCTCAAGCAGAAGGAAGATGAGACTGTGGGTGTTTCAATCCCTCTTAGAATGGGGAACAAAATACTCCTTGGAAAAAAATATGGAGACAAAGTGCAGAGCAGAGACTGAAGGAATAACTATCCATTGTTTGCCCAACCTGTGGATCCATCCCATATACAGACACCAAACCCAGTCACTATTGTGGATACCAACACTTGCTTGCTGACAGGAGCCAAATATGGCTATCTCCTGAGAAGCTCAGCCATTTCTTGGCAAGAAAAGAGGCTGATGCTCACAGACAAATATCAGACTGATCATGGGGTTCCCAGTAGACAAGATACAGGAAGAACTGAAGGAGCTGAATGGGTTTGCAACCTTATAGGAATAACAACAATATGAACCAACCAGACTGTCCAGAGCACCCAGGGACTAAGCACCAACCCATGGTTCCAGCTGCATATATAGCAGAGTATGACCTTGTCAGACATCTGTGGGAGGAGAGGTTCTTGGTCCTGTGAAGGCTTGATTCCCCAGTGTAGGCATGTACCAGGGTGGGGAGGGTAAAATTGAAAGATGGAGGAGACCCTCATAAAAACACAGAGAGGGTAAATGGAATAGGGATTATCTGGGGTGAAACAAAGAAATGACTAATATTTGAAATGTAAAGAAACATAATATCTAGTAAAAATAAATAAATAAATAGATAGATAGATAAATAAATAAAAATAAAAATAGTTACAAAATACTACATATAAAAAGAATAATTCACTATGATGTCATACAGTATATTAACTAATATTTCCTAATATAGAAATTATGCTAATACTATATAGTTTAAAAAATTATATATCCAAAAATGTACCTTCAAATTTTCCCTGAAGATTTTGTACTGGAAATCTATAAAGAAATTAATGTTTTAAAAAGTACAGATGCAGATCTTAGAGTTTGATGGCTCAGCTTTTGACATACAGGCATGACAATGAGAGTTTGACCCACAACACTATACCCTCCAAGAAAACCATTAAAATTAAAGATTAATCATACAGAATTATTGTTTGGAATATACATCATATACAAAATGTTAACATAGATTACTTGCTATACAATCAATTATACTTTCATTGAAATACTTACACTAAGAAGGAAATAATAAGTTTGAACATAATACAGTGTATCTCCAATTACTTCTTCAGAATTTACATTTTAATTATCATTAGTTACTGAAGATTCTGTTCTTGTTTGGTAATACAACAAGATATATAAACAATTATTATTATTATTTTTTTTTGCAAATATTAATGAAATACTTTTCGCCTGACTGGACTTATATTTTAATGCTACACAAAGAAGCTCTGGATTCAATCTTCAACAATGAAAAAAATAAATAAATAAAAAATAAAATTTAAGTATAAAAATATAGAAGACATGTTTCCTTAGGCCCCAGTAAATTTGTAAGGCTGAGTACTTCATTTTCAAGGCCAGTCCAAACTGCACATGTGCTAAGATAATACTGAGATACAGAATTAGAGCTTACCTTCCTATACCAAAACAACACATACATAAACACAGCCTTCCCTGAATCATGTCTGAAGTACCAGCTCTTCTGAGGTTGAGAGGAGCCTCTGGATTTGGAAGCACTTTGGCGCCTATATACGCAAATTTTGGAAATCTGGCCTTTCAAAACCAGGTAAAGGAAAATGAAGACTGGTCTTCACTTTGTTTTTTGAATTCCTGGTGGGCAGCAGCAGTACAGAAAAGGATCTAGTCTGTTTCCACCAGTAACTGACCGCCAGTTTACTCACAACTCACATCCCCAGGCCCCAAGAATACTTTTAGGGTCTCCAATTCCCTAGCCTTCCTGGTTTCAGCTAGGTGATAATTTGTTCAATCTCCTGCCCATAGCGAAAAAGTTCTCTGTTTTTCTTGGGTAAAGTGGATTGTGAACCCAGAAGCATTAACCACAGGAGTCCAATGAGGGTCACCTGCTCTCCTTTCTCCTTTAGTAACACCTCCATCCCTCCACCATCATCCCACTGGGACCCCCAGCTGAACCAGGATTAACCATCTTTCAACAGTTCACTGACTCCCTCCACAGAGACTTCTGCCTACCATGCTTCCTCCAGAACTTTACTTCCTCAGGAACTCAGCTTCCTGGCCACCACAAAGCATACTGAGTAACAGGGTTTGGACAGCAGGAAAACAATCTTAGCCAAACCCATTGCTGATTGTTCCTGTTTACACATTCCTACAAAGAGTGAGAGAGGATTTATCAGTCATCTGTCATCACAGTAGCAAAAAGGTGGTAGTATTTTAGCTTCCACTTCTACTCTGAGTTTTTCCATTTTTCAAGTTTGAAATAAAGTTACTATTATTCTGAGATGAATGCTTTTGCAAAAAACATCACATCCAATGAAAATGAATTCTATCATCAACTAACGTCTGTGACACTCTCCAAGCAGAACAATTCTTCATTGAAACTGTTGATCAATGACATCATGGATAGACCATCTTAATAAACACCCATTCCTTAAGTGAATGTACCTTGTTACCTGTGGCCTGAGAATGACAACAATCACTCAAATCAAATAGCTTTGTACATAGCAGGAAATTAGTATCCAAAAATAATGCCTACAGTTCATTCCTTGCTGCAGCAGATATGTCAACTCTTCCCTTAGCTACTATGGAGGTAAAATACTTTGGTGATGTGAGGGACATTCAAGTACAGCCTTATTACAATGAAATCCAGTGTCCATAAACTGTTCTTCTTTTTTTCTTTTTTTTTTTTGTATCACAGTAAGCCAAGATTTTATATTAATTTTATATTTATTAGATACTTTCTTCATTTACATTCCAAAAGTCCCCTCCCGCCTCCCCTCTCCCCCCTCCTTGATCCCCAAAATACCTATTCCCACCTCCAGGCCCTAGTAGTACCTTGAGCTGAGGCATATAACCTTCACAAAACCATAGGCCTCTCCCCCCACACATGGCCTACCAGGCCATCCCCTGCTACACATTCAACTAGAGACATGAGCTCTGGAGGTACTGGTTAGTTAATATTGTTGTTCTTATTTAGGGTTTCAAACCACCTCAGTTCCTAGGGTACTTTCTCTAGCTCCTCCATTGGGGGTCCTGTGTTCCATCCAATAGATGATTGTGAGCATCCACTTCTGTATTTGCCAGTCACTGGACTATCCTCACACAAGACAACTTCAGGGTCCTGTTAGCATAATCTGTAAGTCAAGAATTTTAAGATCTCCTAAAAACAAAACAAACAAACAACAAACAAACCAAAAGACTATTTATGTTCACCAAAAAAACTAATAGTGATATATTATTTTATCATACAGTTAATATATTTGGAGTTATTTAAAATTTATGAGAGAAATGTATTTTCAGTATTGCTGCAGACAAACATATCAATAAGACTATTCAATTGATTGTTGTTTTATATCAAACAACTTTTTTAATATTCATTTTTATTGTTAAATATTTTATAAATATTAAGGAACATGATAAAAATGAAAGGTTTGATAGGTTTTGAGTGGGCATCAGCTGGAGGAGTTGGGGTACAAAATAAAAAGAAGAATGTGATGTAAGTCTGTTTACTCAAAATATGTTTTTAGTTGTTAACAAATTCAGATAAATTGAAATTATGTATATTTTCTTATCATAATGCAATAAAAATTAAATCAAAACATATTTCTAGAACTGGTGGGATTGCTTAGCAGTTATGAGAAGGGGCTGTTATTTTACAGTTGCTGATTTCAATTCCCAGCAATAACATGGTGGCTTACTACCATATATAAAGTGATCTGATGTCCCCTTCTTTCATGAAGGTGAACCCATAAACAGAGCACTCATACATTTTAAAAATGATAGACTTAAAGACATTAAAATGTTTATATTATTATTATTATTATTATTATTATTAAAGTGCCTAACTACTTCCTTTCATTTCTTTTCACCAAACCAGCCTTGAAAATCTAATGCACAAGTAGGAAAACACTGCAAGTAAATGGGCGGAATGCTCTAGGATACATGAAATACACACTAGACTAGTTGAAAAAATGGAAAAACTAGCTGTTAAGAGCAACTGTTGGTTGGGCAGTGGTGGTTCATGCCTTCAATCACAGCACTTGGGAAGCAGAGGACAAGGATTTTTGAGTTCAAAGCCAGCCTGGTGTAAGTTCCAGGAAAGACAGTGCTACACTGAGAATCCCTGTCTTGAAATTTAATAATAATAATAATAATAATAATAATAATAATAATAATAATAAAAACAAAAAAGAAAAGTAAAGCACCTGTTCTATGTAGAGGACCAGGCACAAAGCACTCACATTGTGGCTCATAACATATGCACAATCACAGTTTCAGAGAATCAGTGCTCTCTTGCGGCATAAGTGAGAGAGAGGGGCTTCTCAGCCTAGCACATAAGTGAGAGAGGTGACCTGGGCAGCTAGCACATAAGTGAGAGAGAGGCCCTGCCCAGCCTAGCACATAAGTGAGAAAGAGGGCCTGCAAGGACTAACATCTAAGTGAGAGAGAGGTCCTGGGAAGCCTAGCATATAAGAGAGAGAGGGGCCCTGGGCAGTCTAGCACATAAGAGAGAGAGAGAGGACATGTGCAGCCTAGCACTTAAGTGAGAGAGAGTGAGAGAGAGAGAGAGAGACAGAGACAGAGACAGAGACAGAGACAGAGACAGAGACAGAGACAGAGACAGAGACAGAGACAGAGACAGAGACAGAGAGACAAAGAGACAAAGAGACAAAGAGAGAGACAGAGAGAGAGACAGAGAGAGACAGAGAGACAGAGAGTGCCTGCCCAGCCTAATGCCTAAGTGAGAGAGTGGGCCTGAGTGGCCAAGCACATAAGTGAGAGAGAGGGCCTGCACTGCATAGCATACTCTTCTAATCAAGCTGAGGACTAGGAAAGTAGAGACAGGAGAGTACCAGGGGTTGAAGGAAATGTGCATGCTCCCTTCTGAACTCTTAGGGCAGCATAGACTCTTCTGGTGTGCGTGTGTACATGCAGAAGTCCACATTATTAAATGTTTATGCACATAAATAAATAAAAAAACAAAAATGCGTACAAGAGCCTCTACAGCTGTAATTAAGTAGAGCCATTTGCTGTATTTCATATGTTTCATATTTGTTCTGGATTTTCAAGTTTGTAAGCACTTATCAACCAACAAACTGGAAATCATTTGCCTTAAAGCCAGTGGCTTATTCCCACCTTCTAAAATCTCCCTTCAAAGTGTTGGTACTTGGTATTCCATGAACGCATGTGCAGGGGGTATTTAGCCAATCAGCACAGTCCTTTGGTGAGACCTGTTTGCTCCAGCTGGCATCACAAAGGATCCTCTGAGGCTTCTGTCCGGGTCTGGCTCCTGACAACTTTTTTTTTTTTTTTTTTTTTTTTTTTTTTTTTTTTTTTTGCCATTGAGGAGCTAAGCACAGAAGGGTGCAGTTGTGAAGGTGTTCTCCTCATACATGACCTGTAAGTGATAATCTGCCATGATCAGGGTTGTTGTACAGTTAATCGAGGTGTGACAGGGTGGGGAATCTCAGGCCCAGGAGGCCACTAAGTGAGGAAAAGCCTCCTGATCGCCATTTCCTGTGGAATCTGAGGGTGAATGGAAGGTGGAGGACCATATTCATGGCAGAGGATTGAACAGGTCAGGGCCATAGAGAATTCGGAACCCTTGGAAGAGAAAAGCTTTGGGCCTGGGGATAGGATCAGAGAACCAGCTGCAGGACTGTGGGTCAGGGAACAGGGAGCCATGGATGAGATGCCTTGGCGCTTGTCCTGTGTGCTGTACAGGATCCCTTAGAAACACACTGAGGATTCGTCCCTCCTCATTGTCTTCTCTATGGTGTGTTCCTTTGGTATAGACTGTATGAACATTGCAGACAGTAGAATGGCATAGGAAGATGAATGAAAAGAAGAAGAGGAGATATTGTAAGAGATTCATAAGTCATTGGGGATGGATTCTGACCACAGATCCTTCTGTCCCAATCTCCCATGTATTGGGATTAAAGACTTGCACCACCAAGTTCAGCTTTTTCTCTCAGTTTAGGTTCTGTAGGATGGGATCTATCTTTGTAGTTTCAGCTGGCCCAGCTTGGTCTGGCCTTGAACTTACAATCTTCAGATGTTTGAAATCCTCGGCTTCCCCAAATCCCTAATTTCTCCAATATAAGGTCTTTCTGTGTGGGTGGTGGTGGTAGTTCATGTTTTTTTGTAGACTTAGTGGTGGATCTTTTTTATATGAATATACAGTTACCATGTTCTTTATCTTTCTGGATAGAACTGTGAGTATACCTTAGACTGAGATAAACTGTTAAACAGAATTGCTGATGTTTTGTTTAAAAAGAATCTGTGGGAGATAGGACCAAAATTCAGATGCCTCAAAGGTTAAAGGATGTTGCTCATTGTTTATTGGGAGGAGGGGAGGACTCACATGTTGAAGGTTGGCCAGTTTTTGTTTTGTTTTGTTTTTTTTTAAACTGAGAAATGGCAGATTGATAACTTTGGTTCTAAAGGAGGTTTTTAAAGAAGTGAGATAAAAAAGTTTTTAAAACAAGTTGTGAGGGAGAGGGACATGATAAATGGGATACATGGAGAAAATGGTACGGGTAAGTATATATATATGCATCACCATATTGAATATGTATACAGAACTCTCTGAAAAAGGCAATTGATTAAAAATATACATGTTAAGTAACAAAAGAAATTATCTTTCATTGAGCTAAAATAATTATTTGATGTTTTGTTATTTTTAATTATTTAAATGATAATTTTTAGTCAGGTAACTAAGTTCTTCTTTTTCCTTTTTATTTTTATTGTTTGTTTTTTAACTAAGACTACTGAGTTCTTAAGAGAAGAATGGCAGTTAAGAAATTGATGGTGATACCAAAGAAAGGTTACTTATTACACTTGGACTTTGATGATGAGCACGATGACATAAAAGTTTCAGAGGAGGCTCTTTTGGATGGTATAGCATTTCCAGTGTCAGGTATTAATTGTGTCCTGCAGTTCATTAGATTTTACCTAGTCACCTGAAATGGAGGAAGTCTTGTTAAGTTTACATATACTTCATTTCTAATTTTACCTATATTTATCTATTCTTATATACAAGGTTTAGCAGCACATATACCTACTCTTGGAACTATATCACCATATTTTGAGAAAGAAGAACTTTCTTGATTTTGCCTCAACAAAAGACCTGAACATTGTTCGTATAATATGTTTGCCAAACATGAATTTATCTCATAAAACCTTCAAATAAATTATTTCCTTTCTTTTTCTATTGTATATTTTCCTTATTTACATTTCAAATATTATCCCCGTTTCTAGTTTACACTCCAAAAATCTCCTGTCCTCTCCCTTCTCCCCCATCTCCCCAACACACCATCTAACAATTCCAGCCCAGGTATTCCCCCATACTGGGGCATAGGATCTTTACAGGAAAAAGTGTCTCTCCTCTCATTGATGCCTGACTAGTCCATCCTCTGCTACATAGAAAGCTGGAATCATATGTCCCATTGTTTGTTTTCATTCATTGGTGGTTTAGTCCCAGGGAATTGTGGGGTACTTATCCACACTTTGGTCTTTCTTCTTCAGTTTCATGGGTTTTGCATATTTTACCTTGGTTATTCTGAGCTTCAGGGATAATATCCACTCACCAATGAGTGAATATCATGTGTGATTTTTGTGATTGGGTTATCTCACTTAGAAAGATATCATACAGATCCATCCATTTGTATAAAAATTTCATGAATTCATTGTTTTTAATAGCTGTGTAGTAATTCATTAAATAAATGTACCATATTTTCTATATACATTCCTCTAAAGAGAGTCATCTGGGTTCATTTCAGCTTCTTGTTATTATACATAAGGACATAGTGAAGCATGTATCCTTATTACAAGTTTGAACTTCTGGGTATAATCTTATCAATTTTATGAGGTCCCATTTGTCCATTTTTAATCTTATAGCACAAGATATTGCTGGTATTTTTTTTTCAAGAATATTCCCCCTTTGCCCATGTATTCCAGGCTATTCCCCACTTTCTCTTCTATAAGTTTCAGTGTCTCTGGTTTTATGTGCAGTTCCTTGATCGACTTAGACTTGAGCATTGTACAGGGGATGAGAATAGATCAATTTACATTCTACTACATGCTAACTGCCAATTAAGCCAGCACCATTTGTTGAAAATGCTGTCTTCTTTCCACTAGATGGTTTTAGCTCCTTTGTCAAAGATCAAGTGACTATAGGTGTGTGGGTTTATTTTTCTGACTTCAGTTCTATTTCATTTATATACCTGCCTACCACTAAACCTGTACCATGTAGTTTTTATCACAATTGCTTTGTAGTGCAGCTTGAGTTCAGGCATGGTGATTCCACAAGAGGTTCTTTTATTGTTGGGAATAGTTTTTCTTATACTAGGTTTTTTTTGTTGTTGTTGTTGTTGGGTTTTTTTTTTAATTCCAGGTGAATTTGTAAATTGCCTTTTCTAACTCAGTAAAGAATTGAGTTGGAATTTTGATGGGGATTGCATTGAATCTTTAAACTACTTTTGGCAGAACACACATTTTTACTATATTAATCCTTCCAATCCATGAGCATGGGAGATCTTTCCATGTTCTGAGATCTTGTTTCATTTCTTTCTTCAGAGACTTGAAGTTTTTATCATATGTATCTTTCACTTTCTAAGTTAGAATCACACCAAGCTTTTTTATATTATTTGTGAGTATTGTGAAGGGTGTTTTTTCCCTAATTTCTTTCTCATCCTCCTTTTCCTTTGTGTAGGGAAAGCCCACTGATATGTTTGAGTTAATTTTATATTCACCTACTGCACTGAAGTCGTATATAAGGTTTATGATTTCTCTTTTTTGCATTTTTGGGTCACTGATACATACTATCATATATTCTGGAAATAGTGATATTTTGACTTCTTCCTTTCCAATTTGTATTCATTTGTTTTCCTTTTGTTGTCTAATTGCTCTGGTTAGGACTTCAACTACTATATTCAATAGGTATGAAGAAAGTGGGCAGTCTTGTCTCGTCCCTGATTTTAATGCGATTGTTTCATTTAGTTTAATGTTTCCTACTGGTTTGCTGACTTATTTTTTTTTTATATTAGGTATGGGCCTTGAATTCCTGATCTTTCCTGGACTTTTATTATGAATGGGTGTTGTATTTTGTCAAATGCTTTCTCAGCATCTAATGAGGTGATCATGTTGTTTTCGTCTTTGAGTTTGTTTCTATAGTGGATTAAGTTGACAAATTTCCATATATTAAACCATCCCTGCATCACAGGGATGAAGCCTACTTGACCATGATGGATGATCGTTTTGATGTATTCTTTTATTTGGTTTGCAGTGATTTTATTGAGTATTTTTGCTTCGATATTCATAAGGGAAAATGATCTGAAGTTTCCTTTCTTCATTGAGTTTTTGTATGGTTTGAATATAATTGTAATCTGGCTTCATAGAACAAATTCAATAGTGTTCCTTCTCTTTTGATTTTGCATAATAGTTTGAAGAATTTTGGTCTTAGGTCTCCATGTGTAAGACCCTGAAGATGGACCTCCTCTCAAGTCCATTAAAGTCCTCAGATGAGATGGCCAGCAACCAAATGACTTGAGAGAAATCCACACCTGATGCAAACTGTAAGAGGTTTTATTATCAGCTAGCTAAGGACAAACTCCTTCCACTGTGCAGGGCAGGGGCGTATGACTCTGAGATGTGACAGAAGAGGGTTTTTATTAGCTACCTGAGGAATTGAGATGAGTTGGGAGGAGAGTTTGGAGAGTTGGGAAGAGTCGGGAGGAGTGTTCTTCTCTACCCAGATGTCCTTGGCAAAACTCCAATTTTCGAATCTCTAGCTGTAAGGCTCAGAAACCAAAATGCTTTTTGGTGGCTGTAGAGAACATAGAGCTTCTTTCTGGCTGTATTTTTAGAGCTCAGGGAATACAAGCTTGGAGAATGTCCAGGGGCTTCACCTTCCAGGGAGAAATGCTCTAAGTTGGGGTCTCACATTTCCCACTCCTTCTAGTACATAGTTCTAATTTTATAAGTTAGAAAATTAAACCTCTGGCCCAGCTGCCAAATAAAGCCAACCTGAGGTCACAGCTTTAGGATTTGTAAGATTGAGAACCTCAGAAGCCCCTTGAATGAGACGAAAGAGACTCTTGCCAGTGGGAGGAGGGAAGAAGGGGGGATCCTGTGCAGTGCCCACTGTGTGTGAGCAGTGCCAGGCCAGTGGGCCATGGCAGGACAGAAGCGGTTACATGCTGGAGGTGCGGCAGCAGGGCTTGTCAGAAGCACCAGGGAGCATCCTTTTGATCTGAGTTCAAGTTTGCCAGAATGGTGGCACCGGACCCGGACAGGATCTTCTGTTTGAAATTTATGTGGCACGAAGATGGTTCCTGGTTAGTATGTTTTTTTGTTTTTTTGTTTTTGTTTTTGTTTTTTATTGTGTTTCAGCATTTCCAAGGCATCTTTTCTGACCAATTGTAGGGCCTTCAAGTGAGCTAGAGGGGGTTCTGAAAAAGAAACATCAAGTTCAAACATTGCACCTGCTTCTGTTAAAGGGAGGGGCGTCCCAAGTTGAGGAGTTTGAATGGTGTAAGTTTAAATTTCCCTGTGGTGTTCCATACTCAGAACAAGGCAAAGGGAAAAAGAGCTGCATAATCTTTTCTGTAGGTCTCTAAAACCAATTTAGTCAAGGTTTCTTTTAATGCTCTATTCATCCACTCTACCTGTCCTGAAGTCTGGAATCTGTAAGAACAATGTATCTTCCAATGAATCCCCCATTGTCTGGCTAACCCTTGGCTTACCTGGACAATGAAGGAGGGGCCATTGTCTGATGAAAGTACCTTAGAGATGCCAAATCTTGGGAAATTTTCCTCTAATATCTTCTTTCCCATGGCATGGGTGTTCTTGTTATTAGTGGGGAAGGCTTCGACCAAGCCTTAAAAGGTGTTTACAAAAAAACAAATAGATATTTATTACTGTACTTGGCTGGTTTAACTTCAGTAAAGTCTACTTTTCAGTATGCTCATGGCCAGTCAACTATTATCCACCTTCTGGGGGGGGTGTTCTTGTGGTGCCCAGCAATGGTGAGGGCACATGCTTGGCATTCATTAACAATCCCCTGGGCAACATCTGGCAATCTTATAACATTGCAGTTTGAGCTCTCAACATTTTCTTTGACCTTCTCAATTTCCAAGTGCATGAGGTGGTTTAGATTGGAGACATATTGTTACCTTTCTATTGTGGGCAGGACAGAGCAACCATCTTGGTCCTAGAGACTCCCCGGGTAGTACACCCACATATATCAGGTATTTTGCCTGTTAATTTCTGATCTTCTGGAGTATAGTCAAAGCCTGCATCTTTGAGTTTATAATGGTCTTCACGTTCTTTATTTTATTCATTTATTTTTTTTAGGCCAGTCAGTTCAGGCATCAGATTTCCCTTCACTATGGCCTCATGGACTTTGTGGTGACAATGGCAATGTATGATGTCCAGTTTTTTGCAAAGTGTATGGCTTCTAATAGTCTGAAGGTTTCCTTTTTATTTTTAATATCTTCCCCAGTAAAAGTGAGTAGCATCCTTTTTCTACAGATACTACCAGGCATGTGGCAAAGGCATACATGCTGTCTGTTTAGATATTGATGTTCTTTTCTATGGCCAGCTGCAAGGCTTGGGTATGTGTGATTAGCTCTTCTCTCTGGACTGTCATTTCTTCAGTAAAGCTGCTTACACGGATGGTTTCTTTTCCGTTGACCACTGCTGGCACCACTTTTCTTTTACCTTCAATCAAAAAGCTGATACCATCTGTGTACCAATTGGGGCAACCTGACCATGGCTGGTCAATGACTTCTTTCTTAGTTTTGGTTTCTTCTGCCAGGATGTCTATACACCTTCACTGGTAGGGAGTTGTCAGCTTCAGGCAGCAAGGTGGAAGGATTCAGGATAGCAGGGGTGCAAATTACACTCTCTCTACACTCTCTCAGTCAGAAAGAGGCTCTGATAATGGGTCCTGTGAGCATTAGTCATCCAGCAATCTGGCAGCTGCCTAACAATGCTTTCTAAGGCATGGGGGCAGAGGGGGGCTACTACTATAGTTCCTTGACCTAGAGTCAGTTTGTCAGCATCTTTGAGAAGTATTGATATCTTTTAAGAAAGACGGCCATCCACTGGGCATTGGGTCTATTTTTTTTTTACAAGTAGGCCACAAGTCTTTTCTATGTCCCCAGAGCTTAGTTCAGGACCTATCTCACTATTTCTGCTCTTTTATCTAAATAGAGAGTGAATGGCTCGGTCACATCTGTCAGGACTAGGGCTGAGGCACTAAGCACGATTTTTTAATCTTTTTAAAGGCCTCCCCATATATGGGGTCCATGAGAAAGTCCCAGTCTCTTTAGTAAGGGGGGATTATTAGGGAGTGCCAGGTGGCAAAGCCTTGCTTTTTAACTGGTAGCAACAGAGTATTCCAGGAAGACTGACAAAGGACCAAACACGCCTAGTTCTAAGAGCCTTTGAAGGTGAGGTCTGATGCCCTCACTGGCCTCTTTGCTCATGGTGTATTGTTGTACCCCGAAAGGAATCTCACCAGTTTTCAATGTCACAATGATGGGGGGGGACACCATTTTTGTCTCAATTATACCACCAGTCTCTGCCCAGGCTGTTGGATATCTCTCTAAATAGGTCCTTTCTAGTACTTTTCTTGACGGGGCTTGAGACTCATGTAATCTATATTCTTCTTCTAATTTTAAAGTTAAATTTATAGGGACAGGCTTGCCAAGGGATTGAAGTTCCTTCCAAAGAGCAGCTTATTTGGGATTTTAAATATGCTAGTATGTCTCTCCACAACAATGTGGTGGGGTTTGAGGAATGATGAGGGAGGAATGAGTTACTTGGCTTATTCATAGATTAACTTTCTTATCAGTGGTCTAAGAGTATGGTTTCTGACCAGTAGCCCCGAATACTAAGGATTTCTGGGTCCTCAATTTCTCCAGTGGCTCTGTCAGGACTAAAAACTCTGCTCTGATATCATGAAGGGAAGCCATAAGGGTCTCTTCCACAGCTGGGGTTACCCTAGTGTCACGTAGGGTGTCTGTTCCCCATATCATGTAGTCATCATCCTCTGAGAAAAGGACTTAGGTGGTCTGGTATCTGTCTCTTTCTTGGGGCAGACTCTTGCTCAGTGTCTCTTTTCTTAACAGTACCCACATTGCAAATAAGTCCTACCCTCCCCAACTTGTGCTTGGGTTATAGTTTTTGGTGACAGCAATAGAAACATTAAGACATTCAACATTACATATGTGATGGCCTGTCTACAATCTGTAGATCCAGTGAAGTTAGGTATAGAGGAAGGACTTGGGTGCATATATGGATGCCCATGGTATGGAGAAATAGAATGGATTTATTAGTGTACAAAGGTGGACAAGAAGGAGAAGATCAGGTGGCATGGTGGAGGGAGATGGGGTTGAATAAGGAAATGCAGGAAGAGATATTTGAAAGAGAAGTATTTGATGAATGATGACCGAAAGGGGGAGGAACTGGAGAGGATGGGAGGTAATAAAAGAACCGTGGGGAGTAAAATTTGGGGGGACTGTAAGCAGGGTCTATTAAATGAGAAATTTATATTATTTTTAATTTAATTAGAATATTAAGCATGGCAGAGGGGCTCCCCAGAATGTACATTTTACCTCCAAAATACAGGGCTTTGATGGATTCTTGGTGAGGTGAACCACTTAAAAGCTCTTACCACTCTTAAACACTTAAAAGCTGGTACCACTCTGTTACCACTCATGCTGTTGTAGAGTTTCTCCCTACTTGCTGCCCTCTCATCACATTCCTCATAATCTATGGAGAGTATGAAAATTTAAGGGGGGTTCCAGCCCCTCACTGGGCAATATCATTGCCACCCACAGTGTTATTTAGATCGAACTTTCTCAAGGATTGCAGCTGATGCGATTAATACTTCAACCACAATCTTGGAAAGAATTACTACAAAAAACATGCCTTTTTTTTTTCAAAGTCAGGCTGGTGTTCAGATGATTATTATTTCCTTGTACCTATTTCCTCATTCTGATTCCTGATATGATTTAAGAAAAACATGGTTAATGAACAGATGTGCACCCTGAGGATTCAAAGTAGAAAGGGATGATAGGTTTTTACATAAAAGTTTAGTTTTGTGATTCTTTTAAGATTTTTGAAGGATTAATTTTTGAGATAGATAAAAACTAATCCTTTCTGTATAACGGCAAATTTCAGTCTACCATTAAGAGAAACTGGCTGAAATAAAAATTACCCTACTTGCTTACAACTTGTTAATCTATAACAAGTTTTTTAGTTAGAAATGCGTGTTGGTTCTTGGGAATAATATTGGATATTTATAAACATAATTTATAAATAGCTCATCATAAAAGTATAGTGAGAAGATGCTTCTCCTTATACATACTCATAATTATTCACTAGAAGAAAATAGAAAGTAACCAGTATAAATTTTATACTAATTGAAAGATTGTGCAGAGATATATAAGCAGTGTGAGAAAAATAAAGTTGGTGCTTTGTTCCATCCACCAAATGTGAGTATATATTTAAAGTGGTTGAAGCTTTGCACTGTCCAACAAATGTGTGTGTGTGTGTGTGTGTGTGTGTGTGTGTGTGTGTGTGTGTGATTGTTTGTGCTTCTTAAAGCTTGCTTCTTCTACCATGTATGTAAATGTGTCTTGCCTGCTTTATATGCCATCTAACCAACATCCCCTCCTTGAATCACTGAACACTCTATCACAGCTACTCTTGGAAAGACAGAGAGACAGCAAACACACAGAGCCCTACTGGGCATAACTAACTTGAACATGTGTGAGACCACCCACCTCCTCCAGTGACAACCTTCCTCCAACAAGGAAACACCTAGTCCAACAAGGTTAATCATCCTAATACAGCCTATGGGCCGATGGGAACCAATTACATTAAAAATACCACACCTACCTAGCTACATGCATGCATATATTCATGCATAAGAGATAAACAGAGAAAGAGGGTGAGAGAAATAGAAAGAGAGAGAGATAGGTAGATGATAGAGAAATAGTTGCATACATATCTATATAAATACATTCAATCATTACTTCATACATACATACATACATACATACATACATACATAGATGACAGATAGACAGATAATTATATGTGAAATTAATCTAAACACTAAAGACATGGTGCCCTTTAATTCACATGCACACACTCTGAGCACTGTTTACAATCATCAATTAAGACATAAAGGTTGGATATTCGAACTACAAAGACATATACAAACAAACCCACAAAACCCACAATGTTCATTTGGTGTGCATAGATTTGATTAATATCTAGGATTTCCTTTTTTTCTGTATATTATGAGAGATTTCACCCTAAAATCTTTCTCAAATTGTCCATTATTTTAGTTACTACTGTGTACAACCTGATACTTATAATCCACTAGATAGTAATGTTATAGAAGGTGTTTATTGTGCTGAAGATATTCAGCCATACCCCTCAGCTCCAAAATATATCTTTTAAAGACACATAGTAAGGAACGATCTTTCAAATGACCTCAAATAAAACTGTCATCTGGTGAAAAATAACACAGCACAGGAAGAATTTTACACATAAAATTTATATTCATGTGAATATTGGTCAAAATGTTTACAATTGTAAAGTTGAATTACATAGTGGTATGTCTTTGAAACAATAGGAAAAAATGATGCGCATACGTTGTGTTTTCCAAAAAGAGTAGGAAATGTAAAACATTTAAACAGTGGGATGTTGGTTTCTAATGCCAGGAGATGACTAACACAGCAACAGACTAATAAAGTATCCTCTTCAAAAGTTAAAAGAAACAAGCAACAACAAGAAGAGAACAACAATCACAAGGAACCATGTCATCTGTGGCATCTTCAGGAGGATGAGCAGCAATCTGAACATGGTTCCAAGGACGTTAGTAGATGTCTAGTTCTTTATCAGCCTGACAGGTTTGTGTTCAACCATCCATGTCTGTATACTAAGGTTGCAAACAACCCATCGATGCTGAGTGACCTAAAGATGATGAGTTCTACTCCCCACTCTCTTTGCTGCTCTGTAGACTTCAAACCTGAGGGGAGGAATGTTATATTAATGAGTATGAGAATGCTCAATGCATCTTTGTCTACATTGTGTAAATTTGGCATCTCTTTAAGTGAAGTATAAGACCTGCTTAGGCCAGAAGGTACAACTAGAGGCCTGATGAACAAAGATGCTACTGTAGAGACCCCATGTAATGAGAAAAGTCTTTCAGAAGTACACTTGGACAATGGTGGAATTTAAGATCCAATTATTCAGAAATGGCATGTAGGCACTATTGTTGGCCTTAGTGTCATACCGAGAACACCCCCAACACTAATCAGAGATGTATGGCTAGTGGTCAGAAGTGAGCCAGTAATGGACATTGGGAAGAAATGAGACCCTTTGAGCCATGAAAAATAGATAGGAACTCAATGGTAAGAGGGGTATCTTTGTGAGAAATTGGAAATCTAAATCCCCTTTGTACAGGTAAACTAGTATGTTTGGTTGGGTAGAGTTCAAATTTGCATGTTCTTTCCTTGACTTGAGATCAAAGACACAGCCTACCTCATGCAGTGGAGCCCATTCCAGGTTTTTCCTAACAGCTAGCAACTCCTCATCAGAGACTAGAGCATCTGTCCACTATAGTAAATGTGGTGCCGGATCAGGAAGCAGTCTGAGCACTCATCAAAAACCTGGCTGACAGTTCCACACTAGTTCTTCTTCTCAGGCATATGTTCATCTCCTGGGTCTAGGTATGAATGGTGAGGAGAACATCATTTTAGTTTCTGCCTTGAGGAAATGAGCTTTTGTTCTTGGCTGTACTTGTTAATGTTCGGCTCAGGTACTTTAAGCTTGGGTGGTCTGGAGGTCCATTTGGGAGTTAAAATTGGAGGGGGGGTGTCTAAGTGTCTGCATCAGAGGAGAACATTGCAAGGTCATTATTGGTCAGAAAGGGACATCTGATGACCACTTGGGGAAAATGAGATCTGAGGCCCCTGGTAACTCAGAGTCAGTAGATTGAAATCCTTTTGGTCAAAGCAGAAGGATCTGAGGCCCAATTAAATAGACTTAGTAAGTTTACTCCCACAGGGGCATATTTAGAATGTCTGAGAACCCTTTGGATATTGGTGGACTGTAGCTCTCTATTAGAACAGGGAGGGCTGGTAGATCCTTTGGTGAAAAGTGGAATATTTCAGGTATAGTCTAAAAGCCAATTCAGTAAAAGACAGTAAGTTGAATACTTTGGGTAAGGGGAGACATATGCAGTACCCCTATGTGCAGGAGAAGAATTGTTTCAGCCTGTCTCAGGATTAGTGATAGATCTAAGATTCTCTAAAATAGGAGGATGGTGATAGGAGCTTCATAGGATTGTATAGAATAGTTTTATCCTGTTATTCCTATGTCTGCAGCACTATTGAGCAGAAATTGAACACTGATTGATAAATTGAGAATTCTAGGACATTCCAGGTACTTTCTCCTTCATCAGCTCCAAACATGAAATCACAATCAAGAATACACATCATGTGAATGTCTGTGGTAGGCATGACAACAATCTTAGAAGTCTTTTAAGAGGGTGTAATGTGGTATTTTCTGGTTTAGTGTCTTCCTTAAATATATGTCCATCCACACATTCCTCTGCATGGAGGCCATGATGTCTCTGTCTAAGGTAACAAAACAAAGATAGTAATCTGATTTACCCTTACCTTGATACTCTTCTGTTTGGAATTTCAGTCCAGAGTGTTCAGAAATCTCTTAGGTCAGAACAGTGCTTCCCAGACCATGGAAATTAGAAGTTATAGGTAGGACATACACTGGGAAGATGGTGAATCTGGGGGATTTCCTCAAACACACTGTGCTCAACACAGGTTGGAGTACTCTCTGTTGTGAATGTCTAAATCTTCCTAAAGTAAGATAGGGGAGGAGCTTGGGCAATTTTGCACAGAAGTAGGATGGTTGTGCCCTTCATCAAGGAGGTAATGTGACAAACTTCATGAGAATAAGGAAGTTTAAGCACTCTGGTCATAAGCAGCAGTTCTGTGACACTTTGAAAATGTGAAATTGAATGTGAAGGATTGGCTAGAATTTGGTAAACAACCTTTCTGAACTATTTGGAACCACCTTTTCTGGTGTACTGCACCCAGTTACCTATCAACACATCACTGTCATCTCCTGATCTCTCCTCAGCCAGAGGAGTGTCTGGAATGATGTGGAGGTTCCCTTTCTTGTAGTCATCCAGGAGCTGATAGAAGTAGAGAGCTGGATCCTTCTTGTAGGTACTGTAAAACAAATCCTACATGATTGGCACCTGGGCTAGCACAACCCTCCTCCAGTTGTCCTCAGAGCCATCTTTACCCTTAAATTTGTGTTGTACCGCTCTGCCAACCAGGGCTCTGGCGATGTGGGCATCCCTTACCTGAGGAAATCTTACTTTGGGAGGCAAAACCTTAAGGTTTAAAATCCTGTCATCATTGTAGAGCTCCTGTCCATAGACGCTGTCATTTCCATCATACTTCACCAAATAAAGAGAAGGGTTTGTTGGCAGTTGACCTAGAACTATGGTCTTCCATTGAGTGACAGGCTCATTACCTTCCTTCCAACCTTGAGAAATTCTGCAGCCAACAATATTCCTCAAGACGTTGGAAGAAGACATCCTCCTCTTCTTCTTCATGAGGGATGTCATGCTAAGACTCTTCAGAGGTATTGTCTTCTACATGGCTGTAGCCCTGGTGTGGTAGACCACACCAACCCTGGGCAGATGTCTTGTGGGTATCATTCTGTGTTCAAATATCATACTTGCCCATTGCCTTGGATTGAAGGTATTGCCTGTTTACACCAGACACAATGCTGTTGCTACTGTCATATATATGAGTTACTGAAAGGCAATGAGTGTAGGATGGGAGAGAATGCTGGAGAAATGCTCTTCTCTAATGGAATTTTTGAGTAGGTCAAGAAGGCTATGCTAAACATGTTTGCGCTTCTAAACTTAATTTGATCCAAATAAGAAGTTCATAATCCAGCTATGGTGGCACAAGCATTTAAACTCAGCATTCAGAAGGCAGGATAAGGCAGATTTCTGATTTAGAGACCAGCCTGGTCTACAAAGTGAGTTCCAGGGCAGCCAGTGGTAGACAAAGGAACCATGTCTCCAAATCAGCAACAACATTAACAACTTAAACAAAAAAACAACAACAACAACAAAAAACAAACAAACAAACAAACAAAACAAAACAAAAACAAAAATGAAAAACAAACAAAAAACAAAACAAACAATCAAATCAGAAGTTAATAGGAGGTGTTAGTGACCCAAGTGTTAAATCCTAGTACTCAAGAGGCAGAGGGAGGCAAACCTTAGTGAGATAAAGGCTAGTCTATTCTACAGAGTGATTTTCCTAACAGCCAAAGCTACACACAAACACACTCAAATTAAAATTAATCACCCATCCAAAGAAAAAATGAACAAACAAAAATAAATAAATAAATAAATAAATAAATAAATAAATAAATAAATAAATAAGGGAAACAAGGAAATTATCAAAGGGAAATTAACAAGTAATTCTCCACAGCTCAGAATAACATACTCAGATGAATATGTCTTCAGCCCTGAGCTAATTTGCCTCTGCTGAGGACCATCTCCTTGCATGTCTATGTCAATGTGGAAGTTGGTATGCCTTTTACAAAATGATCAAGGATTAAAGAATAAAGAAAATGAGTCAGAGTTGTCACCTACCCTCTCTTGTACCTGCAAGCTCTGAATTAGGTGGCAATATTCACAAATATCCCAGGGACACAGCACACCACTGGCCTTCTGTATTATGTCACCTGACCCAGCCTCAGGATTATTTGGTGATTATTTGCCACTGCAACTCTGGCCTCAACAAGTCCAGGCAATATCAGCCATTTAGAACTAACATTTTCTAAAATACATACGGACAAAGAAGAGCTTTGACATTTTAATGGAATTGTGAAGGAGATATTGTTAGCAAGGATAATAAATTCAGGAAATCAACTAAACTGTATCAACCATGCCCCTGGCCCCAAACATGGGAGAATTTAGAATGTACAGTTACTCAGTGTGGGAGGGAAACCTTTCAGCTTTCTATAGCTATGAGGGTCCCATTCACTTCATAAATGTACTTACCCAAAGAAAATGTCTTAGTCATCAAGATTCTGTCTTTTGATACAGACCAGGCAAAAAAAAACTTGAGGAACAACGTTGGGGTTCAGGAGCTGGCCTGCCTTTCATACACCACTGGGAAAATAGTGGACACACCTTCTAGGGATTCTAGTGCCTCCAAGTGGAATAGATGTGCAATCTATGGCCAGTGCTCTGTGACATCACCTAGTTCAGCTTGCATGATAGAACCCCACTCATGCTGATTCCTTCCCTAATTACACCAGAGACATTAACCATCTAGGCTTTACCTTTTCATATGGCCTTCTCGAAATACAAAATATAATCCCTACTGAAATGTCCTGATGACTTGAGTCACATTCTGCCAAAGTAATTCACTCCTGTATTGTTTTTATCATTTTGGTGGTTGGGTTTCTCTTTATTCATTTGTTGATTGTTTGTTTTGTTTTTGTTTTTATTTTCCTCCTGTGAAAGCCTTCAGTTTCTGACTCACCAACATCCTTGGTGGTTATTTTCCCTGTTCCAACCTTTCCCTGGTTATCTTTAAACTGTTCTTAGTGTCAGAAATTGTGCCAGACTCTTTGAGGCAGCACATTGGATAGCACATCAAAATTCTGTTTATGAAAACCCAAAGTTAGAGCAATAAATATTTTATTCAAACAAAGCAGGAATTTTACAGGGTTAAGTACCTTGTATTGAAGCTATTTGCAACCATGAATCATGGATTCTTTGGAAAATGAGAAGGCAATCTAGCTCTTGTTCCTGCTTACAAAGTTGTGATGAAGTTAAACCCAATATCAACCAGTCATGTTTTAAAGGCCTTTAAAATTTATTAGTATTTCTGGTTACAAGTAATTTAATAGATTAAATGCAGTATAACAGGGTGAAATAGATTTGATAATTTTACTTTTGAAATATGGGTAGACAAAATATTGAATGCTGGTAAGTATGGAATTTACTTACAAATTATCAGGCACTTTAATTTTTCATGCCATATAGATCTTTAGTTCTTCCAGAAAAATTAATTTCAGGCCCTTACACGATAACCACCACACCTTGTATATGTTTTTCATAGATGTTGACACTACCCATAGTGGGCTAGACCCTTCAACATCAGCCATCCAAAAAAGATCATTCCTTACAGGTGTGGCAACTGACCAATGTGATGGAGGCAGTTCTTTATCTGCGGTTCTATATTCCCAGGTTGAGTTAACTAAAAAAAAAAAAAAATAAAATGCAAGAAGGACCATTTCACATCCATATCATAAATGTTGATTGCCTTACTGTGTGCAATAAACATGCGATGGATTAGTACTAGATGTCAACCACTGGATGGATGGCTTAAAACATGAGAGAGAGAGAGAGAGAGAGAGAGTGACAGAGAGAGAGAGAGAAAGAAAGAATGAGAGAGAGTTTTTGATATGCCAAAGGGTGTTTGATATTTCAAGCCCAGTGCCAAATCACTTTTAATGAAAACACAAATCCTAATTCTTTCTAAACATCCCACCACCTAGAAAACTAACTCCTTTGAATATTTGATCTTCTGTGAGCCACAATTATTCAAAATAATAAAGTATGTAAAAGAAATTGAAATCAAGTAATAATTGTCCATGCCACTTCTTGGAATATTCTATATCATTACTTTTCTTTTCTTAGAGGTTAGGGTTATTTGCATAACAAGAGACTAATCAGTCATCATTGTCACATCAGCCAAAGGCATCCTAACCCTGCCACATTTCTACTTGATTAATCACATTGGCATTACTTATTTGTATGGAAACATATCTCTTCATCCTGATTTAGTTAAAACCGTGAGAATTGTCAATGTGCAATTAATTTTGTTCATAATGGGACAAAACAGAAGCCTACAGGATTGTTCCTGGGAGCTGAAGATTTCCCTTCCATTTAGTAAAATGTTATAAATATTATTTTAACACAAGCCTAAATTTGTGAAAAAGCTTTGTTTTCATATTTTAATTATTTACAGGTCGTTCTGTGCCATATAAAGAAAGGTAGAGAAGAAAAGCTGTTTTGGAATCACTGACACACACACTTAACTGAGGTCTCTTTGCATAGTAACAACATATACCCATCTGCTATATCTGGGGAGTTTGCTTCAGGAACTCTAATGATATAAAGTCCTCAGGACTCTAGGCTAAGATAACAGAACACTGCTTATAAGCTATGCAAGATAAGCTCTTGTATATTTTATTTATATTCATGTGTGTCTGCACACAGATCTTTACAGGTAAGTTCAAAGGTAGCGAAGGGTATAGTGTGATTTGCTCCTTCACTCCCTAATTTATCCCCTTAATACAGGGTTTCTTGCTGAGCTAATATTGAGGCTGGCTTTCAGGAAGCTACAGTCATCTTCCTGTCTCTTCCCCTCCCAAAATCCTAAGCACTGGTGTTGTAAGTAAATGAACACACACATGAATTTGCCCCTGGGCCATATCCCCTGATCCTTCTTTATTTTAAATAATCTCTGGATTACTTTTGCCCTTAATGTAATGAAACTGCTATACAAGGGTTTGTTATTTAGGAGATGGAAATATAAGTCGTCTGTATATGTTCAGTACAGACATTATATATTAAGAACTACATTCATTAATTCTTTGAGAAATTCATACAATGTATTTTGATGGAATTTATTTTCCAGTTCTCTTAATAACTCCTCCCGGACCAAAACCAGATCCATTCCCACCTTAATCCTCCTTCCAACTTCATGTCTCTTTTTCTCCCTTTTGATAAAACCCATTCAAATCAATTGTGTTGCCCATAAACTCTTGGACATGGAGCTACCAGTAGTGCCTGGCCAACCTATAACCTTCAAAGGGCATACCTTTGATGAAAACTGACTCTCCATCTTTCATTAACTGTCCATACATTCTCAGATGGGGATGATTGATAGTGAGAATTTACCACTTATTGATGGAAGGCAGACTGGCCTGATTTTGTGCAGATAGAGACATACAGTTTCTCAATAACCTCTCTACCTTACAAGATTTCCACTATCTCTTCATTGAGGGATCCTAAGACTCAGCTCCTCTACTTCTTGCCTCTTTCTGTGAGTATGTGTGTGTGTACAAGTGTGTCTATATTATAGATGTCTCATTTTACTTCCAAGTCAATGCATAGTGGGGTTTGCAATCAACTGCTGGCACTATTTCACACTAGGCAATATGCTGTGATGCAGATGGTGGGACTAAATACCACACTGAAACTGGAGATGGCTAGAAATCATCACAGTTGGTTTTAGTATAGGTGAAATTTACACTTTTGACCTAAACTTCTGGGTCCACCCTATGGCTTTAAAATAGAGGGATGTGGGATCAAGAACCTTAACTTTCATTGCACTTTCCTTCTTCTTGAACTCATATTTTAAAATACCTCATGGAGGTGATGATTCTGTTGGCCTGCACGTTTTGCTTTTGTAACTGCTATACAGAGATATCCTTAAAGAGACAGATAGATCCTATCACTTTTTGTAACATAAAGAATTGTGTGGTGAAATGGGTTTGCAATGTCAGTCGTGGTTCTTTGATGAAGGTTTTGGCCCCAAATACAATGTTCAAAGATAGAACACTATACACAATCTGAAAAATGATTGGACCCTGAGGGCTTTAATCAATGAGTTAATTGATTGATGGGTGTGCATTGAAGGGGTGAGACACTTGTAAAGGAACTTGGATATTGGGAACATGTCTTGGAAGTTATTTATTGTCTTTGGTCACTTCCTGTGTTGATGCTTACTGGGTAATAATAAGTTGGACAACTGTTCTGCTTCATGCCCCTTTCATACTCTTGTGACTATGGACCTGTTTTCCTTGTTGCTAGGCATATCGGAACAGTGATGAAAATTATTTACATGAGTGTGTCTCACTAGTGATACTGACTTTTCTGGTCCATTGTAACCATGCCTTAATTCTTTAAGCTTTTTTCTAGAAGAATCATGCTAACATTAGACCGAAAGTTACCAAATAGTTGTACCTGGAAGATTCTGCCAGTGTATCTGTTGTCTTTGTAATAAAGAACTTTGATTCTTCCCACACTGTTTTTTCCACTGTATTCACTACTGTATTTTAATAGATTGCAATATCATATGAAGTAGCAGAAAATGAGGGGAAATGGAAGGAGATGAAAATGTGTTAGAATCATTAAATTACACACTTAAAAATAAAGAAATCAATGTATTTTTTATTATAGAAAGGATACTACAAAAAAAGCTGCTGAAAAGGTTTGGCCAACTCATGGGAGATGGTATTTGTCATACCTCCTGTGATGTAGCTGTAAATAGTAGTGGGTTTATTACAGATGAATCAAACACCAATATAAGCATGAAGGGATAATACTCAGTTGCCTCAGGAGAAAGAAATCAGGTAAAATTCATTAGATTTCTTGATGAGGAGTCTTTTTGTCATAGCTTTGGTGGCATAAAATTGGACAGATTGGCAAGTCCCCCAGTAAGTGTAATACACAGTAGAATTTCGGGGTTGTGAGGCTATAGGAAATATTCAGCTCATGTCACCTATTATTGAGTATCCTTGCTGATGGAGGTAGTCACCCTTCACTTATGCCATACATGGAAGTGTGTCTATGCAGGGGCAGAATGCAATAGATGGTGTTGAGTAATGTTTTTGTAGGTTATGGTGTAGTTAAACATTACTGTGATGGGATATTATTTTTTTTCCAATTTTGACAATCCACAGTTACCTAAGAAGAGAGAACAATTGAAGATCAGTCTCTATTCACTTACTTGTTCATTAGGTAAGTCTATGGGATATTCTCTTGGCTAATGATTGATGTGGGAGGGCCCATCACTGTGGCTAAGCTCATCAGTAGTCCTTAGTAAATGGGAGCCTTTTAGGCTGTATTTTAAAAAAATAGCTAAACGAGCCATGGGAAAAGTGGTGGTTTGAATAATAAAGTCACCTATAGACACATATATATGAATATTTAGTCACCAGGAAGTGGCAGTGAGTTTAAATTTAGAAGGAATAAGAGAAGTTGTGGCTTCATTGGAGAAAGTGGGCGTATCAACAAGGATGGGTTTGAGTTTTCAAGAAGCCAATGCAATGGCAGAATCTATCTCTTTGCCTAAGGATCAATAGTTCTCTATTGCTCCAGTGATGGGGTCCCTCTCGTGATGATTTTACAATCTTCTGAAAATGTAAGCAAGCCTCCAGTTAAATGCCGTGTTTTCTTCTTTTTCTTTTTTTTTCCATTTTTTTATTAGGTATTTAGCTCATTTACATTTCAAATGCTATACCAAAAGTCCCCCATACCCACCCACCCCTACTCCCCTAACCACCCACTCCCCCTTTTTGGCCCTGGCATTCCCCTGTACTGGGGCATATAAAGTTTGCGTGTCCAATGGGCCTCTCTTTCCAGTGATGGCTGACTAGGCCATCTTTTGATACATATGCAGCTAGAGTCAAGAGCTCCGGGGTACTGGTTAGTTCATAATGTTGTTCCACCTATAGGGTTGCAGATCCCTTTAGCTCCCTGGGTACTTTATCTAACTCCTCCATTGGGAGCTCTGTGATCCATCCATTAGCTGACTGTGAGCATCCACATCTGTGTTTGCTAGGCCCCGCATAGTCTCACAAGAGACAGCTACATCTGGGTCCTTTCGATAAAATCTTGCTAGTGTATGCAATGGTGTCAGCTTTTGGATGCTGATTATGGGGTGAATCCCTGGATATGGCAGTCTCTACATGGTCCATCCTTTCATCTCAGCTCCAAACTTTGTAACTCCTTCCATGGGAGTTTTGTTCCCACTTCTAAGGAGAGGAATAGTGTCCACACTTTAGTCTTCATTTTTCTTGAGTTTCATGTGTTTAGGAAATTGTATCTTATATCTTGGGTATCCTAGGTTTTGGGCTAATATCTACTTAAAAGTGAGTACATATTGTGTGAGTTCCTTTGTGAGTGTGTTACCTCACTCAGGATGATGCCCTCCAGGTCCATCCATTTGGCTAGGAATTTCATAAATTCATTCTTTTTAATAGCTGAGTAGTACTCCATTGTGTAGATGTACCACATTTTCTGTATCCATTCCTCTGTTGAGGGGTATCTGAGTTCTTTCCAGCTTCTGACTATTATAAATAAGGTGGCGATGAACATAGTGGAGCATGTGTCCTTCTTACCAGTTGGGGCATCTTCTGGATATATGCCCTGGAGAGGTATTGCTGGATCCTCTGGTAGTACTATGACCAATTTTCTGAGGAACCGCCAGACTGATTTCCAGAGTGGTTGTACAATCCTCCAATCCCACCAACAATGGAGGAGTGTTCCTCTTTCTCCACATCCACGCCAGCATCTGCTGTCACCTGAATTTTTGATCTTAGCCATTCTGACTGGTGTGAGGTGGAATCTCAGGGTTGTTTTGATTTGCATTTCCCTGATGATTAAGGATGTTGAACATTTTTTCAGGTGCTTCTCTGCCATTCGGTATTCCTCAGGTGAGAAATCTTTGTTCAGTTCTGAGCCCCATTTTTTAATGGGGTTATTTGATTTTCTGAAGTCCACCTTCTTGAGTTCTTTATATATGTTGGATATTAGTCCCCTATCTGATTTAGGATAGGTAAAGATCCTTTCCCAATCTGTTGGTGCTCTTTTTGTCTTATTGACGGTGCCTTTTGCCTTGCAGAAAATTTGGAGTTTCAATAGGTCCCGTTTGTCAATTTTCGATCTTACAGCACAAGCCATTGCTGTTCCGTTCAGGAATTTTTCCCCTGTGCCCATATCTTCAAGGCTTTTCCCCACTTTCTCCTCTATAAGTTTCAGTGTCTCTGGTTTTATGTGAAGTTCCTTGATCCACTTAGATTTGACCTTACTACAAGGAGATATGTATGGATCGGTTCGCATTCTTCTACATGATAACAACCAGTTGTGCCAGCACCAATTGTTGAAAATGCTGTCTTTCTTCCACTGGATGGTTTTAGCTCTCTTGTCGAAGATCAAGTGACCATAGGTGTGTGGGTTCATTTCTGGATCTTCAATTCTGTTCCATTGGTGTACTTGTCTGTCTCTATACCAGTATCATGCAGTTTTTATCACAATTGCTCTGTAGTAAAGCTTTAGATCAGGCATGGTGATTCCACCAGAGGTTCTTTTATCCTTGAGATGAGTTTTTGCTATCCTAGGTTTTTTGTTATTCCAGATGAATTTGCAAATTGCTCCTTCTAATTCGTTGAAGAATTGAGTTGGAATTTTGATGGGGATTTCATTGAAACTGTAGATTGCTTTTGGCAAGATAGCCATTTTTACAATGTTGATCCTGCCAATCCATGAGCATGGGAGATCTTTCCATCTTCTGAGATCTTCTTTAATTTCTTTCTTCAGAGACTTGAAGTTTTTATCACACAGATCTTTCACTTCTTTAGTTAGAGTCACGCCGAGATATTTTTTATTATTTGTGAGTATTGAGAAGGGTGTTGTTTCCCTAATTTCTTTCTCATCCTGTTTATTATATAGTACTTGAAGAATGAGCCAGAGCAATTTGACAACAAAAGGAGATCAAGTGGATATAAATTGGAAAAGAGGAAGTAAAAATATCACTTTTTGCAGATGATATGATAGTATATATAAGTGACCCTAAAAATTCCACCAGAGAACACCAAAACCTGATAAACAGTTTCGGTGAAGTAGCTGGATATAAAATTAACTCAAACAAGTCAATGGCCTTTCTCTACACAAAGAATGCCTTGTTTTCTAGTAGTTGCCGTCACCAAATGTGTCTCTTCATAGCAATAGAACAGTGGCTAAGACAGTGGCAAGCCAATAAGCAGTGTTTGCTGTTACTGACTCAACTTTCTGTTTTGTCTTCCTCAGTGACAATCTGTATCCTTTTTATTTCCAAGTTATTTTTTATTGTAGTATTCTACATGGTGAGAAAGAAGAAAACTAGAACAATTACATCTCAGGTAGGTACATGAGTATACCTTATCTCTAAGTAAAAATAAAATGTCTACACATTATTATTTGTGGTTATAAGACAATTGACATTGGCACTGTTAGACATTTTTTCCCTAAGAATACCTTACTGTTTTTTATTGTTGTAAGGATTCACCATGTCCAAAGAGCAAATTCCATAGCAAAGGTTTTATTCAGCTTATACTTCCACATTTCTGTTTATCACCAAATAAGTTGGGACAGAAACTGAAACAACACAGGATCCTGGAATCAGAGGCTCATTCATAGGCTATGGAGTGGTGATGCTTATTGTCTTGCTCCTCTAATCTTGCTTAGCTTGCTTTCTTAAAGAACCCAGGACTACCACCACAAGGATGTCAACACCCACAATGGAGTGGGTGCTCTCCCATCAATTAAGAAAATTCCTAACAGCTGGATCTTAAGGAGGCATCTTCTCAACTGAGTCTCCTTCTCTTTGAAGACTCTAGATCTTGTCAAGTTGCTATGAAACCAATGTGGCATTCTAAATATAGTTGGCCTATGAGGATGTGTTGCTTTGTAGGAGTAGGTCTGGCCTTGCTGGAGGAAGCATATCACTCTGGGGCTTTAAAGCTCTACCAGTGTGGAAGAGACCCTCCCTGTTTGCAAAATACATAGTTTTTCCTCGAAGCATTTGGATGAAGGTGCATAATCGAAACTTCCTCTCCACCACCATGTCTGCCTAGACAGTGCCATATTTTTTGCCTTGATGATCATGGAGTGAACCTCTGAACGTGTAATGAAATGTAGAAAAGCCCTAATGAAATGAGTCTCTTATGAGTGGCCTTGGTCATGGTGTCTTTTCACAGCAACTAATCACTAACTAATAGAATCAGTTACTGCAGAAACTCACAGATATTAAAATAAATCAACAATCGAGATTATTATCAAGTGCTAAAGCATGCAAACTTATTCTAGAGAGAAAAACTGTTATGAATGAGTCCATGGCATGCCTGTCTCAAAAAAGCAAAAGAAAAAAAAAGTAAGAAGGACCATTTCACAGTCATATCATCAATATTGATTGCCTCACTGTGTGAAATAGACAAGAAATGGATTAACATTAGATGTCAACCACTGGATGAATGGCTTAAAACGAGAGAGAGAGAGAGAGAGAGAGAGAGAGAGAGAGAGAGAGAGAGAGAGAGAGAGAGAGAGAGAGAGAGAGAGAGAGAGAGAGAGAAAGAGAGAGAAAGAGAGAGAGAAAGAGAGAGAGAATGAGGAGAGAGAAAAAATGAGAGAGAGTGAAAGAATGAGAAAGAGAGAGAAAGAATGAGAGAGAGATAGCCTGATGGGTTTTTGATACTTCAAGCCTCAGTGGCCAATATCCTCAGAAAATTACAAGCTGATAAGGAATTAGTTGAAGAACAATACCTTTTGGGTCATTTTCAACCTTCTGTAATTCCATGGAATACCCCATTTTTTTTATCAGAAAGATGCATTTTCAATTAAAAGTACCTTCCTTGAAATTTTGATCTTATTTTTGGTACAAAGGACTCATAATCTAATTTTTTAAAAGAATCATATTTCCAAGTGGTGGTGGCAAACACCTTTAACCCCAGCACTCGAAAAGCAGAGACAGGTGAATTTCTAAGTTCGAGGCCAACCTGGTCTACAGGGTGATTTCCAGAACAACATGGCTACACAGAGAAACACTGTCTTGAAAACTCAAAGAGAGAGAGAGAGAGAGAGAGAAAGAGAGAGAGAGAGAGAGAGAGAGAGAGAGAGAGAGAGAGAGAGAGAGAGAGAGAGAGAGAGAGAGAGAGAGAGTTTCTATACAGAGAACAAATATGAAAGGTTTTCAAACTGACTTTCATTTTCCAAGTATGGGAAGAACCCTAGAGTTAGTAACAAAGAACACAGAACACAACACATAGCAGACAAAAGTACAAAGCACACTCAAATAGAAAGAAAGGCATCAAAATAGTGAATGTGAGTACCTTTTTAATGGAGCACAAACACTCTCCCATTCTCCATGAGAACCCAATAAAATCCCTGTTGTCTCCAAAGACTTTGAGTAGGAATTCATCCAGTATCCTTTCTCTTCTATTTCGTTAGAGCTGACTCAAAACTGCAAGGTCCAGGACAGAAAAAATAGACTCCCTCATCCAATTTGGTATGTGTGTTTCCAGGTAGTGTTACAGATCGTAACATGCTTAGACCACTAAAATAGAGCACATCTATTCTACCACAGTTACGGAAGGCAACATTGTAAAAATCAAGGGGCTGGCTAGTTTTCCTAGTTGCTGGCACTGTGGTTGGCAACCTGTAGGTTGCTAGTCCTTGTGACAAATTTCACAGGAGTTGTCTAAGACTATCTGTATGTCAGAAATGTATGTTACAATTCATATCAGTAGGACATTTCAGTTATGAAGCAGCAAAAAATATTTTTACGGTTGGGGCACCACACAGCATAAGGAAGTATATATATGAAGGAACCGCAGTATTAAAAAGGTGGAGAACCACTCTATTGAACTTTGAAAACCGAAGCATGGTGTGCCTCCCAGACTGTCTTTGACATGAGTCTGAGATATACTTCTGACTCTGATCTTCTTGTTACCTTTTGTTTCTTGTGATCATATGGGGTTAACCTAGAAAGTATATTTAAATGCCCTATGTGAGAGCATGTTCAGAATTCATTTTGTGAAGCAATGTGCTCTAGTATATTTAGGACAGAGCTGTCTTTGGGACCAGTCCTCTTCTGTATGCCTGTGTGTCATTCATTTTCTCTTTATTTGTTTATTTTTTTTTTTTGTTTTTTCGAGCCAGGGATTCTCTGTTTAGCCCTGGTTGTCATGGAATTCAATCTGGAGATCAGGCTGGCCTTGAACTCATAAACTTGCCTGCCCCTGCCTCTGCCTACCAAGAGCAGGGATAAAAGTTATGCACCACTACACTGTCTTATTTATTATTCTGCTATTAACTTATTGTGTCTAGGTGGTTGTTTTCAATCTATTTTGTTTTATTTTATTTTATTTTATGAGGCATTTTCCTTATTTTCATTTCAAATCTTATCCCCTTCCCTGGTTTCCCCTCTGAAAACCCACTATGCCATCCCTCCTCTCAGTAATCAACAAAATACCCACTCCTACTTCCTAGTCCTGACATTCCCTTACAATGGGGTATAGAGCCTTCTCTTGAACAGGAGCTTCACCTCTCACTGGTGTCCAAATAGGCCATTCTCTGCTACATATGAAGCTGCAGCCATGGGCCCCACCCTATGTACTCTTTGGTTGGTCTTTTTTTAATTGTATATTTTCTTTATATACATTTCAAATGATGTCCGTTTTCAGTTTCCCACCCTTCCAGAAACCCTCTATCCCATCCCCTCCCCACTGTTTCATGAGGGTCTTCCTCCATCTGCATACCCATTCCCACATCGCATTGTGGTGGCTAGCAAGGTTACCTCTCTGTCTCCTCATCATTCTACAGCATATTGGTGATCCTGTGGATGATGGGGAAAAGAACACTGGATTCTGACCATTGCAGAGTACCATCCAGTACATCAATCTCAAGCCACACGTGGGTACATCTTCCTCAAAAGTATCTTGTCCTGTTCATAGCAGCTAGTTGGCTATTTTGTGTACCTGGGCCAAGATTGAGGTGTCTGCTACCTGCACAAGCACTTCCCACTACACTTTGGGGATCATCTGTGCCAGGAAGTCAGGGTTGAACTCCACAGGGTTTTTGAGGATTTAAGTGGCCTCCAGGCTCAGACAGAACACTTGCATGCCCACACCCCGCACATGTGAGTTTAGCAGGTTGTAGATTAGCAGTTTCACACTGTCACATTGGAGTTCTTGACAGGACTTATTTTTTTCATCATTAATTTAGTTATCTATTTACAATTTAAATGATAACTTCCTTCACAGTTTCCGATCAACAAATCCCCATTCCAATCCCCCTCTCCTCCCTTCTCTTTTGAAAAAGATTAGTTTGTGTTATTCTTCCACATCACACTCCATCACTGAGTGAAATCAGGGCAGGAACCCATGTAGGATTATAGGCAGGGTACATGGAGCAAGGCTGCTTATTGGCTTGTTTCTCAACACAGTTTTCTCAGCTTTTCTACTTACAAAATTTAAAAATGCCTTTTAACTTTTATTTTAATAACATATATGTATATATAAAAATGTTTTGTTTGCGTGAATGTCTGTGGGCCTTTTTTGTCCAGGGTTCACAGAGTCCATAAGAGGGAGCTTGGTCCCTTGATATTGGAGCTTCATGAGGCTGTGAGCTGCCACCTGAGTTCTGTGATTCAAATCCTGACCTTCTAAGAGAGCAGCCAGTTCTCTTAAACACTGACTCATTTTTCAAACACTACCCTCAGGTTGCTTTCTTATATATTTTATCACCATCTTTGCAGAGATAGCACCACTCACTGAGTACTGGATCCTCTCCCATCAACTGTTAATCAGCTGTCTCATGTGAGACTATGCCAGGGCCTAGCAAACACAGACGTGGATACTCACAGTCAGCTATTATATGGATCACAGGGCTCCCAATGGAGGACTAGAGAAAGTACACAAGAAGCTAAAGGAATCTGCAACCCTACAGATGGAACCACATTATTAACTTATCAGTACCACGGAGCTCTGGACTCTAGCTACATTTGTATCAAAAGGTGACCTAGTCAGCCATCACTGAAAGAGAGGCCCATTGGACAACCAAACTTTATATGCCCCAGTACAGGGCAACGCCAGAGCCAAAAAATAAATGGGAATTGGTGGGTAGGGAACTGGGGAGGAGGGTATGGGGAACTTTTGGTGTAGCATTGGAAATGTAATTGAGGAAAATACGTAATAAAAATATTTTTTTAAAAAAGAAGGATTGAAGTATCAAAAAAAAAAACAAAAACAAAAAAAAAAAAACAAAAAAACAAAAAAAGGGAAAATATCCAACAGTCAAATCAGACCCAGAACGACACAAATGGAATGTTTTCACCTATGTGTGGAGTTAGCTTGTAAGGTTTATATATGTTTGTTTTTCATTTAGGGTAACAGAGATGAGCTATCTAGTAAGGAACCATAAAGAAGGAGGAGCTCTTCCAAGGAAGGGGAAGTAGAATATAGTGGTATAAAGGAATGAAGAAGACACTAAAATAGGAGGGTTAAATGTGGAGGGAAATATCAGGCCAAGCATCTGAGACTAGAAAGGTCATAAAACACTAAGTGAAAATCTGCCATCATAAATTTTGTTAAGTAACCACAGCAGTAAAATGACTTCTCATGAATCCTAATGGCTCCACCCATATGTTAGTATATATGCCTCAGCCTTCATCAGAGGTGAGTTTCCTACAAAACTGGTAATAATCACAGAAAGACACAACTGGACAATGCACAGAGAGTGAGAGACTCAGAGAATTAAAGATTAAAAAGGATGCCTTTATCGAGCTCTCTCCTTCAAGAATCAGGAATCTATGCAAAGAAAAGTCAGAAAAATAATCCTGACCAGAGGTAGAGATAATGGATAGTATCAATGAATTGTATCATGGGTATTCCATGTTTTTTTTTTTTTTTTGCCTAATATACACTTAAGAATGAGTGCATGTTATGTGTGTTCTTGTTTTTGGGTGATGTTCTATAGGTATCTGTTAAATTCATTTGGCCCATAATTTCTGTTAGTTTCACTGTGTCTCTGAGTTCGATGGTAGGAGGATAAACAGGGAGATGGATACTTTCAGGTCACATAAGATGGAAAATTTAAAGAAAAATTTCTAAGAAAACAAATAAACATGGCTATAGCCTCATCTAATGTAGACAGATCCAATTTGAGGTTCCCTCTTCCCAGGTGACTTTAGCTTCATGTTAAGAAGGCAAACACTTACTAGCACACACAGGTTAACATAAAAGCATTTACAGCCATGTATAAAAACATCACACAAATGAACTAAGATATTATGTGGACGTTCCATGTCATAAATTTCAGAAAGACATAATTTTTTTACAGTTTATCTCAGCTTTAAAGTGTAAATCCTCAAAGGAGGGCCATGGTCCAGTGCTGTTCTCAATAGACAGCTCCTGATTTTCTAGACTCACCTCTTATATTAATCTGTGAAGTCACCTCACAATCTCACATTTCTTCTGCACAGCATTAGAGATGCCAATTAAAACTAGACTTTGGAAGTATATTAATAAGTTGGCCTTATCTTCATATTCCCTGCCCTTAATCATGGGAAACTCGCCCAGACTAGATGTCTCAGCCATTCTCACTGACAGTTTTCCTGATAAATAGGTGTTTGAGAGAAAGAAATTATTTTAAGACCCAACCAGTTTAGTTTATCAGGATATTTGAAATGAAGCTGGCATCATTTGGCACAAAAAATAAAGAGAGTCTCCTGTTTTGTGGAGAACTGAGAGAGAATTAGGGACTGGGGCCAGGAGGGTAAGTGACTATCCTTAAGGAGAGTCAGTCCAGACCTGGAGGCTGGGTCTGACAGCATGCAGAGGAGTGCAGTTCAATTCCCAGCAGCTTCCTGGAAGGAGCACTGTTTCTCTTCAAAATGTGACAGGGATGGCACCCACAAGGGGGCAGAATGCAGTGGTGTTCTAGACATCTTTTGAGCCATCATGGTACTGATTACCACTCTTTCACTTGCTATTACAGATGAGCAAACTCAATAGGGTGACAAGTAAGATCTGCTCACCAGAATCTCTAATTGCAAAACCCTTACAGGGAATGCCAGCTTCCCTCCATGCTTGGAATAAAAAGAAAGGATTGGGCTCACAGGACTAAGCATCCTCTGACTAGCTTTTAGAGAAGAGGCTGCACTGAAGTCCAAAATTGAGACTTTGGTGTTTACTGAGAGTTTAAAAGTTAAGAACCTGTAACATTTGCTCTGTGGTACTGAAAAAATATTGTTATGAAAAGTGTAGGAGAAAATAAAGATGAACATGTAGCTTAAGGAGCACCATTACCCTGATAGAACATCAGGCACCTGACATTCATTTAATACACTGAAATACCCTCCAAATCCCAAAAAAACCCTCCTCAAGTGTACATTACAAGTTTCTGCTCCGGCTCATAAGATACAAGTCTTCAAGAAAACACAATATGGCACTAGTCAGAAAAAAAAAGTCATTTATTGATCAACTTGCCTTATTGACAAAAAATATCAGCAATGGGTTGACATTGCTTAGCACCTACATAAATTTGGAGTAAATAGAAATAAAATTTCAGTAACAGATCAGGAGTACGATAAAAACATTATAATGTTACAGTAATATGGAGAGAAATAACTAGTGTTAAAGAATTCAAAACCCTGTCTAAGCTAGAGATGTGACTCGATGGTAGTGTTTGATTTACATACATGCTAAACCCACCACCAGAAAGGAAAAACAAAACAGACACCAAAAAAAAAGATACTCACAATTCAGTTTATCTGTTTGTTGTGAGTAAATCCACAGCAAATATGAATGGTTAACAACATAGGAAGGTATTAATCACAGGAAGTCACACACACTCACCCTCATGCACACACACACACACACACACACACACACACACACACACACACACACACACACACACACACACACACACAAGGAAAAAGAACACAGAAGAAAAAAGAACAGTCCAGTCAGGAAGCTATTGAAGAGAGTCCTTTAAAACTTATGATAAAGAAGATAAAGTGTATTTCTTCACAATTGGTGGTTTCTGGTGGACAGTAATTAAGGATTCATTTTTATAGTTGGTGTTTGATATTTTCTAGGATCTTCTTTTTATAACCCCTAACGCTAGATAGAACAGAAATAAGGGTATATTAGAGAGAGGAATTAGAAAATCTCTGAATTTAATTTTTTTCCTTGTTCTTCTCCTTTAATTATGGCTACTAACAAACCACAACCAACTTGTGTAACCAACCACCAACCACCAGACTAAAAGTACAAGTTTTGACAATAAATCTTGTGCAAAGTTAATGCAGCAGGAGTTCTTCACTAATGGATGTTGTGAGTATGTAAATATAGTATTCCACCAAAGACTTACTAACTCTGATTTCTATACTTCTTGCAGTCAGCTGTTTACTATTTTAATATTAGTCATACCTGTTCTATGCAGTGCCATGTGTGTTGATGAAAATAATTTTCATCTCGGGAACACAAATGAAATGCAAATATTGTGTGTAAATCTTTGTTAGTGTTACTTCATGAACATGATTTATCCATGGAGTTACAGTACTAATGCTCTGTGCATTCAGTATACTGTGTCTGTGATGATAAAGAGTCTCACCGTCGATAACACACACACACAGGACACACTCAGATCCTTCTGCAGCATAGCTTTAATCCATCTCAAGAGAAAGATGATTAGCTTTTGGGCGAGGAGGCTTAGAACACAGGAAACTCGGTCCTTAAATAGACCACAAGAAGTGTTAGAGACATATTTCACCCTAAGGGCTGCTCACTATCAGCCCATATGACGCCACAGAACAGGAAGGGCACAAAGAATGGAAAAATACCCCAGCACATACACAGACTATTTCTTTACCAGTTAGAACAACGGATGTCAGCGCCATCTTGTAATGGAGATTGAAAGGGCAGCTCCTCACAGTATACATTCAGTGTACATAGCTAGATATTCCTATTTAGTATTTTATGATATACTATACATAACATACAGTGTATACTTAGAAGATGAATCCAGTACAGGATTTTTAAAAAGTTGTGTGAGAGCTTTGTGATTATATATATATATATATATATATATATATATATATATATATATCTTAATAGACTTGGCTGAGTTTCTGGAGCCATTTATGTGTTCTTTTCCAATGAATCATAATTTCCTTTTATTCTGTGACTGGGAGAGACAGACTTATTATAAGAAAGAAAACCATTAGCCTGGGATCTCTCCTATTATAAGTATTCCTTGGGTCTGGGTGGCCAATTAGACAGAAACCATGTCTTGGTATACTGGTTGTAATCTGAGAAATTTGTTGCAACCAATCACTCCATCTCTCAGGACACTTGAGTTAATGTAACTTCCTAAAAGGTCTAAAAATTAGAAAGACACACACTAGGTACATGCACACCACACATTCTGACTCTGTCTCTGATTCTGAATCTCCCTTTGACTGTCCCTGTGACTCTGCCTGCCCTTCCTTTTCTCCTTCTTCATTCTCTATCTCAGCCTGTTTCTCAACCTCTGCATCTGTGTCTGCCTGTGTTTCTTCCTTTTCCTCTTCTTTTGCTTGTGCAGCTGCCTATTCATTAGTGCTGAGATATCATGCAGAATAATGTAGTTTTAGAACTGATCTACTGTGGAATTTGTTTTACCTCAACACTAGGTGCCTGTCTACCTACTACTAAAACCATTTAATTGAATTTGAACTTCAATATAATCAGAGATGTATCCAAATTCATAGGGCAACAATTGCTATGTAACTGTCTGATGCTCATCGGTCACTGCACTGTTTTGAACAAAGAGTTTTTTAGTCAGAAGTTTAAGCACAGGCAGATAACATTATTGCAAGCATACAGTCCTGTCTTGATTTCAATGAGGTAAAAATTGGGACTCAAATCTACCAAATGATGTAATGGATTCTTTCTGTTTTCAACTTTCAGGTTTTAAACTGTGTTATCTAGGGAAGTCTGGACAACACCTTAATCAGAGCTGGTAAGTGGAGACAGGAACTGAAGCAAAGACTATGGAAGAACTCTGGCTTACTCTCCTCCAGGTCATTGGGATGTGGGGTCCTAGGTGGTGTAAAACAGAAAAGAAAGAAAAAATAAGTATCAAATATATCAAAATTTTTGACCTACATCCACATTTTGAGGTCCTCTCCTAATAGTATGTGTGATCATTTGGAAATCAAGTTTTATATGGCAATTGGTAAACTGTAGAATTTTCATTATTTCTATTTTATGAATGTTTTACCTGAAGGGGTGTGTCTGCTGCCTGTGCACTAAACTGGACCGTGTAGAGATCAGAAGTTAGATAGTATTAGATCCCCTGAAACAGCACTTACCTGTGGCTGTGACAAACAAGATGGGCCCTGGTAATTGAATCCTGGAACCTGTGCACAGGGGCCAATGATCTTATACTCTAAGCCATGTACCACCTCCCCATTTTCTCATGAGCGAAAAATGGTGTAGGAATACAATCTTTCTCAAAAGGTCCAAATTCATCTAAGAGTAAATTAATTCTTATAAGGCTCTCTTAAAAAATCACCACCACTACAGCAAGAAAAAATAGATAAAGAGAGAGAAATCTGAATAGGATGTTTGTGATCTGTGGTGAATTCTGACCAAGAGTAAGCTAATACACTATATAAAGCTGTACTGAGAAGCATTAAGAAGGCAGGTATCTCACTCTGAACAGGGCTAAGGTTGTTTCGACTGTATTGGCTTTATTCTTCTGGAGATTCTTGTCAGGAATTGCGAGCATTTACAAGACCACAACAGGAAACCTTCCATATGTCTCCTTTGGTGTCTGGGCATAGGATATGTGAGAAGCATCAAGACTGATTAAAGGTCATGTTCCCTAGATGTGAAACTGTTTTCAGGAATATGATGATATACAAAAGGTCAGCTCCAGAATACATAGCATCAGGTCTTTCTTGGCCAATTAAAATTGGAGCCAAAATCTCAAGAGACAATGTATGTATTGGACACACTTGCTGCTATCACACAGGTCGTGGCTTCAATTTCCAGCAATTACATTGTGACTGTTTCTCTGTCTCTCTATCTGTCTCTCTGTCTCTCTGTCTCTCTGCCTCTCTCTCTTTCCTTCTAACTTTCCCACTCTCTGTATTGCTATCTCTCTGTATCTCAGTCTCAGTCTGTGTTTCTCTCTTCCCTCTCACTCCCTGCCCCCCCTTTCTTTCTCATCCTCCCTGTAATTCCAGCAGCATATGCTGCTGTATCCTCTTCTGTCCTCTGATGTATTACATATATGAAGTGTCCATGCAAACTGTAATGTTAGCAAACAACCATATCTGCCTTCGCAGATTGAAAAAATAAATAAATAAATAATGTCTAGATTAGGAGTCTCAATCATCTGTGAAAGATAGGAGAGAGTGATCACTGTGTGTCACCTCATTTAGAAACAGATTACCCAAGGAATAGAGCCTACTCCCCACACCCATGGAATGAACACCACATGCAAGAGGAGGGATTTTGGAAGAGGAACTCATTCCTGGTCTTTCCAAGAGGAGTGTTTTGGTGGGTGAGCACATCAACAGAACAGAGTTCTCACAGCATGTAATTGCCCCCTCCCACCAGAAACCAAAGTCACCTTGGTGGGACCAGGAGCAGTTCACCTGCCTCTTCAGGTTGCTTTTGTTTAACTGCCTTTGGAGACAACAGTTGGAGCTGCTGCTACCTGCTGGAAAGTTGGCTTCTAATGGGACAATTCATTGGTCTGTAGAATTCAAACAATTTTGGACCCTATGAAAGTAATGGATTGTCCAAATGCTCCCGGACTGAGAATCTTAGGGAAGCTCTAGGTTTTTTCTTAATCTGCAATGTCATTTAGACATTAGAGCAAGCAGAGATGATTTGCTCCTCCTCTTAGGCAATCAGAATCTGAAAGACAACCGTTGTGAGCCTTGAGAGGGTTTGCTGGAGGAGAAGGGATATTGACAGTGCTCTACCCAACCTGCAAGGCACACAGCTAGACCTTGTTCCCTCTGATGCATAGAAGTGTCTGATGGTATTAGATGGGATTCTTGATGAGGACAGAATCTGAGGAAAGGTTCCTGTAGAGAAATGAAGTGCAGTTATACAACCTAGAAAGTATATACCATTGATCATTGTGAGCCTGAAACAGAAAGCACCCAAGCATTGGACCTAATGTATGATTGGTGAGACAGATTGAAGAGATTTTGTTTGTTTTGAATTCTCTGTATAGGTATGGATACATTGTCTCATGGGAAGGGGGAGTGTGGATTCCCTGTGGTTACTAAAATAGAAGAAGTTGTAAACAGCCAATGGAAATGTGGCAAGTCCAAGTGTATGCTGTGCATGAGCTGCCAGTGTTCAGAAATGCTAAGCCATCACTTCAGATTCAATAAGATATTTAAAGAAGAAAACCAGAAGAAAAAACTTAAGGGGACTGTTGAGAATTTTAATGAGACATTTTTAATTATTTTTACTGATTTATATAACATATGCCAAATGGTGTGTCCAGTCTTTTAAACATGGCTTGATTGTTCCTTTCAAAGTATCTTGATTATTACTCCCAGAGACAGGATTTACAATCTGTACATTCAAATTCTTATTTGTACTTTCCAATTCCTCCCTGTTTCTTTTTTTTTTTTTTCTTCTCTGGAACTGGATATTTCTGTATAGTCCTAGATTTCTGTGCTTTCCTGTGCAGATCAGCAGAGAATTCATCTCTACCTGGTTTTGATTCCCATATCCTGAGATTAAAGTCCTTTCTAAGCAGATCTCAACACCTTTTTTTAAAACTTTCTGTCTCACAGTTCTTGAAGAATAGATGGGGGAGCAGAGAAAATTTCACCCCAAAAAATTGACAATTAGTGGCTGCAGGTGTGAGGGCCAGTTTTCTTCATAGATTTGGCTCCTCAGAGGCTGCCCATGTTCCAGTGGATGTGTTACCCTAACCCCACATATGTAGTCAGCACTAAATTCACTCAGTGGTCTTTATTAAAATGTGCATGGAATTAAAGCTAAAAGTGATACAGGAGAAATGGAGAGCAATTCAAGGAGGAGAAGATGGGGATGGATTTACTCAAACTCATTATGATTATGTACAAAGTTCTTCAGCAAAACATTTAAAACTAAGTAAGTAAGTAAATAAGTAAATAAGTAAGTAATAAGCAAGCAAGCAAGTAAGTAAAAAATAAATATATGAGTAAATAAACAAATATATTTTATGCAATATCACGTGCAATAGGCATGAAAGTGTTTGTGTGTGTGTGTGTGTGTGTGTGTGTGTGTGTGTGTGTGTGTCTTTGTGTGTGTGTGCATACATGCATACAGGAGTGTTTGCAGGTATGTAGCAGTTTGATGATTAGAATATCCTTGGCCCATGGGAAGTGGCACTATTAGCAGATGTAGCCTTGATCATTGTGTAGGCTGGCTTTTATCTAGTGCTCAAACTCTGCCCAGTGATGAAGAGAGATGCTTTTCCTTGCTGCTTTGGCCACAAGCTTCCTCCTGTATGCTTTCAGATTAAGATATAGAAAACTTCTTTCCTTCTACATCACCCCTTCTACCTGGATGTTGCCATGCTTCCCACCATGATAATAATGTACTGACCTGACCCTCTAAAACTGTAAGACAACCTCTATTAAATTTTCCTTTATAAGAGTTGCCTGAGTCATGGTGTCTCTTCACAGCAATGAAACCCTATCAAACATAGGCAGAATCTTAGCCTGATTTTTAATGTTTTCAAGATGATTACAGCCAACATGCAAGCACAAAGTAAAGATGATGAAGGAGTCTTATTTTCACATTGTTTCTTTATGTTTGAATGAAAGCTGGGGATTGGAAGAATTGGAGAGTGATGGAAAGGAGAAAGTAAGAATGCAAAGACCTGTTGGGCTCCTGCCACTTGCTTTTGCATTCAATATTTCAAATTTTAAAACAACAACCAACAACAATAACAAACAATGACAGGACGCCCATATAACAGACTCAGAGAGAAGAAACCAAAGGACATTACCTACTTGTACCTCACTTTCCAGCTAATGTCTGGTGTATTGAGCCGATGGATTTTGCTGTCAAACCCTGATGATTAATTCCTAGATTGGGTCCACTAACACAATGATGAATGAAACTGTGGCCAATACGGACAGACTATTGTTTTTTTATCCTGTACAATCAAACCAGTAGGAAAATAACAAGCACAACTCACATATATGTATATTTGTTTTTTCACACTTACAATTGGAATTGTTACTATATATCCCGGTTCTTTGCATTTTATCTCCATTAGTGTGTTGTTTTCACTCTTTACTTGCTGCATAGAAAACTGCTTCGTTTACACTATGTTTCATTTAGGGTGCACAATGGAAGCTAAAGACTAACTCCATCCATTACAAAGCAGGGCTCTCTGTCCTTTTTCCTGAATTGAAATGAAACTATTTTCAAAAAGTATTTTACACATGCCTGGTTCAGTTTCATTAAGATTGGGTGTGAAATTTTCCCACAGTCTCAGGTGTCTCAAACTTGTGGAACAGTCTAGCAAGTTTGTGGAACATTTGGGACTGTTCCCTAGCAGAAATAGGTTACTTTGGCATAATTGAGGGCGCTGGCTATTTCTGACCTAACTCTTGGCTGCTTATTCCACAAAAGTGTAAGAAGGCCCCATGCTGGCCCTCAATGAAACAGATCAACATTTTGTTTCCTGCCATGCTGTCCCAGTCATGACAGTTTGTCCCCGGTGAGTGTGTGCTCTAAATATCTCTTCTTGGACATTGATTGTATCAGGAGTTTTGACGCCTTGATATAAAAATAATTATTGTAATTGTAATCTCTGCTTGTGTGTTTTGTGACACATAGAAGGCTGTCAATTTTGCCTACATGAATTTTTAATGTGTGTTTTTTTCTTTCATATTTAAAATTGTTCTCAATTTTCATAAGAGTTTCAGCACAACCTTCACATTTAGGGACACAATCTTCCAAATGGCTACTCCTCTGGATCTCAGTAAATGGGAATATTCCATAGCTTCATGGCCTGAGTGAGAATTGTCAATTGTTTCTATTTCCATTTTTAGATTATGGATGGTTTTGTTCTGCTCCTTCACCTGTTTGATTGTGTTTTCCTGAATCTATTTAACAGATTTTTGTGTATCCTCTTTAAGGACTTCTACATGTTTATCTGTGTTCTCCTGCATTTCGTTAAGAGAGTTACTAATGTCCTTCTTAAAGTCCTTCATCATCACTATGAGAAGTGACTTTAGATCCATGTCTTACTTTTAGGGTGTGTTGGGGTATCCACTTGATATGGTGCAAGTGTTGGGTGCTGATTATTCCAAATAACTTTGGTTTCTCTTGCTTATTAACTTATCCTTGCCTCTCACCATCTGGATATCTCAAGTGCTACATGCCCTGGCTACATCAAACTGTCCTTCCTGTGATATTGGTTGTGTCATAACTCTTCAAAGTCTAGCTGTCTCTGTGATCCTGTTATTACGGTATACTGTGATTATGAGATGCTGGGTGTGTCTGACATCCTGGGAGTCAAGCTGCCCTTGGAACCTTGAGATCCTGGTGTGACTAAGCTCCTAGGATCCTGGGATCCTCTGACCCTGGCCATATTAGATCTTCAGGTAGTGGAGCTTCCTCTGGGTGTTATGGGGCTGGCTGCTGAGTTTGCATCCAAGGACTGCTCAGGGCCCTGTCCCTGACAGAATGGATGCAATCCATACCACTGGTCTGGTGGAGTTCCTGCATGCCTGTGTCTTTCTGGTACCCTCTACTCCAGGTGTTGGGGAATGATGTTGTGTCTTCCTCTTGTCTGATCATCGGATCCTATGAATGTTAGATGATTGACAGTGGAGTTGCCTCCGGGTGTTATAAGGCTAGCTACAGAGTTTGCATGCAAGGTCTACTCAAGGTTTTGGCTCCAGAAATAAAATATTTTTTAAATGATGTTTCTTGTAAACTTACCTGTCTCCAAAAGTACCTGAAATATTTTTACAGGGATTGATTTAATCTCATAAATTGATTAAGGAAAAATGACATCTTGATGATTTTGATATATCCTAACAGGAAAAAAATAATGGACATCTCCCACTAAGTAAAAAATATTTCGGAAGCCAGGTGGTGGTGGCACACACCTTTTATCTCAGTTTTTGGAAGGTAGAGGTAGGCAAATCTCAGTTTGAGGACATTCTAGTCTACAAAGTAAGTTTCAGAATTGCCATATATATTAATAATAATAATAAAATAAATGAAAAACAGTATTGAAAAGGAATGATAATTTTAAATTATGTACATATGTGCCACATGTCCCTGTGTACATATGTGAATACACTTAAGTTTTTTTTTCAATTAGATGTTTTCTTCATTTAGATTTCAAATGCTATCCCAAAATTCCCCTGTATGTTCCCCCAACCCTTCCCCTTACCCACTCACTCTCATGTCGTAGGCCTGGCATTCCCCTGTTCGAGAGCATCAATAATAATGGGAACAGAGAGAAGCGGCTGAGCCTGGAAACCAGAGAGGGGGCTAATCATGGCACTCAGTTTGCAGTTTAGTTTGTTTCAAGAAACAAATATACTTTCTATCAATGAGGTTTGTAAATGAACAGGAAATATTTTCATCTCTCAGACTGGAAGGTGTTTATTTTATAGTGTTTATAGATATTTTGGGACTATTTTATTATAAGCAATTAAAGCCAGGTAAGTTTTTACATACCTGTAATGGTACTAGCATGGAATGCTGAACCTCAACACTCTAGACCTTCCTGGAGAATACAAAACATACTAACTGCCTATCTCAAAAATCAAATGAAATGAAATAAAATTAAACCAATGTACCTTTGGTATTTGTATATCATCCCTTTGGAAACTAATAAGATAATGAATCAAAAAAATAAACTTCAATTATTTTATTAGTCATAAACATAATTAGAAATGATAAGAAGGTTAAAAAATCAATACAGATAGGGGAAGGGAGAGACCTGGGTGGGAAATGGGACAAGAAGGAGAATAGAGGAATTTTATCAGGTACTGTGGTTGTGGGAAACAAGACTGAATTGATGAAGACCAGCGAAAAGAATGGAAACAGGCAATTTGTGAAGGAGGAAATGAGAAAACGCTCTAGAGTATACCAGAGACCTGGGATGTGAGAGACTCTCAGGAATTAAAAAAAAAAAAAAAAAAACATTAGATGAAATGCCCTCCAGTGGGGAGAGTGGAATTGTAGAGTTCTCCTCCCAGCAATCCTCTCCTGTATGTGTGTTGGAGGCCTCATATCAGCAGGTGCATTCTGTCTCTTTGTTGGGCCACAATTTCAGACATCTTGGGGGAACACTTCAATTGAGACAGGTATCCTACCACAGGGATGCCCTCTTCTTTAATATCTTTGACCTCATTAATTCAACAACAGGGGTCAGATGCTTCAATCCATTGATTGGGTGAAAATATCTGCATCTGAATCATAAAGCTGCTATTTGGGTCACTAGGAATATTTCTTAAACTTGTTGCAGTGGGTATAATAGCTAATAAATAAAAAAAATCTCTAAAAATATATATTGTATATTGTAACAGAAATAAAATGTTGGTTCTAAGGCCCCTGTTTGCATTCAGTTCAAGATACAGGCATTAATCTGTGTTTCTCTGTGTTTCTTATAATGATTGTGGGTAACTGAAATAAGCAAAGCTAAACCAAACCAAACCAAAAGAAACAACCGTGTCTATACATTGTCTTTTCTTCTACTGATTCACAAGTTGTTAAAGTCCATGCTCTTGGATGTAACTACAGTTTGGAATTGTCCTCCCCCTACTCTGACTCAGAATAACAGTTTGCATGAGCTCAGATACCTTACTTTGTAATCTGAGTGCATGTGTGATTTAGATATTAGTTGATTGCTAAGAGAAAGCACAAACTGTGTAGGAAAGTGAATGAATGTTGCAGATGACATGACAATATCATCCCCTTTGTAGGAGAGAATATAAGAGAATCTTTATTCATACTAAGTGTTAGAGGAATATATATATTGAGAGAGAGAGAGAGAAAGAGAGAGAGAGATATTACATCACATAGAATAGAATATTGTAGAGCACTGATATCAATTTTAGTACTTATATTATATATTGCTTTTGCAGAAGACCTGCTTGCAGTACACAGCCTCTGTATGTTTCTGAATTCAGATACTTGTAATATTAATGCTAGGATGACTGTACTTATGAAGAAATAATGAGCAGGTGAAACAGTGAGATGCAGATGTATGCAAACAACCAATGGACAGAATCTGCAGAACCATTGGTTTAATTTGAGAAAGACTGAAGGAGGCTGACAGGACCAGTTGTCTCAAATACTATGGACCTAGAATTCTCCCAAATGCTAGACAACCAAACAGGCAGCATATATGAACTATCAGAAGGTCTGTAAAACATACACAGAAAAAAATCTGCTTGATCTCTATTCAATCAGAAATGATGTACCAAATTCTCAACAAACTAGAGACATCAAGGTGTTTAGAGATCCGGTAGGATGGGGACTTGCCCTTGGAGACAGGGGATGGGCAGTAGATATGGGATGTGGAACAGTAGGAAGGTGGACAATGAATGAACTAATTAATAAAAAATAATAGTGCCACATAATCAGGTCCCCTATACTCTAATTCTGCAATCGGAATCCAAGAAAACTCACATGTTCCCATAATAACATACTCAAAATAATTAAATATATATAACTGAAATGGCATGATTTTCAACGTTATTTTACAAAGAAATTCACTGGAACAAAGATTTTCTTTGGTTGAGCTCATTTACATGCATTTGCTCTCCTAGTGTACCGAAAATATAGGTTATTCTCCATATAAATGGCAAAAAATATACTAACATAGCTTTTATCTGGATACACTCCAATTTTATCTTTCATTAGAATGTAATCTGGATTCATTTGGACATAAATTAAATTTATATTTAAAATTCATTTAGTTGGTGTAAGGTGGAGGTAAGATAAAATATCAGGGTCATGTTGGTTTTCATTTCTCTACTGATATGATCATTGATTTCAATAAACAATACCCTGCTGGGCGCTGAGAAGATGGCTCAGTGGAGGTCATGTATTCTCAGCACCTCTGTAAAATTCCAGGCATGTCTATTCATATCTGCAACACTGTGGGGTGGAGACAGGTAGATATCCCAATAGTGTATTGGACAGTCAAACTAGTCAAAATGGTGAGAGGGTTTCACTCTAAGAGAGCAAGTGTTGAAGATATTCTACTCATTACTGAACATATGTGTATGTGTGACATCAGACATGGGAACAGACACTGCACTCATATACAGACACTAATCACCCTACCATACCACCCATAAAACCTTGAGTTCCGCAGATCTATAACCCACATGTCTCTAAGTATGAAATACGAAGTTTTATATTCTCATTGTCTTGTTAATTCTGTTTTCTGTCAAATGCTAGAAGCTAAACCAATGTATTCTCAGACTCTGGATGGTACGTCATAACTTTTGGTCTTTCTGGAATAGCAACCAACTATCAGCAGAGACACTTTTCAATTTACCCTGGCTTACAGGTTCAGAAATTCAGCCCATTATCATCAAGGTAGGAATATGGCAGGATCCTGGCAGGCACGTGCATTTGGAGCTGAGAGTTCTACATCTTCATCTGAAGGGTGCTAGGAAATGATTAGCTTTCAGGCAGCTAGGCAGAGGGCATTAAAGTCCATGTTCACAAAGATAAATTTCTTTCAACAAGGCCAAACTTACTTCAACAAGGTTATTAGCTCCCAGTAGTGCCACTCCCTAGGCCAAGAATAGTCAAAATATCAAATGTGTTTTTGAATGTTTGTGTTTGTGTTAGTTTGGGTTTTATTGCCATGAAGAGTCTCCAGGATCACATTAACTCTTTAACACTTTGTAACTTGTTTTCAGAGGTTTACTCCATTATTATCATGACTGGAAATATGGAAGCATTCTGACAGACACAATGCTAGAGAAGGAGCTGAGAGTTTTACATCTTGATACACAGGTAGAAGATGGAGACTGTGTGTCACACTGGGGACAGCTTAAGCATAACGGACCTCAAGGTCCACAAGCACAGTACTACATTTCCTCCAACAAGGCCACATCTACTCCAACAGGGTCACACATACTTCAACAAGGCCACAACTCCTAACAGTGCCACTCCTACTGGCACTATTTGTTCAGGATCTTTAAAAGTATTCTTAAAACTTTTCAATGGACAAAAGGTAACTTTAATGAAATAAATACAGAACGATTGAAAAAATTAACTGGAATATGGATGTCTTGGTTACTGTTCTAATGATGTGAGACATCATGACCACACCAAATTATAAGATGAAATATTTAATTGTGGTCTTACAGTTTCAGAAGGCGACTCCAGGACATCATGGTAAACACCATGGCAACACGCAGGCACACATGTGTAGAGCAGTAGCTGAGAGCTCACAAGCAATACTACAGACAACAAACAGAGACAGAGAAAGACAGAGAATGAAAGAGAGAGAGAGCGACAGAGATAGAGACAGAGACAGAGACAAAGAGACAGAGACAGAGAGAATGAGGAGAGAGTAAGAATGAGAGAGAGAGAGCCTGATGGATTTTTGATATTTCAAAGAATAGTGACAAATCTCCTTTAATAAAAATACAAATCCTAATTCTTTCTTAACATCTCACCACCTGGAAAACTAACACCTTTGAATATTTGAGCTTCTGTGGGCCACAATTTTTCAAACAACTAAAGTATGTAAAGGAAAATGAAATCTAGTAATAAGTGTCCATGTCACTTTGTAGTATATCTTATATCATTACTTGTCTTTTCTCAGAGGTAAGGGTTATTTGAATAACAAGAGACTAATCAGTCATCACTATCACATAAGCCAAACGCATCCTAACCCTGCCAGATTTCTACTTGAATAATCACATTGACATTACTTATTTGTACGGAAACATAGCCCTTCTCCCTGATTTAGTTAAAAGTGTGGGACCTGTTGATGTGCAATTAATTTTGTTCACAATGGGACAAAACAGAAGCCTACAGCATTGACTGTATTGTTCCTGAGAGCTGAAGATTTCACTTCCATTTAATACAATGTTATAAATATGATTTTAACACAAGCCTAAAATCTCAAAAAAGCTTTGTTTTCATATTTTCATTATTTACAGATCATTCTATGCTATATAAAGGAACATAGAGGAGGAAAGCTGTTTGGAGTCACTGACACACACACTTAACTGAGGTTTCCTTTGCACAGTAAGAAGATATACCCATCATCTATATCTTGGGAGTTTGCTCCAGGAACTATAATGATATAAAGTCCTCAGGTTTCTAGTCTAAAACAACATTGCTTTTGAATATAAGCTATGCAAAATAACCTCTTGCATATTTTAATTATATTTATGTGAGTCTGCATAGAGAACTGTACAGGTAAGTTCAGAGGCTAGGGAAGGGTATAGTGTGATCTACTCTTTTCCTACATAACTTATCCCCTTGTGACTGGGTTTCTTGCTGAGCTGGCTTTCAGGAAGCCACAGTCATCTTCCTATCTCTGCCCCTCCCAAAATCATAAGCACTGGTGTTGTAGGTGAATGTTTGAACACACACATGGCATTGTCTCTGGGCCATATCCCCTGATCCTTCTTTATTTTAAATAATCTCTGGATTACTTTTGCACTTAATGTAATGTAAGTGCTACAAAATGAGTTGCTATTTAGGAGATTGAAATATAAGTGGTCTGTATATGTTCAGTAAAGACATTGTATATTAAGAACTACATTAATTAATTCCTTGAGAACTTCATACAATTTTTTTGATGGAATTCACTTTCCAATTCTCTTGATAACTCCTCCCAGTCTAAAACCAACCCATTCCCACCTTAATCCTCCTCCCAAGTTCAAGTCTACTTTTCTCCCCTTTGATACAACCCAATTCAAATCAATTGTGTTGCCCCTAAACTCTTGGACATGCGGAAACCAGTAGAGCATGGCAAACCTATCACATACAAAAGCCTTACCTTTGATGAAAACTGATTCTCCATCCTTCATCAATAGTCCATATATTCGCAGATGGGGATGATGGATAGTGATACCATACCACTTAGGGATGCAAGGCAGACTGGCCTGATTTTGTGCAGATAGAGACATACAGTGTCTCAGTGACCTCTCTGCCTTACAAGATTTCTACCATCTCTTCCGTGAGAGTTCCTAAGACAAAGCTCCTCTACTTCTTGCCTCTTTCTGTGAGTATATGTGTATGTACAAATATGTCTATATTATACATGTCTCATTTTACATGCAAGTCAACACATAGTGTTGTTTGCAATCAACTGCTGGCACTATTTAAAACTAGGCAATATGCCTTGAGGCAGACATGGTGGACTCCGTAACAGACAGAACGTAGAGATGGCAAGAAATCATCCCAATTAGTTGTAGTATAGGTGCAATTTACACTTTTGACCTACATTTCTGTGTTCACCCTATGGTTTTAAGATGCAGAGATGGGGGACAAAGACCCTTAAATTGCATTGCAATTTCGCTCTTCTTGAACTCACATTTATAAAAGCTCCTGGAGGTGCTGATGCTGTTTACCTGGACATTTTCCTTTTGGAACTGCTTGATAGAGATACCCTTAAAGAGACAGATAGATCCTATCACTTTGTGTAGCATAAAGAATGCTGTGGTGAAATGGGTTTGAAATGTCTGTCCTGGGTCTTTGATGAAGGTTTTGGTCCGAAGTACAATGTTCATAGGTAGAACTATATACTCAATCTGAAAAGTGATTGGACCCTGAGGCCTTTAATCTATGCGTTGATTAATGGGTGTGAATGGAAGGGGTGAGAAACTTGTAAAGGAACATGGTCATTGGGAACATGTCTTGGAAGGTGTTTATTGTATTTGGTTGCTTCCTGTGTTGATGTTTACTGTCTGCCAATAATTTGGACAATTGTGCTCATTCATGCCCCTTTCATACTCTTGTGACCATGGACCTGTTTTCCTTGTTGCTAGGCATCTTGTAACAGTGATGAAAATGATTGACATGAATATGACTCATTAGTGATACTGAACTCTCTGGTCCAGAGGAACCATGGCTTAATTCTTTAAGTTTTTTTTTTCTAGAAATTTCATGCTAACAGTAGACCCAAAGTTACCAAAAAGTTGTATCTGGAATATTCAGACAGTGTATCTGTTGTTTTAGAATTAAAGAACTTTGCAGCTTCCCACACTGATCCTCCCTCTGCCTTCAGTACTGTATTTTAATAGATTGCAATATCATATGAAGAAGCAGAAAATGAGGGGAAAATGGAATGGAGGTGAAAATGTGTTAGAATCATTAAATTATACACTTAAAGAAATCAATTGATTTTTTAGTATACAAAGGAAACTTCAAAAAAGCACTGAAAAGGCTTGGCCAACTGTGCAGCTGCTCATGGGAGTTGGTATTTGTCATATCTCCTGTGATGTATCTATTAATAGTAGTGGTTTTATTACAGATGAATAAGACACCAATATATGCATGAAGGGATAACACTGAGTTGCCCCAGGAGAAAGAAATCAGGTAAAATTCATTGGATCTATTGATGAGGAGATTTTTTTTTCTCATAGCTGAGTTGGCAGAAAATTGGACAGATTGGGTTGTACCCCAGTAAGTGTAACACACAGTAGAATGTGGGGGGTTGTGTGGCTATAGGACATATTCACATCATTTCACCTATTATTGAGTATCAATGCTGATGAAAGAAGTTATCCTTCACTTATGCCATGCATGGAAGTGGGTCTATGAAGGGGCAGAGAGGAGGAAATGCTGTTCAGTAATGTTTGGGTAGGTTGTGGAGTCAGTAAAATATTCCTGTGATGGGACTTTATTTTTTCCCAATCTTGACAATCAACGGATACCTGATCAGAGAGAGCAATTGAAGATCTGTCTCTATTCACTTGGTTATTAGGTAAGTCTATAGGATATTTTCTTGGGTAATGATTGATGTGGGAGGGCCCACCACTCTGGCTAAGCTCAACAGTAGTCATTTTAATTGGGAGCCTTTTAGACTGTACTAAAATAATAAAAGCTGATCAAGCCATAGAAAATTGGTAGTTTGAATAAGAAAGTTCTCTATAGACACATATATATGAATACTTAGTCACTGGGAAGTGGCAGTGAGTTTAAAGATTAGAAGGAATAAGAGAAGGTGTGGCTTTATTGGAGGAAGTGGGTGTGTCAACAAGGATGGGTTTGAGTTTTCAAGAAGCCAAAGCAATGGCAGAATCTCTCTCTTTGCTTAAGGATCAATAGTTCTCTATTGCTCCAGTGTTGGGATCCCTCCCTTGGTGAATGACCAAACTTCTGAATATGTAAGCAAGCCTCTAGTTAAATGTTTTGTTTTCTAATAGTTGCCTTATCCATGGTATCTCTTCACATCAATAAAAGAGTGACTAAGACAGTGGCAAGCCAATAAGCAGTTTTTTGCTGTTACTGATACAACTTCCTGTTTTGTCTTCCTCGGTGATAGACTATAACCCTTCTATTTCCAAGTAATTTTTGATTGTAGTATTCTACATAGTGAGAAAGAAGCAAACTAGAACATTTACATCTCAGGTAGGTACACGAGTATATCTTACCTTTAAATAAAATAAAATGTCTACACATTATTATTTGTGGTTTTAAGATAAGTGGCATTGGCACTGTTAGACATTTTTCTGATGAATGTCTTACTATGTTTATTGTTGTAAGGATCCACCATGTCCAAAGAGCAAATTCCATAGCAAAGGTTTTATTCAGCTTATACTTCCACATTGTTGTTAATTATCAAAGAAGTTGGGACAGAAACTGAAACAACAAAGGATCCTGGAGCCAGGAGCTTATTCAGAGGCTATGGTGTGGTGATGCTTATTGTCTTGCTCCTCTAGTCTTGCTTAGCTTGCTTTCTTAAAGAACCCAGGACTACTAATACAAGGATGTCAACACCCACAATGGAGTGGGTGCTCTCCCACCAATTATGAAATTTCCTAACAGCTGGATCTTGTGGAGGCATCTTCTCAACTGAGGCTCCTCCTCTTTGAAGAAGCTAGATCTTGTCAATTGCTATGAAACCAGTGTGGCATTCTAAATGTATTATGTCTATGAGGAGGTGTGGCCTTGTAGGAATAGGTCGGGCCTTGCTGGAGTAAGCATATCATTTTGGGGCTTTAAAGCTCTACCAGTGTGGAAGAGACCCTCCCTGCATACAGAATACATAGTTTTTCCTGGAAGCATTTGAATGAAGATGCATAATTCTAAACTTCCTCTCCACCACCATGTCTGCCTACACAGTGCCATATTTTCTGCCTTGATGATCGTGGAGTAAATCTCTGAACGTGTAATGAAATGTAGAAAAGACCTAATGAAATGTTGTCTCTTATGAGTGGCCTTTGACATGGTGTCTTTTCACAGCAACTAATCCCTAAGAGAATCAGTTACTGCAGAAACTCTCCCAGATATTAAAATTAATCAACAATAGAGATTATTATCAAATGCTGAAGCATACAAACTTATTCTAGAGAGGAAAATTGTAATGACTGAGTCCATGGCATTCCTGCCTCAAAAAAGAAAAAAAAAAAAAAAACCTCTCAGAGTATAGATGGAACCCAGGCAGACCTCCATGAAGTACACGGGCTCCTCAGGAAGTGACCCACAAAGTGGGCAAACTCATAACATTTGAAACCCATGTCAACTGGCGTAGAAAAGAGGTAAGCATATATGCATTGGTTACACCTTCAGTGTTTTCTGAGAAAGAGGTCACATATAAGTAAAAGACTAGAATTTCCAGGCTATAGACAGGCTGAAGTTATACATAGGTATGTAGGGGGTCATGTGTTTAGAGGAGAGCTAGGTGGAACAGGCCACTGTGGGGCTTTTTATGGTTATCTGGGGATCTCATTGGAGACCTGCAAAAGATCACAGGATTCATCACAGGGAAAGAGTGCTCACGGAAGGAACTCAGGATCCATTCCAACCCAAAATTATCTCACAGCATATTCATTTTCTGTTTTACTTTACTTTTGGAACTGATTACACAAAATCAAGGTTTCTGTGATGATTTAGGGAGTCTCATAAATATAAACATTCACTAGTCTAGATTGCCTGTGTAAAAATGGACACACACACACACACTCACAAACACACACACACACACACACACACACACACACACACCCACACACACACAAACACACCCATCTGTAATGACAGGCTGGCTATTTGTTAAGAAAACAAAGAAGCCAATGTGGATATGGCCCAAGTTTGACTATTTCCTTAAAATTTCTCTTCTTTCTGTGTCTCCAGCTTAACTTTTTGAGAACTCCAACTTAGAATTCATTTGTCTCTCAGTGTCCTCTACTCTTTGTGTGTCCCTTATTACTTTTAATGGTCACCATCAATTAGAACTTTCTTATCTTCAATCTGGTCTGTTTTATGCATGTGAATTTTGGATTTCTTAAAAAAGATATTTTTGTGGGATTAGAGAGATGAATCAATGGTAGCAAGCACTTTTGCACCACAAGAAAAATGGATTTGGTTTCTTGATTTCATATCCAATGGCAAATAATCACCTTTAATGGCAGCTCCAGAGGACCTGACAACGCATGTCTCTGTGTTCACCTGTACTCAAAAGCACATGCCATATCCCCACCCACATAAGTAAAGATAATAAATCTTAAAATGTGAGACAGGTTTCTTTAAGTGTCATTATTCAAAGAAAACCTGATTTTCTCTGATTTCTGAGTCTATTTCAATCAGTTTTCTGGGTTTCACCTTGTGCAACAAGGCCACATTTCTTTTAAATGTCCCACTTTCCCAAAATTTTTGTTTCTCCTTCAGTCTTCACATCAGAGGTTCTACCTATGTCCTGTCCTTCTCCCCTACTTCCTAAACATCCATCTTTTTCTGCCATCCCTGCTCCTCCAAGTTCCATCTCCATTTCCTTATTCTTCATGCAGACCAGAGAAGCTGTTCATTTTAGCATGTATGATTTTAGGTGTATGTACTGTTCACCGCCTGAAATGAAACTTTCATCTTCATTTGATGTTCCTTCCACTGTAGGCCATCTCTTCCAGCAAATTGTTCACTCACAGCATGTCATGTCACACATTTACATTTTTAGAACAAAATACATTTTATTGGCAAAGATACTGGGATTGTCAAAGACCCTTATGTAGCCAACACAGGAAAAAAAAAACAAAAAACTTTTTTTTTCTTCCAGTCCTATATGTTTACATTTCTGTACTTTATGATTTTTCAACTTCAAGAATCTTTGGCACCATAGTATAGACATAGATATGGATGTCACAATGAAACTTGATAAAGTACACGGAAGGATTGTCTAGAACTTGGTAAACAACCTTTCCGAACTTTTAGAACCATCTTTTCTGGTGTACTGCACCCAGTTACCTATCAACACATCACTGTCACCTCCTGATCTCTCCTCAGCCGGAGGAGTGTCTGGAATCATGTGGAGGTTACCTTCCTTGTAGTCATCCAGGAGCTGATAAGCATAGAGAGCTGGATCCTTCTTGTAGGTAATGTAAAACAAATCCTTCATGATTGGCACCTGGGCTAGCACCACCCCCCTCCAGTTGAACTCAGAGCCATCTTTCCCCTCAAATTTTTGTTGTACCGCTCTGCCAACCAGGGCTCTGGCAAGGTGGGCATCCCTCACCTGAGGAAATACTACTATGGGAGGCAAAACCTTAAGGTTTAAAATCCTGTCATCACTGTAGAGCTCCTGTCCATAGATGCTGTCAATTCCATCATACTTCACCAAGTAAAGAGAAGGGTTTGTTGGCAGTTGACCTAGAACTATGGCCTTCCATTGGGTGACAGGCTCATTACCTTCCTTCCAACAATGAGAAATTCTGCAGCCGATAATATTCCTCAGGGTGTTGGAAGAAGACTTCCTCCTCCTCTTCTTCATGAGGGAGGACATGCTAAGCCTCTTCAAAGGTATTTTCTTCTACATGGCTGTAGCCTTGCTGTGGTATACCATACCAAACCCAGGCAGATGTCTTGTGGCTATCATTCTGTGTTCAAATATACTTGCCCATTGCCTTGGATTGAAGATATTGCCTGTTTAAACCAGACACAATGCTGTTGCTACTTTCATATATATGAGTTACTAAAAGGCAATGGGTGTAGGGTTGGAGAGAATGCTGGACCAAGGCTCTTCTCTAATGGAAATTTTGAGCAGGTAAAAAAGGCTATGCTAAACATGTTTGGGCTTCTAAACTTAATTTGATCAAAATAAGTAGATCATAATCTAGCTATGGTGGCACACTCATTTAATCCCAGCTTTTAGAAGGCAGGGTCAGGCAGATTTCTGACTTAGAGACCAGCCTGGTCTACAAAGTGAGTTCCAGGGCAGCCAGTGGTAGACAAAGGAAAAATGTCTGCAAATCAGCTACAACATTAACAACTAAAACAAAAAACCAACAAAAACAAAACAAAACAAACAAAAAACAAAAAAGAAAAACAAACAAAACAAAACAAAACAAACAATCAAATCAGAAGTTAATAGGAGATGGTAGTAACCCAAGTCTTTAATCCTAGTACTCAAGAGGCAGAGGGAGGCAAAACTTAGTGAGATAAAGGCTAGTCTATTCTACAAAGTGATTTTCCTAACAGTCAAAGCTACACACAAACACACTTAAAGTAAAATTAAACACCCATCCAAAGAAAAAACAAACAAACAAAACAACAACAACAACAACAACAACAAACAAATAAATAAGGGAAACAAGGAAATTATCAAAGGGAAATTAACAAGTAATTCTCCACAGCTCAGAATAACATACTCAGATGAATATGTCTTCAGCCCTGAGCTAATTTGCCTCTTCTGAGGAACATCTCCTTGCATGTCTATGTCAATGTGGAAGTTGGTATGCCTTTTACCCAAAATGATCAAGGAGAGAACAGAATAAAGAAAATGAGCCAGAGTTGTTACATACCCTCTCTTGTACCTGCAAGCTGTCAAATAGGTGGCAATATTCACAAATATCCCAGGGACACAGCACAACACTGGCCTTCTGTATTGTGTTACCTGACCCAGACTCAGGATTCTTTGGTGATTATATGCCACTGCAACTCCGGCCTCAACAAGTCCAGGCAATATCAGCCATTTTTTTTTTAAGATTTCTTTTATTATTGTATCTAAATACACTGTAGCTGTCCTCAGACATTCCAGAAGAGGGTGTCAGATCTCATTAGTATGGTTGTGAGCCACCATGTGGTTGCTGGGATTTGAACTCATGACCTCTGGAAGAGCAGTCAGTGCTCCTAACTGCTGAGCCATCGCTCCAGGCCCAATATCAGCCATTTAGAAGTAACATTTTCTAAAATACATACGGACAAAGAAGAGCTTTGGCATTTTGATGGAATTTTGAAGGAGATATTGTTAGCAAGGATAATAAATTCAGGAGATCAACTAAACTGGATCAGCCATGCCCCTGGCCCCAAACATGGGAGAATTTAGAATGTACAGTTACTCAGTGTGGGAGGGAAAACGTTCAGCTTTCTATAGCTATGATGGTCCCAGTTACTTCATAAATGTACTTACCCAAAGAAAATGTCTTAGTCGTCAAGATTCTGTCTTTTGATACAGACCAGGGCACAAAAGCTTGAGGAACAAGTTGGGGTTCAGGAGCTGGCCTGCCTTTCACACACCACTGGGAAAATAGTGGACACACCTTCTAGGGATTCTAGTGTCTCTAAGTGGAATAGATGTGCAATCTATGACCAGTGCTCTGTGACATCACCTAGTTCAGCTTGCATCATAGACCCCACTCATGCTGATACCTTCCCTAATTACACTCAGAAACATTAACCATCTAGGCTTTACCTTTTCATATGGCCTCCTTGAAATCCAAAATGAAATCCCTGCAGAAATGTCCTGATGACCTGAGTCACATTCTGCCCAAGTAAATCACTCTTGTATTGTTTTTATTTTTTTGGTGGTTGGGTTTCTGTTTATTTGTTTGTTGATTGCTTTGTTTTGCTTTTGTTATTATTTTCCTCCTGTGAAAGCCTTCAGTTTCTGATTCACCAACATCCTTGGTGGTTATTTTCCCTGTTCCAAACTTTCCCTGGTTATCTTTCAACTGTTCTTAGTGTCAGAAATGGTGCCAGACTCTTTGAGGCAGCACACTGGATAGCACATCAAAATTCTGTTTATGAAAACCAAAGTTAGAGCAATTACTATTTTATTCAAACAAAGCAGAAATTTTACAGTGTTAAGTACCTTGTATTGAAGCCAGTTGCAACCTTGAATCATGGATTCTTTGTAAAATGAGAAGACAATCTAGCTCTTGGTCCTGCCTTCAAAGTTGTGATAAAGTTAAACAAACCCAATATCAACCAGTCATGTTTTAAAGGCCTTTAAATTTTTTCAGTATTTCTGGTTACAAGTAATTTCATAGATTAAATGCAGTAAAACAGGGTGAAATATATTTGATAATTTTACTTTTGAAATATGGGTAGACAAAATATTGAACGCTGGTAAGTATGGAATTTACTTACAAATTAGCGGGCACTTTAATTTTTCATGCCATATAGATCTTCAGTTCTTCCAGAAACATCAATTTCTGGCCCTTCCACGGTCACCACCACACTTTGTATATCCTTTTCATAGATGATGACACTACCCATAGTGGGCTAGACCCTTCAACAACAGCCATCCAAGAAAGATCCTTCCTTAAAGGTTTGGCAACTGGCCAATGTGATGGAGGCAGTTCTTTATCTGAGGTTCTATATTCCCAGGTTGAGTTAACTAAAAAAAAAAAAAAAAAAAAAAAAAAAAAAAACAAGAAAGACCATTTCACATCCATATCATAAATGTTGATTGCCTTACTCTGTATAATTAACACGCAATGGATTAATACTAGATGTCAACCACTTGATGAATGGCTTAAAACATGAGAGAGACTGAGAGAGAGTGACAGAGAGAGAGAGAGAAAGAGAGAGAGAAATAGAGAGAGAAAGAGAGAGAGAGAGAGAGAGAGAGAATGAGAGAGAGTTTTTGATATTTCAATGGTTGTTTGCTATTTCAAGCCCAGTGCCAAATCACTTTTAATGAAAACACAAATCCTAATTCTTTCTAAATGTCCCACCACCTGGAAAACTAACTCCTTTGAATATTTGATCTTCTGTGAGCCACAATTATTCAAACTAATAAAGTATGTAAAAGAAATTGTAATCAAGTAATAATTTTCCATGCCACTTCTTGGAATATTTTATATCATTACTTTTCTTTTCTTAGAGGTTAGGGTTATTTGCATAACAAGAGACTAATCAGTCATCATTGTCACATCAGCCAAAGGCATCCTAACCCTGCCACATTTCTACTTGATTAATCACTTTGGCATTACTTATTTGTATGGAAACATATCCCTTTATCCTGATTTAGTTAAAAGTGTGGGGACTGTCGATTTGCAATTAATTTTTTTCATAATGGGACAAAACAGAAGCCTACAGGATTCACTGTATTTCTCCTGGGAGCTGAAGATTTCTGTTCCATTCAATAAAATGTTATAAATATTATTTTAACACAAGCCTAAATTCGTGAAAAAGTTTTGTTTTCATATTTTAATTATTTACAGGTCGTTCTGTGCCATATAAAGGAAGGTAGAGAAGGAAAGGTGTTTTGGAGTCACTGACACACACATTTAACTGAGGTCTCTTTGCATAGTAACAAGATATACCCATCCACTATATCTGGGGAGTTTGCTTCAGGAACTCTAATGATATAAAGTCCTCAGGACTCTAGGCTAAGATAACAAAACACTGCATATAAGCTATGCAAGATAAGCTCTTGTATATTTTAATTATATTCATGTGTTTCTGCACACAGATCTATACAGGTAAGTTCAGAGGCTAGGGAAGGGCATAGTATGATTTGCTCCTTCACTCCCTAATTTATCTGCTTTTGATAGGGTTTCCTGCTGAGCTAATAGTGAGGCTGGCTTTCAGGAAGTCATATTCATCTTCCTGTCTCTGCCCCTCTAAAAATCCTAAGCACTGGTGTTGTAAGTAAATGAACACACACATGAATTTGCCCCTGGGCCATCACCTCTGATCCTTCTTTATTTTAAATAATCTCTGGATTACTTTTGCCCTTAATGTAATGAAACTGCTATACAAGGGTTTGTTATTTAGGAGATGGAAATATAAGTCGTCTGTATAGGTTCAGTACAGATATTGTATATTAAGAACTACATTCATTAATAACTTGAGAAATTCATACAATATATTTTGATGGAATTTACTTTCCAGTTCTCTTAATAACTCCTCCCAAACCAAAACCAGATCCATTTCCACCTAAATCCTCCTTCCAAATTCATGTCTCCTTTTCTCCCTTTTGATAAGACCCATTCAAATCAATTGTGTTGCCCATAAAATCTTGGATATGGGGCTACCAGTAGTGCCTGGCCAACCTATAACCTTCAAAGGGCATACCTTTGATGAAAACTGACTCTCCATCTTTCATTAACTGTCCATACCTTCTCAAATGGGGATGATGGATAGTGAGAACCTACAACTCATTGATGGAAGGCAGACTGGCCTGATTTTGTGCAGATAGAGACATACAGTTTCTCAATGACATCTCTGCCTTACAAGTTTTCCACTATCTCTTCATTGAGGGATCCTAAGACTCAGCTCCTCTACTTCTTGCCTCTTTCTGTGATTATGTGTACGTGTACAAGTGTATCTATATTATAGATGTCTCATTTTACATCCAAGTCAACACATAGTGGTTTTTGCAATAAACAGCTGGCATTATTTCACATTAGGCAATATGCCTTGATGTAGATGGTGGGACTAAATACCACACTGAAACTGGAGATGGCTAGAAATCATCACAGTTGTTTGTAGTATAGGTGAAATTTACACTTTTGACCTAAACTTCTGGGTCCACCCTATGGCTTTAAGATGGATGGATAGGGGATCAAGACCCTTAACTTGCATTGCATTTTCCTTCTTCTTGAACTCATATTAAAAAAAAAAAAAAACGCTCATGGTGGTGATGATTCTGTTGGCCTGGACGTTCTGCTTTTGTAACTGCTAGACAGAGATACCCTTAAAGAGACAGATAAATCCTATCACATTTTGTAACATAAAGAATTCTGTGGTGAAATGGGTTTGCAATGTCAGTCGTGGGTCTTTGATGAAGATTTTGTTCCGAAGTACAATGTTCAAAGGTAGAACAATATATACAATCTGAAAAGTGATTGGACCCTGAGGGCTTTAATCAATGAGTTAATTGATTGATGGGTGTGCATGGAAGGGGTGAGGCACTTGTAAAGGAACATGGTCATTGTGAACATGTCTTGGAAGGTATTTATTGTCTTTGGTCGCTTCCTGTGTTGATGCTTACTGGCTGCTAATAAGTTGGACAACTGTGCTCCTTGATGCCTCTTTCATACTCTTGTGACCATGGACCTGTTTTCCTTGCTGCTAAGGCACATTGTAACAGTGATGAAAATGATTTACATGAATGTTTTTCACTAGTGATACTGACTTGTCTGGTCCAGAGTAACCATGGTTTAATTCTTTAAGCTTTTTTCTGGAAGAATCATGCTAACATTAGACACAAAGTTACCAAGCAGTTGTACCTGGAAGATTCTGGCAGTGTATCTGTTGTCTGAGAAATAAAGAAATTTGCTGCTTCACACACTGGTCCTTTCGCTGTATTCACTACTATATTTTAATAGATTGCAATATCATATGAAGTAGCAGAAAATGATGGGAAAATGGAACGGAGGTGAAAATGTGTTAAAATCATTAAATGATTTTATGATGAGGATTTTTTTTTGTCATAGCTTTGGTGACAGGATATTGGACAGATTAGCAAGTCACCCAATAAGTGTAACACACAGTAGAATGTGGGGGTTGTGAGGCTATAGGAAATATTCAGTTCATGTCACATATTATTGAGTATCCTTGCTGATGGAGGTAGTCACCCTTCACTTATGCCATACATGGAAGTGTGTCTATGCAGGGGCAGAATGCAATAGATGGTGTTGAGTAATGTTTGTGTAGGTTATGGAGTAAGTTAAACATTACTGTGATGGAACATTATTTTTTTCCCATCTTGACAATCTACAGTTACCTGAGAAGAGAGAACAATTGAACATCTGTCTCCAATCACTTAGTCATTAGGTAAGTCTATGGGTTATTTTCTAGTCTAATGATTGATGTGGGAGGGCCCATCACTGTGGCTAAGCTCATAAGTAGTCATTAATAAATGGGAGCCCTTTAGGTTATATTTAAAAAAAATAGCTGATCGAGCCATGGGAAAAGTGGTGGTTTGAATAATAAATCCCCTATAGACACATATATATGAATATTTCATTACCAGGAAGTGGCAGTGAGTTTAAAGATTAGAAGGAATACGAGAAGGTGTGGCTTCATTGGAGGATAGGTGTGTCAACAAGGATGAGTTTGAGTTTTCAAGAAGCCAATAAAATGGCTGAATCTCTCTCTTTGCCTAAGGATCAATAGTTCTCTATTGCTCCAGTGATGGGGTACCTCCCGTGATGATTGACCAATCTTCTGAAAATGTAACAAAGCCTCCAATTAAATGCTTTGTTTTCTAATAGTTGCCATAACGATGGTCAGGTGATTATGTTAGCCTCTATCAGCAGACTTCGGAGACTAGTTTTCTCCTGAGTTTGAGTGTTCAGAGTACTCTCTGCAGGCAAGATCTCCTCTTGCAGAGAAGGGTCCCAGATATCTGGTTTTTGAACCTTCCTCCTGGCAGATGTTGTAGTCCACTCACTAGAGGTACTAAGATCCCATGGAGAGTCCTGTGGGGACCTTTGGGTTGTCCACAGACTCTGCCCCCAAGGTGCCCCGTGCTGTAATGGATTGGAAGGGACTTGTGACCCTGGTCAGGCCGGTTTATCTGCTTCCCTAATGAATGCAGTCTCGGGTCCTGCATGATAGGATTGGAGCAGAAGTGGTTTTCCATTCACAAAGGTCTTAAGATCTCGTGGATGTTTCTGTGAGGACCTTGGGGCTGTCCTCAGACTCCGTCCAACAAGTTGGCCAGGTGCTGGCACAGACCAGAGGGACTTGTGACCATTGTCAGTCCAGTTTTTCTGCTTCCCTAATTAATGCAGTCTCAGAACCTGTGAGATTGGATTGGATCAGAGGTTGTGTTCCGTTCACCAGAGGTCTTATGATCCCATTGAGGGTCTTTTGGGGACCTTAAGCGTGTCTGCAGACTCAGAGCACAATATACCCTGGTGCTGGCTTGTCACTCTCTCTCTTATGGTACACTTTCTCTGACTCCTTAAACAGATGTTGTAAAGATAATGTTTTCGGACTCTCTAGACGCTGTAACCTTTTCCTAATGTCAGAAGAATACTGCCCAATGGAAGCCATGACACCTGTCACCTGCTGGCACGCCGAAGTAGGGTCAAAGGTAGTGTAACACCTCTATACCTTTCAGAGGTATTCTAAAAACACTGCTGGGGGCTCCTTTTTCTCTTGTAGGATCTCTCTTACCTTGGCCAAATTGGTGCGGCACCTGCCAGCTCCTTTCAGTCCTATTATCAGAGCCCAGCAGAAAATTGTAAATTGCTCCATATGGTCAGTCCTGTCAGGACATGTCAGAGGGAAGGCTGCATCCATTTCATTCAGAAGTTTTATTGGTAGTCAATTGGCCCCCAGCATGCTCTTTCTTTCCTCTCAGAATCCTCTCCTTCTCCTCTGTGGTGAAAGAATCAGTAGCTGCTGACAGTCATCCCAAGTAGGCTGAAGAGAGAATATGAGAGATTCCATTAGATTAGCAGGCTAGAGGGGTTTTCAAAGAAGGGAGGTGTGATTAGCGTTCCAGTTATAGAGTTCAGAGGAGGAAAAGGGCCATTACTGAAGGGTCAGCAGTTGTCTGGGGCCTGCTGGAGGAGGGTCATAAGTACATAAAGGCAGTGCAATGGTTGAATCTGGTCACTCTGGGCTTCGAGCTCGCTGGCCTTGGGCTTTAGCAACTGGTCTCTCCCCAAATATCTAGTGGCACCCTGTTGAGAGTTCTTGGAGGGGACCAGTTGGGAATATGGGGGTGGGGTGCTATGCCATTTTGGAGGTTCTTCTAACTCTGGATAGATCTTGGGAGAAACTGAGGGCTGCAGTTCAACCTGTGCCAGTTTTAACTTTTTTTTTCACCTCTGGGTGGCAGAGGGCCAGGACTGGGGAGCCTGGATTATTCTTTTTAACCCAAGGCTTTAAACAGGATGGGAGAGGGGGGATCCTGTGCTAAATTTTTCTAGATGAGAATGTAGGGCACGTAATCTGGCTGAGACCCTGGTCCCCTCTGTAAAACAACTTTAAGAGCTGAAAACAGAACCAAACAAAGAGTGCCCTCTAGTGGCCAACTATCATCAAAGATGGCCATTCTGTAGATCAGAAAGTTCTCTAAAATCGATTTCAGACATCCACAGAGAGAATGTGAGTGTTAGTCTTAATTTCAGTCGAGTGATCAAGGGTCAGTCCAAGGGGCATGATAATAGTCGGTCCCATCATCAGAGTCACATACAGGGAAAAAAAAACATATACACAAAAAAGATTACAATAACCAAGACCAGGCCCCAATAAGATGGCCAAGAAAGCATACACTCACTTGGCACCCAGTAACAGAAACAGACAGCCGAGTGAGCACACTCTCACTTGGCACACTGATAGGATATCTCCAGGTATCCCTAGAACTCCCTCAGAACTCCTGGGATGTCCCAAAGGGTGGCAGCCGGTTTCTCCTGACATGTCTGTCAGTAACCCTTTTCCATCTGAAAAAGGGAGTTCGTTGCTCTCACGAGCATTTACAACTGCAAACGGAGAATAGTGAATTCAAACAGAGCTGGCACAAAAAAATAGAGACAAAGATAGAGGAAAGTTATAGAAATAGATAGAGACAAAGATACAGACAAAGATAGAATCCTACCTCCAAGCAGGGTCTCTGAGAATTGGGGTAGGCCACAAATCATGGTGGAGAAGCCCCCAAATGTAAGACCTCAGAAGCTGGGCCTCCTCTCAAGTCCCGGGATGAGCTGGCCAGCACCCAAATGACCCAAGAGAAAACCACAACTGATGCAAACTGCAAGAGGTTTTACTATTAGCTGGCTGAGGACAAAGTCACTCTGCCTAGCAGGGCAGGGGAGTGTGACACCGAGCTGTGACAGTAAGTGGCTTTTAGCAGCTAGCTGGGGAATTGGGAGGAGTTGGGAGGAGAGTTGGGAGGAGTTGGGAAATGTGGGCAAGGGAGTTCTTCTCTTCCTGATGTTCTTGGTGAAATTTACAAGGCAGGAGTGGGGCGTGAGTCCTTTCTAAATTTTTATCTCCTTGTCCTTGGCACAGGAAGGCAGGCATCTCTGGTTGAAAAGTATAGAAACAAAAAGCCTTTTTGCTGGCTATAGAGAACAAAGAGCTTCTTCCTAGCTGTATTTTCAGAGATCAGGGAAAACAAGCTTGGGAAACGTCTAGGGGATTTACCTTCCTGCGAGATACACTTTAAGTTGGAGTCTCACCATAGGACATTTTTTCTACCACACAAAAAACTTTACACAGAAAATTATTTTAATTATTTTTAATGAATATATAATATTTGATTTGAACCATATGTCATATCCATATAAAATACATCGTAGAATTCCAAAAAAAACTTGTAATATTTACTTTAAACAATTCATACATTTACACCTCACAGCACTTCTTCATAACTGTACTACCATTGCTGAGATCCTTCTTCTTCCCAAATGGTCCTTCTATTATTTTTATAATGGTTCTCCTTTTCTTTGTGTGTATATCTGGGAACATCTCATGCAGGTGGTTGTATTGTACTAGTTGCTATGTTTAGGTGATCACAAGGTCTAAAGGACCACAATCTGGTCTTGAACTACACATATAAGAGCATCTGACCCTGAATTACTCTTTTTCCTGAATCTACTTCTCCAGTCAAGGGATCACAAACACCACTTTTGAAGTACTCTATTGAAATGGGAAAAAATTGAAAATATTACACTGTATCTTCATCTGTTTCTACCTGAGGTGATATATTCTCATCTTTGTCAAATGCTGGGCTCTGTACTATATGGACAACAGAAAATGGAAACATAATATGCTATATTAGTAAAAGGGAATAAAGTATTAATGATTTGAATTTCTCAGGAAATTTTGCCCAGGTGAATTTTTGAAACAGCTTTTAGAAATGACATAATTACGTACATGAAATCCAGTATAGGCATAGATAAGAAGTAAGGTTTCCAAATTATAGGGCTATTGAATATTTATACCAATATTATAGAAAAAAATCCCTAACTTAAAGAATGATATGCTCATGAATAAACAAGGAGACTACAGAACGCCAAATTATTTGGACCGGAAAAAAAATAATTTCTGCCATCATATAATAGTCAAAACACCAAATGCACAAAACAAAGAAAGAATATTAAAAGCAGTAAGGGAAAATGGTCAAGTAATATATAAAGCAAGATCTATCAGGATTACACATAACTTCTCCCCTGAGACTATGAAAGGAGAAAATCTAGGGCTGAAGTCATACAGAATGTAAGAGAGCAGAAATGCCAGCCAAGACATGAAGCAAAACTCTTTTAACATAGCTTGGGAAAACAAGGTATTCTGTGACAAAACAATATTTACACAATATCTTCCAATGCATCCAGCACATCAAACGATAATAAAGGGACAATTTCAATATAAAGAGGGAAATTACACTCGAGAAAAAAGAAGAAATTAAAGGTGAAGGAAACCTAAAAGAAGATAGCTACATGAACAAAATTCCAACTCTAATAACAAAAATAACAGGAAGCAACAAGGACTTTTCTTAGTATCTCTTAATATCAGTGGACTCAGTTCACCAGTAAAAAGGCATAGAATAAAAAAATGGATGTGTAAGCAATATTCAGCATACCAAAAACAAACACCAAGGACAAAGTCAGAAATTACCTCAGACTAAAAGGCTGGAAAAGAACTTTCCAAGCAAATGATCCGAAGAAATAAGGTGGAGCAGCCATTCTAATATCAAATAAAAATGACTTTCAACCAAAAGTTATTAAAATAGGCAAGGCGGGAAACGTCATATTCATTAAAGTTAATATTTACCAAGATGGACTCCCAAATCTAAACATATATACTCCAAATGCAATGACATCCACATTCATAAAAGAAACTTTAGTAAAGCTCAAAACTCACATTGTACCACACACAATAATATTGGAAGACTTCAACACCCCTCCCTCATTAATGGACAGATCCTGGAAACTAAAACTAAAAAGATACATGGTGAAACTTGCAGAATTTATGAAGCAAATACGTTTAGGTGATATCTATAGAACATTTTATCCTAAAACAAACGAATGTCCCTTCTTCTCAGGACTTCACGATGCCTTCTCCAAAATTGACCATACACTCAGTCACATAACATGCCTCAACAGATATAAAATTATTGAAATAATTTTCTGCTTCCTATCAGATCACCACAGACTAACTTCAACAATAATATAAATAATTGAAAACGCACATACACGTGGAATGTGTACAACAATCTAGTCAGTGACAAAACAGTCAAGGAAGAAATATAGAACTAAATTAAAGACTTTTCAGAGTTTAATGAAAATGTAGCTACAACATACTGCAAGTAATGGAACACAATGAAAATAGCCCTAAGAGGAACACTCATAGCTCTCTCTGAATGCCTCTAAAAAAAACCGGAGAGAGGATATAGGAGTAGGTTGACATCACACCTTAACACTATAGAATAAAAGGAAGCAAATTCACCCAAAAGGAGTTGAAGTCAGGAAATAATCAAACTCAGTGCTAAAATCAACCAAGTGGAAACAGAGGAACAATACAAAAATAATCAAACAAACTGGGAGATTTTTCTTTGAGAAAATCAACAAGATAGATAAACCATTAGACAGACTAAATAAAGAACACAAGGACAGCATCCAATTTAGCAAAATCAGAAATGAAAAGGGAGAAATAACACCAGAAATTTAGTAAATTTTAAATATCATCAGATCCTACTATTCAAGGCTGTACTCAACAAAACTTGAAAGTCTGGATAAAATGGACACTTATCTAGACAGATATCAGGTACCAAATTCAAATCAGGATCAGAGAAACCCTGCAATTACTTCTACCACTGTGAGGAGCCGCCCTCACGGTCACCAATACAAGATGGTGCTGACAACACCATTGTCAACATTGCTCATGGTGAGTACGCTCAGGCGTCAGGGTATCGTTCCATTACCTGAGCCCTGCCACTCCAATGGCGTCATCAGGCTGATGGTGGGCAGACAATTCCGGTGATTCACGTCTCCAACCGTATTTCTAACCATACTTTGCAACCTATATAAGGGAGGGGTTTTCTGCTCTCTGGGTCTCCTGTCTTGAAGCTGTTCATCTATCTCTGGAGATGTATTAAAGCTTTACTGCAGAAAGATCTGAGTGTCCTGCATGTGTTCTTGCTGGCGAGATGGTAGCGCAGGTCATCCGGTGCCATAAAGCCAGGATCAACATCGCTGGCATTGAGGAGAACCCCTGGAAATGGGGTGGATTCAGAACTGCAGGGAAAAGGTAAGTTTGGAGAGGTATGTCTCATCGTGACCCTCTTATCCCTATTGATTTCGGTCTTAATCTAGATGCACCCTAGGAAGGGGCAGTAGAAGCTCTAGTCTTGGTTGCCCTGGCCCTCATTCTGTTTCTTATTCTGTCCATCGAGGCTGGTGCTGAAATTTGAGGTCCATCGAGGCTGGTGCTGAAAAATGAGGTGTTGTCAGTCCGACGTAGATAAGTGGCAGCACTGAGGTATCTTCTAAGCCTTCCGTAGACAAGGGAACAGAGCACTGTGTTTACTTTCGTTTTGCTTAAGGAGTACTATAAATGGGGTGTAGATCATAGCAGGGACTCACTCTATCATGGCCTCCTCAAAGTCAGTGATCACTGCATTACAGGCAGGTTGCCTCCAGTACACTGCAGAACTTTGTTAAGGAAGTGGATCGCATTTCTCCCTGGTATTCTTGTTCGGGGTCTCTAACTGTAGCCTTATGTAGTAAGCTAGGAAGTGACCTTGACCTTAAGCATGAAGAGGGAGACTTACGCCTGGGCACCAAGGCATTTGCAAGCTGATATAAAACTGTCTAGAGGATGAAACCTGCCAAACAGCCAATGTGGAGGGACAGGGAATACTAGAAAAGGTTCAGGACAGTATGTCAGAAACCTAACAGAATGAGAGAATGGGAGCTCGAAAAAAGAAAGACATGTCTAAGAAAAAGGGCCCTCCCAGGGATTCAGAAGGAAGGGGAGAGAGAAAAGAGGGCAGTAAAACTGATCCTCTACTAAGAAAAAGCCACACATGTAATTCAACTTTGCCTTGAAGCTTGGAGTGCTTGGGGACAAACCAAATTTCTTAGAACAGATAATGGACTCGCCTACACCTCTCAAAATTTTCAACAGTTCTGTCTACAGAGGAATGTAACTTATTTAACTGGTTTGCCATACAGGGACAAGACATTGTGGAACATTCCCACCACACTGTTAAAACTTACCTTATCAAAAAGAAAGGGTGAGTCGATGAGGCTCTTACCTTTAACACTGAGAGTGGACATCTCCATGGTACTCTTTACTCTTAATTTTTTGAATATTGATGAGCAAGGCCACACTGCAGCTGATCATCACTGTTCAGAACCAAACAGATCTAGAGAAATTATCAAATGGAAAGTTGTCTTAACTGGAAAATGTAGAGGCCTGCATCCTATTTTAATAAGATCCAAAGGAGTTATTTGTGTCTTTCCACAGGAAGAAGACAATCCCCTTTGGGTTCCAGAATGCCTCATCTGAAGGATCTCCCCTTCAGAAGATGTGGACAAAAGAGGGAATTCTGGAAACAACGATGGATAATGACCCTTCTACTGGAGATCATGGTTCCTAGTATATCGGGGGAATTGTGTTGGGGTATTATGTCTAGCATTCTGTTCATGCCTGTCATGCACAGTGCACAAGTTTTTCCACATTTCTTTACTACTGATAGGGAGCTGGGACTTGCCTTTTTACCATTAGATGGACAAATTCAGGTTCTGATGGAAAACAGAACTTCTCCCTCAAAGGAAGCCTGTGCTTTGTAATGATCTCTGAATTGAAAGACCAACGCCAGTGTATATCCTTATAAAATCAATCAGTGGCCTGGTTGAAAGCAGCTGCTTGGGGAACCCACTCTGAAATAGTAGCCAATGCCTTGATAATCCAAGGCTGGAGGCCTAGTCATAAATCCAGGAAAGCACTGCCCCAGCAACCCAGAATGGCACCCTTTTGTAAAGGAAGTTCCTCGGAAGACTCCATGCTTCCTTGGACTGGGTGCCAGGCCAGAAAAACCTTTTGGGTGGTTGAAGGATTTTTTTTCCTTTTCCCCACATGTAAGTGTAGAGATTAAGGAAATCCTTGCTGGACATGATTTTAACTTCATGGATCCTGATCGGGCAGATGCTAACCCTTTTGATCAATGGTTACTTTGTGGGGTTAATGAGAGCTGTACCGATCTTTCACCTATGGCCATGATTGAAGGTGGATATAGTGAAAAGGGCCAAATGGGTTTTGAGTGGTAGGGCACTTTGAGTGCTGGTTTGGGTTCATTCAATCACTCCTCCTCTAATACTAAATATAAAGCATTTAAAAGGGTGAATTATACTGTCACCCCGGTTTGTGTTTGGCCCCCTTTCTGTGGGTGGTAAGTAATAAAAGTTTAAATAATAATCAATTAGAGTTAGATTGCTTGCTTAATTAAAGTTTCTATACCCTGTGTTGGGATGCTACTAAGTATCCCTTTGCTTTGGTTACTCATGTGCCTAGATTTGTTCCAGTTCCTGTGGAAGCCTCTAGAATTTAAGCTTATTTAGAGAAAAGAGAGATTTTGGAATCTCTGCTATTATAGTTGGCTTGGTAGCAATAGCAGCAATAGCTGCCTCTGTCACTGTTTCGGCCCTTGCCTTGTCTGCTACGGTTCAGACAACGCAAACTATAAAATGACCTTTCGGCAAGAGTGACATTGGCCCTGAACAGCCAGACCATGGCCAACTCCCAGATACAGAGAGGCCTCATGTTGGTAAACCAACGGATCGATCTGGTCCAAGAGCAGGTGTATATTCTTTGGCAAATGCCTCAGCTGGGTTGCAAACATAAGCTGCCTAGCGTCTGTATCACCTTACTACAATTTCAGAATTTTACAAGAGCAGCTAACCTGTAAAAGGCTTTGTCTTGTTATTTGTTACAGAATTGGACCATAGAATTTGAACAGACACTCCGGGAGCTGAGGATCACCATCTTATAAGTCGATTCAACATGTCTTGACCTGTCATTGATGGAAGGATTTTCTACCTGGATTTCTGCAGCATTCTCCTACTTCAAGCAATGGGTGGGGGTGGTTTGTTTGGAGTGGCTGTGTACAGTGGAGTACTGCTCCTACTATGGATGATCTGCAAACTTAAATCCCAAACAAGGAGGGACAGGATGGTAGTAACCCAGGCACTTGTTGCTTTGGGGCAGGGTGTTTCCCCCAATATATGAATATCAATGATGCTCAAGCAATAAGGTTGCTGGACATCCAGCTCCACAAAACCCTGAGGCGAGTCTTGCTGCATGGGTTGGAGCGGGTGTGCTTTAACAGCCCAGGAGAGTTTTGGGGCTAAGCACTGCACTGGAATGGCGTTGTGGTCTAATTTGAGCTTCTTTCTGGGAGATATGTCATCTTTCAAGAAGGTTGAGTGTCCTAGTGTCCTTCCCCCAGGAAAAACGACAGGGGAGCTGACCAAGACCCCTCTGGGTGACGAGCCTGGGAGGAGGTTTTGTGTAAGGCCCCTATGCTTGCACACTCGGAATTTGACCTCTATCTCCACTCTCCATACTGTGTGGCCTGTTGCTTCTAACATAAAAAAAAGGGTGAGATGTGAGGAGCCGTCCTCACGGCCACCATTACAAGATGGTGCTCACAACACCATTGTCACTATTGCTCGTGGTGAGTGTGCACAGGCATCGGGGTATCTTTCCATTACCTGAGCCCTGTCTCTCCAATGGCATCATCAGGCTGATGGTGGGCAGACAATTCCGGTGGTGCACGTCTCCAACCATACTTCTAACTGTCTTCACAGCCTATATAAGGGAGGGGTTTTCTGCTCTCTGGGTCTCCTGTCCTGAAGCTGATCATCTATCTCTAGAGATGCCTTAAAGCTTTACTGCAGAAGGATCCGAGTGTCCTGTGGGCATTCTTTCTGGCAAGACTGTAGTGTGGGTCATAACACCCCTAAAGAATTAGAAGCAATCGTTAATAGTCTCCCAACCAAAAATAAGCCCAGGGTCTGATGGGTTTAGTTCAGAATTCTATCAGATATTCATGGAGACCTAATACCAATAGTCCTCAAACTATTATGCAAAATTAAAAGAGAAGGAACACTATTTAATATGTTCTATGAAGCAAGATTACAACTATACAAAACCTAATGAAGAAAGGAAACTTTATTCCAATTTCCATTATGAATATCGATGCAAAAATACTAAATAAAATCCTTTCAAAACGCGTCCGAGAATACATCAAAAGGATAAACCATCATGACCTAGTTGGCCTCCTTCTTATGATTCAGGGAGAGTTTAATATCGAAAATCCATCAATTAAATCCATTATAGAAAAAACAAAAACAAAAACAAAAACAAAAACAAAACAAAAAAACTCAAGTACAAAAACCCCATGATTATTCAAATAGATGCTGAGCAAATAGTTGGATAAATACAATGGCCATTCATAATAAGTCCAGGAAAGACCAGGAATTCAAGGCATACACCTAAAAAAAAATAAAAAGAAGGAGAAGAAAAGAAAAGAAAAGAAAAGAAAAGAAAAGAAAAGAAAAGAAAAGAAGGCCCAGGATTTAACTTTAATCTAAATGGTCAGAAACCAGAAGGAATCCCACTAAAATCTGGGACTGGACAAGGCTGCCCACTTTCCCCCTACCTATTTAATAGAGTACTTGAAATACTAGCCAGAGCAATTACACAAAAAAACAAAACAAAACAAAACAAAACAAAACAACAACAACAAAAAAAACAAAACAAAACAAAACAAAACAAAACAACAACAACAAAAAAACAAAACAAAACAAAACAAAACAAAACAAAACGAAAACAGATGAATACAAATTGGAAAGGAAGAAGTCAAAATTTCTCTATTTCCAGAAGACATGATAGCATGTATCTATGACCCCAAAAATTACAACAGAGAAAACCTAATCCTGATACACATTTTCAGCTTAGGAGCTGAATTTAGAATAAATTTAAACATAACAGTGGAATTTCTCTGCAGAAAAGACACATAGTATGAGAAAGAAATTAGGAAAAAACGTGCTTCATAGTAGTCACAAATAATATAAAATTCCTTGGTGTGACTCTGAGAAAGTGAAATATATGTATGATAAACACTTCAAGATTCTTCAAGAAAGAAATCAAAGAAGATCTCTGAAGATGGTAAAATCTCCCATGCTAATGATTTGGCAGGATTAATATAGTAAAAATGGCTATCTTTCAAAAAGCAATCTGATATGCATTGCAATCACCATCAAAACTCCAACTCATTTCTTCACTGAGTTAGAAAGGGCAATTTGCAAATTCATTTTGAAAAAAAAAAACCTACTATATCCAAAACTATACTCAACAATAGAAGAATGTCTTTTGTAATCACCATGCCTGACCTCAAGATGTACTACAGAGCAATTATGATAAAAACTTCATGGTACAGGAATAGTGTTAGACAGGTAGATAAATGGAACAGAACTGAAGACAGAGAAATGAACCCAAACTCATGTGGTCACTTGATCTTTTACAAAGGAGATAAAACCACCCAGTGGAAAGAAAATGGCATATTTAAAAAAATGGTGCTGGCTCAACTGGCAGTTAGCATATTGAGGAAAGCAAATTAATCTGTTCTCATCTCCTTGTACAATGCTCAAGTCTAATTGGATCAAGGAACTGCACATAAAACCAGAGACACTGAAACTTATAGAGGAGAAAGTGTGGAAGAGCCTCGAAGACAAGGTTAAATGGGGAATATTCCTGAACAAAACAGCAATGGCTGTTATTATAAGATTAAAAATAGACAAATGGGACCTCAAAAATTGCAAAACTTCTGTAAGGCAAGGGGCACTATCATTAGAACAAATCGGGGGAAAAGTCTTTATCAATGCTAAATCAGATAAGGGACTAATATTCAATATATACAAAGAACTCAAGAAGCTGGATTCCAGAAAATCAGATAACACTATTTTAAAAAATGGGGACGGTTCTAAACAAAGAATTCTAAATTAAGAAACACTGAATGGCTGAGAAGCACCTCATAAATGTTCAAAATCCTTAATCATCAGGGAACAGAAAGTCAAAATAACCCTAAGATTCCACCTCACAGAGTCAGAATGGCTAAGATCTAAAACTCAGATGACAATAGTTGCTGGTGGGTATGTGATGAAGTAGGAACACTCCTCCATTGCTTGTGGAATTGCAAGTTGGTACTACCACACTGGAAAGCAGATGGGGTTTCCTCGGAAAAGTATTAATAGTTCTACTGAAGATCCAGCAATAGTCCTCCTTGGCATATATCCAGAAGATATTCCAACTTGTAATAAGGATACATGGATCACTATGTTCATAGCATCCTTATTTATAATAGCAAGAAGCTGAAAATAAACCTGATGCCTGTCTTCAGAGGAATGAATACAGAAAATATAGAACATTTACATAATGAAATACTACATCACTATTAAAATCAATGAATTCATGAAATTCTTAGACAAATTGATGGATCTGGATGATATGTTCCTAAGTGAGATAACTCAATCACAAAAGAAAGCACATGATATATACTCACTGATAAGTGGATATTATCCTTGAAGCTCAGAAAAAAACAAGGTAAAATTTGCAAAACGCATGAAACTCAACAAGAAGGAAGACCAAAGTGTGGATATGTCGTTCCTTCTTAGAATTGGGAACAAAAGATCCATGGAAAGAGTTACAGAGAAAAAGTTTGGAACTAAGACTGAAGGAATCCAGACACTGCTTCATTCTGTGATCCATACCATAAACAACCACCAAACCCAGATACTGTTGAACAGCCAAACAAGAGCTTAGGGACAGGAGACTGATATAGTTGTCTCCTGAGACAATCTGCCATTTCGTGACAAATACAGAAGTGGATGCTCAAAGAAATCCATTGGACTGAGCACAGGGTCCCTAATTATGGAGCTAGAGAAAGTACACAAGGAACATTCTATGAGGAAAAACAACTAACAAGTACTCCCAGAGTTCCCTGAGATTAAATCTCCAATCAAAGTAAACATAAGTTGTGACTTATGCCTACAGCTGCATATGTAGCAGAGGATGGACTAGTATGTCATCAATGGGAGGAGAGACACTTGTTCTTGTAAAGTTCCTATGACCAAGTTTTGGGAATGCCTGGGCCAGGAATTGGGAGTAGGTGTGTTGGAAAGCAGGGATAGAGGGGAAAGGACTGGGATTTTTGGAGGGGAAAACAGAAAAGGGAATAACATTTGAAATGTAAAAAAAAAGAAAAAAAGAAAATAAATAATAAAAAAAAGAATGAAATAAATTATTTGTAATGTTCTTGAAATAAATTCAAGTTTTGCAAACATATTATTGGAACAATGTTCAGGTATTTTCCGGTGGCAAAATCATAACAAGTTATTTTTTATCAACATATTGTGACTACAATGTCAAGAGTAGTTATATGTGTTGCTAAAACTCGGGTATAGGAATATAAAGATATAGATAGATAGGTAAAATTTCAAATGAACTATATAAAATCTCTGAGAAAAGACTTCTTCAGTTTCAGGTGACTAGGTAAAAGTCTAGTGAACTGCACAACACACAATTAATACCCAACACTGAATATGCAGTAACCTTCAGAAAGAGACTCCTCCGAAATATTTATGTCATCTTCTTCATCATCAAAGTCCAAAAGTAATAAGTAATCTTCCTTTGGAATCACCATTATTTTCTTAAGAGCCATTCTTCTCTTAAAAACTATAATGTCTTCTTAGTTAAAAAAAAAAGGAAAAATAAATAAATATGATCTTCCTCCTTCATTTAACCCTCAGAAGCCGTAGGAAATGCAGATCGGGAGGTTTTTCCTCACATAGTGGCCTCTTGCGACTGAGATTTCCCTCCAGTCACACATCCTTTAACAGTCCAATAACCCTGATCAGAGCTGGTTATCTCTTCCAGGTCATTCAGAAGTGAACTCCTTCACAACCGCACCTTTCCTTGCTTGTCTGCTCAATGGGAAAAACAAACAAACAAACAAACAAACAAACAAACAAAAACAAAAACAAAAACAAAAACAAAAACAAAAACAAAAAACAAAACAAAAATAAAACAAATAAAAAACAAAACAATAACAAAAATAAAAAACAAAACAAAATCAAACAAACAAACAAACAAATAAATAAAACGTTATCAGGAGAGACCCACATGTCTCTGAGGACCCTTTGTGATGCCAGATGGAGAAAACAGGTCTCATCCAGGGATTTCACATTTTGGCTAAATATACCCTGTGTATGCTGTCATGGAGTACCAGGCACCATTGATTAGAAGGGAGGTCTCAGGAGGTGGAAATGAGCTACCATCTTTAAGACAAATGATTTCCAGTTTCTAGGTTGATAAGCATTTGCAGAATTGAAAAAACATGAACAAATGTGTAACATGAAAGTACTGGAAATGGCACTACTAATTTCAACTGTAATAATTTTTATTTATTTATGTGCATAAAAATTAAAATGTGTGTACTTTTTCTGTATGTACATACCCACAACAGAACAGTCCATGCTGTCCTAATAGATCAGAAGAGAACATCCAGATTCCCTACAATCCCTGGTAAACTCCCACCTCAACCTTCCTAGTACTGAGCTTGATTACAAGAGTGTGCTAGGATGTGCAGGCCCTCTCTCCCTCACTTATGTGCTTGGATGCCCAGCCCCTTTTTCTCCCTTATGTGCTAGAGTGCTCAGGACCTCTCTCTCACCTATGTGCTATGCCCTCTCTCACTTCTGTGCTAGTCTGCTCATGCCCTCTCTCTCACTTATGCCTCTATAGCCTACAGAGGCTAAAAGAGAGCAGTTATTCTCTAAAACTGTAGCTGTGCATAAATTGTAAGCCACTATGTGGGTGCATTGTGCCAGGTCCTCTTCATAGAACAGGTGCTTTTTGTTTGTTTGTTTGTTTGTTTGTTTGTTTGTTTGTTTATTTTTTGAGAGAGGGTTTCTCTGTGTAGACCTGGCTGTCTTGGAACACACTCTGTATACCAAGCTGGTCTCAGACTCAGACATTCTTGGCCTCTGCCAACCAAGTGATAGGATTAAAGACATAAAGCACCACTGCCCAAACAACAGTTGCTCTTATCAGCTAATTTTCCACTTTTCAACTAATCTAGTGTGTACTCCATGTATCTTTAGGGCATTTCTCCCATTTACTTTCAAGGTGGAGGGTGTTTCCACCAGAACAGGGACCCAAAGTGGGATCCGTGGCACCATGGCATGGGTCTTTATTGTTACATGCCAACATTGAGAAATCCATCAAGAATCATTGGAACAGACTTCAAATGAATCACGTGAAAGAATATAAACAAGAAAGGGGGGTAAAAACAGACTGGGGGAGATGTATAATTAATCTGGTTTACCAAAGTTTTATTGAACCCAGTGATCTCTACTCTGATATTAGTATGTCCATAAGAGTCCTGGGAGGCATCATGTATTCCCCAGTGCTGAGCAAATCTTGAGATGCCAGTAAAAGAAGCCTTTACAACTGCTCCTCCCTGGATAAAAATCAAAGGATTGAAATCTGTACAATTGCCATTTACTCCTCAAAGCACTCACTTGTGAAAGGAATGCATTCTAAAGTCCTGAATGAAAAATCACTTTTTCATAAAAAATTCATTCTTTGGGTCATCTGTCATGTTGGAAGAAAAGGAAAAAGTTTTACTCTGATCTGCCCAACAAGTGATGGAGGATCGACAATCAGATCAAGGCAGGATCAGACCTTCATCTTCCAAGACACAATGAGGGGCTATTTTTGGTTGGTGGGGACGTTCTTTGTCTGAAAAGTTAGGTCGTACAAATGTACCATTAACCCAAATTGCATCCTGCCAAAAGGTCCGATTTGTAAAGGTTATATCTACATTAGAAGTATCTTGGGTTGTGCTCACCCAACCTCCTCGGTGCTCATTAAACCTCCCTAAAGCTCAGGCTGGGAGGTTGATACAATGTCCTTGTCCATTAATTTGAAAACATAAAAAACCCTGTTCTAGTAAGGACTGATTTTCTCCTAATGATAATAACGAGTTGGATCATAGGGTAAATATGGCAAATCTACTGTTTTATTAGTAGTAAAGAATTTTGGAAAAACTATAGTATCATGGCGAACTGACATTGGTTTAGGGAAAGTCGAGAGAATAGCACATATCTGTTCACCCATTATACTAGGAACCTGAGACAAGTTCAGCATTGTCAGGATCAGGAACAGTCCTCAGGAGGACAGCATTTTTGCACCATTCTTGATGAATATCCTGCTGGTGAGTCAATCCGGCAGCAAAAATGGGTTGTCTTCACTCTGTGGAAAAACACAAACAGCTCCCCGGGATCTGATTAAGATAGGATCCGGGCCTTTCCAGAGACTAGTTAAAACATCCTTCCGTTTGACCATTTCTTTTGGTCTATCAGGGTCTGAGCTATGTCGCTCAGCTGCAGAACGTCCCTGCTCGTCAAGATTAAAAAAATTAAGTGTAAAGAGTGACATAGATACTGCTACTCTTGGCACTGAGGGCAGAGTCTCATCAACTCCCCCTTTTTGTTTTATAAGATAAGACTTGAGTGTGTGGTGGGCACATTCCACAATGCCTTGTCCTTGAGGATTATAAGGAAGGCCAGTCAAGTGAGTGACATCCATTTAATGACAAAATTGTTGAAATTTAGTAGAAGTATATGCTACTCCATTAACCGTTTTAAGAATTGTGGCCTTGCCCCAGCACTCCACACTTCTAGGCAGTGCTGTATAACATGAGAGGCTTTTTCCCCTGTTAAAGGTGTGGCAAACATTACACCATTGCAGGTGTCAAAGGAAACATGTAAGTACTGATTTCTCCCAAAGGAGGAAATATGAGTGTCATCCATTTGCCAGACTTGTAATGGCCTGATGCCTCGAGGGTTTACCCCTACATGAGGTGTAAGGCAAAAATTGACAACTACGTATGCACATAAGGCAGAGGTTCACTAGGACACTGAAGCCAACAATCCCGAGGCCGAGCAGCAAGCTGGCTTTCACCAGTCGTTGTTGGACTTTTTCTGCACTGAGTAGCTTGCATTTTATCTTGCAGGTACCCTTCTCCCTTATAATGAACTGCTTCCTCCTCCAAGTCCGTTTCCTCAGAGGAGCTAAGCCCTTCATCAGATTCTGAGCTACTAAGAGCTAGCTGCTTAAACTCATCTAGTGGCACGTAGAGGCTCCTTTCCTTATGTGCCTCTCCATCTGGATCTCCCTTCTTCTCTCCCTTTCCATCCCTTTTCTAATCTCTCCCAAGGCATTCTTTTCTTTTTATATCTTTTCCTCGGGATCAAGGCCCATGAAAAGGCCTAAATGACCCTAAGCAAGCATACCATGGTGCCACATGGTCTATCTCCCTGACAAATCCCTCTAAGGTATTAGTGGCACATTTTAGGCCACACTGCTTCAGGACCGAGTGTAAGGCCACTATTATAGAATGCGAGATTCTCATACTGCCGCTGTACAGGCCTGACTGTGACTGAAAATGGACGCTGTCCAGGCACTGTCCAGTCCTGACCGTGACTGAAACTGGTCGCTGTCCAGGCACTATCCAGGCCTGACCGTGACTAAGAACCAGTCAGCAGTGGAAGCAGTGGAAGAAAAACGAAACTGAAAGGAAAAGTGCAATCGCTGTGCAAACAATCAAAAGGGTGTCTAACTCTGGAGAAATTTCAAAACTGTATGTACCTTACAGAGCCTTTCATCCCGCAGTTCTGATTCTGCCCCGCGAACAAGGGATCTTCCTTGCACTGGTGTGATGGTATAAAGTTCCCGGGTTCCTCGGTGCCACTTATTGCATCCCACTCGACCAGCAAGAAAGAAGCAACAAACCGGAATCTTCTGTGGCAAAAGATTTATTGCTTACTTATCAGGAAGACCATGATCCGGGAAAATGGCGCTGCTTATATAGCCAACAGCATGACGTTTCAGCACCTGATGTGACGTGACAGCTCCTGATTCGTTGCTTGCCCATCACCCCACTATTATGCCCTGAGAATGGGCAGTGACTAGGAGTGAGTTCACTCTTGCACCTGAGTACAAGGCTTGTTTACTAGTTAGGCACAGGGGAGGCCAGCACCATCTTATAATGGCGATTGCTCATGGCATGCACGGCTCTTCTCAGTGATTGCTTGCGGCATGCACGCGATTGCTCAGGGCATGGCACTACACAGCCGTCTAAATAAAAATGAAAATGTAATTAAGGATAAAAGTGATACAGGAGAAATGGGTAACAATTCAAGGAGGAGAAGATAGGGATGAATTTGCTAAAACTCATTTATGTGTATGTAGAAAGTTCTTACCCAACAAATTTAAAACAAAGTAAGTAAGTAAGTAAGTAAGTAAGTAAGTAAGTAAGTAAGTAAGTAAGTAAGTAAGTAAGTAAGTAAGTAAGTAGGTAAGTAAGTAAGTAAATAAATAGACAAATATATATGTATGCACGTGCATATCCGATTGTTGTGTGTGTGTGTGTGTGTGTGTGTGTGTGTGTTCATATAAGCTTGTAGGTATGTCGCACCTGTGACTAGAGGAATGCAATCATGCAGTATCTTTCTTTATGTCCTATGACGCAATGTGTTGATTAGAATATCTTTTGCCCATAGTATGTGGCATTATTACAAGGTGTTGGCTTGTTAGAGGAAGTGTATCATTGTGTAGGCTTGCTTTTGTGTAGTGCTCAATCTCTGCTCAGAGACAAAAATCAATCCTCTTCCTTGCTACCTGTGGCCACAAGCTTCCTTCTGGTAGCCTTCAGACTAAGATATAGACCACTTAGTTCCTTCCCCAGCACTTCCTCTACCGGGGTGCTGCCATGCTTCCTACAAAGATAATAATGTACTGACCCTCTGAAACTGTAAGACAACATCATTTAAATTTTCCTTATAAGAGTTGCCTGAGTCATGATGTCTCCTCACATCAATGAAACCCTATGGAACATAGGCAGTATGTTAGACTGATTTTTAATGCTTACAAGATAATTGCAACCAGCCTGCAAGCACAAAGTAAAGATGATGAATGAGTTGCTGTATTTTTTGCTCCATCTACCCAAGGGACTTCAGACACTCCCAGATATGCTGGATTGCACCTGAATCTTACTACATCACTAGAGGTGTCCCCATCATCTTTGAGATCTGAGCAAGGAACTGTGGGACCTTTCTCATCTAAAGCAACTAAATCTAAGGAAACAACTGTAGGGTTTTCTGCATCTGCTCAGGGTACTAGGGGGTATTCCTTATCTGCACAAGCCACAGTAGGAAAGCCAATGTCTGCAAAGCAGTCTGTGGGAACTTTGCCTCCCACTCCAGGACCATTAGGGTCCACCCAAATCACTCGGATCTGATCAGAAGCCTCTGGGAATTTCTTCCTCTTCACCAGGAACTCTAGGCTCTTCTTCTTCCATAGAGCCTTCTGGACATTGCCTTTCTGACCAAGCGTCTTTAAATCTGTCCACAACTAGGCAAGGGAGTATACAAACTGTGCCGTCTTCTCCAAAGACTGTGCAACATCCAACTTATTGCCAGAAATGTAAGAGATTTTCTCCCCTTTCTGAACCTTCTGGACAAAGATCCCCAGCTTCCTCAAGGGATATTGGGCCGTTACTACCTAGCCAGAAATCTCAAAAATCCTTTTCATATTCACCAGCAGATGGGAAACACTCACCATCTGTACTAGGATCTCAGGAGCATTCTCTATCTAGCAAAAACTCTCAAGGATATGTGCTATCCTCTCAAAAGTGTAAGGACTTTTCCACAGCTGCAGAGGGGATTTTGCCTGTGCAAAGTTCTTTGTCATCCACACGAATGAATCTAGAACCTTCCGTAGATTCCACAGGGATATTGGTCATGGGACAATGTAAACACACAGAGACTACCTCGGGCCCTTTGCCTCTAGTGAGGGAGAATACTGAATCTTCTACATATTCTTTTCCTACTCTTGGACCTTTGCCACCATCACCTCGAGAACCTGGTACACATTCATCTTTTACTCAAGGAGGTGCAGAAACATTCCCATCTAGTCCCGGGAACCTAGCACATTTGCAATCATCCCAGGGGCCTCTGACACATTCCATCTCAGCCCAGGCAATGACTCATATCTCTGGATCTGCTGAAGGGGCTCTACTGCATTCAGCTCCTTCCCCAGCAGTTTCAGAAACAAATGAATATTCTCCTTCTACTTGAGGGACTTCAGACACTTCCAGATGTGCTGAACTGCACCTGGATCATACTACATTATTACAGGTGTCACCATCATCTTTGAGATCTGAGCACGGATCTCTGGGACCTTGCATACCTGAAGGGACTAAATCTAAGGAAACAACTGTAGGGTTTTATGCATCTGCTCAGGGCACTAGGGGTCATTCCTTATTGGCACAAGCCAAAGCAGGAAAGTCCATGTCTGCAAGGTAGACAGTGGGAACATCGCCTCCCACTCCAGGACCTTTAGGGTCCACCCAAATCACTCGGGTGGTCTCAGAGTCTTTTCCATCTGATCAGAAGCCTCTGGGAATTTCTTCCTCTTTACCAGGAACTCTAAGCTCTTCATCTTCCATAGAGGCTTCTGGAAATTCCCTTTCTGACCAAGGGTCTCTAAAACTGTCCACAACTAGGCAAGGGAGTGTACAAACTGTGCCGTCTTCTCCAAAGACTGTGCAACATCCAACTTATTGCCAGAAATGTATGAGATTTTCTCTCCTTTCTGAACCTTCTGGACAAAGATCCCCAGCTTCCTCAAGGGATATTGGGCCGTTACTACCTAGCCAGAAATCTCAAAAATCCTTTTCATATTCACCAGCAGATGGGAAACACTCACCATCTGTACTAGGATCTCAGGAGCATTCTCTATCTAGCAAAAACTCTCAAGGATATGTGCTATCCTCTCAAAAGTGTAAGGACTTTTCCACAGCTGCAGAGGGGATTTTGCCTGTGCAAAGTTCTTTGTCATCCACACGAATGAATCTAGAACCTTCCGTAGATTCCACAGGGATATTGGTCATGGGACAATGTAAACACACAGAGACTACCTCGGGCCCTTTGCCTCTAGTGAGGGAGAATACTGAATCTTCTACATATTCTTTTCCTACTCTTGGACCTTTGCCACCATCACCTCGAGAACCTGGTACACATTCATCTTTTACTCAAGGAGGTGCAGAAACATTCCCATCTAGTCCCGGGAACCTAGCACATTTGCAATCATCCCAGGGGCCTCTGACACATTCCATCTCAGCCCAGGCAATGACTCATATCTCTGGATCTGCTGAAGGGGCTCTACTGCATTCAGCTCCTTCCCCAGCAGTTTCAGAAACAAATGAATATTCTCCTTCTACCTGAGGGACTTCAGACACTTCCAGATGTGCTGAACTGCACCTGGATCATACTACATTATTACAGGTGTCACCATCATCTTTGAGATCTGAGCAAGGATCTCTGGGACCTTGCATACCTGAAGGGACTAAATCTAAGGAAACAACTGTAGGGTTTTATGCATCTGCTCAGGGCACTAGGGGTCATTCCTTATTGGCACAAGCCAAAGCAGGAAAGTCCATGTCTGCAAGGTAGACAGTGGGAACTTCGCCTCCCACTCCAGGACCTTTAGGGTCCACCCAAATCACTCGGGTGGTCTCAGAGTCTTTTCCATCTGATCAGAAGCCTCTGGGAATTTCTTCCTCTTTACCAGGAACTCTAAGCTCTTCATCTTCCATAGAGGCTTCTGGAAATTCCCTTTCTGACCAAGGGTCTCTAAAACTGTCCACAACTAGGCAAGGGAGTGTACAAACTGTGCCGTCTTCTCCAAAGACTGTGCAACATCCAACTTATTGCCAGAAATGTAAGAGATTTTCTCCCCTTTCTGAACCTTCTGGACAAAGATCCCCAGCTTCCTCAAGGGATATTGGGCCGTTACTACCTAGCCAGAAATCTCAAAAATCCTTTTCATATTCACCAGCAGATGGGAAACACTCACCATCTGTACTAGGATCTCAGGAGCATTCTCTATCTAGCAAAAACTCTCAAGGATATGTGCTATCCTCTCAAAAGTGTAAGGACTTTTCCACAGCTGCAGAGGGGATTTTGCCTGTGCATAGTTCTTTGTCATCCACACGAATGAATCTAGAACCTTCCGTAGATTCCACAGGGATATTGGTCATGGGACAATGTAAACACACAGAGACTACCTCGGGCCCTTTGCCTCTAGTGAGGGAGAATACTGAATCTTCTACATATTCTTTTCCTACTCTTGGACCTTTGCCACCATCACCTCGAGAACCTGGTACACATTCATCTTTTACTCAAGGAGGTGCAGAAACATTCCCATCTAGTCCCGGGAACCTAGCACATTTGCAATCATCCCAGGGGCCTCTGACACATTCCATCTCAGCCCAGGCAATGACTCATATCTCTGGATCTGCTGAAGGGGCTCTACTGCATTCAGCTCCTTCCCCAGCAGTTTCAGAAACAAATGAATATTCTCCTTCTACCTGAGGGACTTCAGACACTTCCAGATGTGCTGAACTGCACCTGGATCATACTACATTATTACAGGTGTCACCATCATCTTTGAGATCTGAGCAAGGATCTCTGGGACCTTGCATACCTGAAGGGACTAAATCTAAGGAAACAACTGTAGGGTTTTATGCATCTGCTCAGGGCACTAGGGGTCATTCCTTATTGGCACAAGCCAAAGCAGGAAAGTCCATGTCTGCAAGGTAGACAGTGGGAATTTTGCCTCCCACTCCAGGACCTTTAGGGTCCACCCAAATCACTCGGGTGTTCTCAGAGTCTTTTCCATCTGATCAGAAGCCTCTGGGAATTTCTTCCTCTTTACCAAGAACTCTAAGCTCTTCATCTTCCATAGAGGCTTCTGGAAATTCCCTTTCTGACCAAGGGTCTCTAAAACTGCCCACAACTAAGCAAGGGAGTGTAAAAACTGTGCCATTTTCTCCAAAGACTGTGCAACATCCAACTTATTGCCAGAAAGGTATGAGATTTTCTCCCCCTTCTGAACATTCTAGACAAAGATCCCAACTTTCCTCAAGGGACTTTGGGACATTGCTACCTAGCCAGAAATCTCAAAAATCCATTCCATATACACCAGCATATGTAACACATTCACCATCTGTACTAGGTTCTCAGGAGCATCCTCTATGTAGTAAAGACTCTCAAGGATATGTGCTAACCTCTCAAAAGTGTAAGGACTTTTCCACAGATGCAGAGGGGACTTTGTCTGTGCTAAGTTCTTTGTCATCCACACGAAGGAAAATAGAACCTTCGGCAGATTCCTCAGGGATATTGGGCTTGGGGCAATGTAATCACACAGAGACTACCTCGGGCCCTTTGCCTCTAGTGAGGGAGAATACAGAATCTTCTACATCTGCTTTGTCTACTCTAGGACCTTTGCCACCATCACCTTGAGAACCTGGTACACATTCATCTTTTACTCAAGGAGGTGCAGAAACATTCCCATCTAGTCCCGGGAACCTAGCACATTTGCAATCATCCCAGGGGCCTCTGACACATTCCATCTCAGCCCAGGCAATGACTCACATCTCTGGATCTGCTGAAGGGGCTCTACTGCATTCAGCTCCTTCCCCAGCAGTTTCAGAAACAAATGAATATTCTCCTTCTACCTGAGGGACTTCAGACACTTCCAGATGTGCTGAACTGCACCTGGATCATACTACATTATTACAGGTGTCACCATCATCTTTGAGATCTGAGCAAGGATCTCTGGGACCTTGCATACCTGAAGGGACTAAATCTAAGGAAACAACTGTAGGGTTTTATGCATCTGCTCAGGGCACTAGGGGTCATTCCTTATTGGCACAAGCCAAAGCAGGAAAGTCCATGTCTGCAAGGTAGACAGTGGGAATTTTGCCTCCCACTCCAGGACCTTTAGGGTCCACCCAAATCACTCGGGTGTTCTCAGAGTCTTTTCCATCTGATCAGAAGCCTCTGGGAATTTCTTCCTCTTTACCAGGAACTCTAAGCTCTTCATCTTCCATAGAGGCTTCTGGAAATTCCCTTTCTGACCAAGGGTCTCTAAAACTGCCCACAACTAAGCAAGGGAGTGTAAAAACTGTGCCATTTTCTCCAAAGACTGTGCAACATCCAACTTATTGCCAGAAAGGTATGAGATTTTCTCCCCCTTCTGAACATTCTAGACAAAGATCCCAACTTTCCTCAAGGGACTTTGGGACATTACTACCTAGCCAGAAATCTCAAAAATCCATTCCATATTCACCAGCATATGTAACACATTCACCATCTGTACTAGGTTCTCAGGAGCATCCTCTATGTAGTAAAGACTCTCAATGATATGTGCTAACCTCTCAAAAGTTTAAGGAGTTTTCCACAGCTGCAGAGGGGACTTTGCCTGTGCTAAGTTCTTTGTCATCCACCCGAAGGAAAATAGAACCTTCGGCAGATTCCTCAGGGATATTGGGCTTGGGGCAATGTAATCACACAGAGACTACCTCAGGCCCTTTGCCTCTAGTGAGGGAGAATACAGAATCTTCTACATCTGCTTTGTCTACTCTAGGACCTTTGCCACCATCACCTCGAGAACCTTGTACACATTCATCTTTTACTCAAGGAGGTGCAGAAACATTCCCATCTGGTCCTGGGACCCTAGCACATTTGCAGTCAGCCCAGGGGCCTCTGACACTTTCAAGCTCAGCCCAGGCAATGACCCATATTCTGGATATGCTGAAGGGGCTCTACTGCATTCAACTCCTTCCCCAACAGTTTCAGAAACAAATGAATGTTCTCCATCTACCCAAGGGACTTCAGACACTTTCAGATGTGCTGGACTGCTCCTGGATCTTACTACATCACTACAGTTGTCACCATCATCTTTGAGATCTGAGCAAGGAACTCTAGGACTTTGTTCAACTGAAGAATGCCATCTAGAATTGACTAAATCTAAAGAAACAACTCTAGGGTCTTCCACATCTGCTCAGGGCACTGAGGGGATTTTTTTATCTGCAGAAGCCACAGTAGGAAAGTCCCTGTCTGCAAAGGAGACTGTGGGAGCTTTGCTTCCCACTCCAGGACATCTGGGGGTCTACCCAAAATACTCAGGTGCGTCCAGAATCTGTGTCATCTGAGCAGATGTCTCTGGGAATTTGTTTATCTTCACAAGGAACCCTAGGTTCTTCATCTTTCCAAGAGGCTTTCGGACATTTCTGTTTTTCCCAAGGGTATCTAAAAGCCCAATTTTAAACAGGGGAATACACAAAGTGTTTCATTTGCTCAAGATACTTTGCATCCTCCAACTTCTTGTCAGACAGAAGTAGGATTTTCTCCAACTGCCCATCATTTTGCACAAAGATCCCCAGGTTTCCCAAGGGACACTCGAACTTTCCTACCTAGCCAGAAATCTCAAGAAACCTTTTATCCTACACCATCAATACTGGGTGTTCAGGAGCATCTTGTATCTACTCCAGAGGTTCTAGAAGCTTTGTCATCTTTTCAAAAGCACAAGAAATTTTCCAGGGCACAAGAGGGAACTTTGCTCATGCAAAGTTCATTTTTCCCCAAACAAAGAAATCGAGAAAATTCAACAGATGCCACAGGGATATTTGCACAATATGAAGAGTCACACAGTGCTTTAGGCCTTTTTCCACAAGTGAGGCGGGCTGTAGCATCTTCTCAGTCTACATCAGCAAATCTAGGAACATTGCCACCATCATCGCCAACACCTGGTAGACATTCCTGTTCTGACCAAGGAGGTGCAAAGACTTTCCCATTTGGTCAAGGGTATCTAGCACTTTTGCAATCTGCCCAGGGGCCTCTGAAACTTTCTATCTCAGCCCAGGCAATGATGAATACATCACAATGCTATGAATGTTCTCATAGTCCTCTGGGTCTTTCATCCTCAGAACAAAGGACTCCAGGATCTTCTGATTCTGCTCAAGGAGGTGTGAGTCCCAGTCTCTGCACAAGGGGACCATACATCTGTCCACATGTCCACAAAGGTCTACCCAACATTCTACATCTTCCAAAAGGTTTTCAAGTCCTTCTTTACATACACAAGGTATAGGAACTCACTCCACATCTACACACTACACAGTAGCAGACTCACCATCTTTACCAGTGTGTCAGGGATATAACCACCCTGCTCAAAATACAGCAAGGATTTTGAGATCTGACCAGGGATCTCTGAGGATTTCAGCAAATACACAGGCTCTGTAGAAACATTGCTGCCTCCCCAGGAAGCTCTAGGATATTCATCATTTGCATGAAAAGCACAAAAATTTTCAACAGCTACCCCAGGACATGTGATATCCAATGACTCACCTCTGGAACTTGCAATTTCTGCCCAACTTAGTTCCTCACTTTCTTCCCTAAGCCTTTTGGATCTTCCCTTTCCACAGAAGAGCCTTTAGACCTCTCTAAACCTACAGAGGGACCTTTAACTTCATTCCAGGGACCAAATGAGTCTTTGAATTCTCTACAAGGGGTTCAACAAACAGATCCATCTACTTCAGATCCTTCAGGATCTATGCATTCTTCCAAAGGACCCATGGTAATTTCTTTATCTGATCGAGGAACACTAGGATCTATATCATCTGCCCTAGAGCCTTTGACATTGTCCCTATCTGCTCAAGGGAATCCAGGACATTTGTTATCTGTTCAAGAAGCTGGAGGCCCTTGGCTGTCTTTATAGGGGAACCTGGAAGGTTGTACCTGTACACATGGCAATCCAGGAATATCCAATGCTTCATCACGAGCTTTGGAAATTTCAGCATCTACCATAGTGAGTCCAGGACCTTCTCCATCTGTCCAATTGGATTTGAAAGAGTAACATTCTGTCTTAATGTCTTGGAGACCTTCCATGTCTGCCCAAGGTGTACTAGAAACATCAATAACTTCCCAAGGGCTTACAGAAAATTCCTTGTTACCTCAAGAGCCTCCAGGACACTGGTTGGAAAAGGAGGCTTTAGGATATTTACCATCCAATCCTGAAGATCTTGGACTTTCTGATTCTTCCCAGGACACACTAGAAATATGGGCATGTATGCAAAATAGTACAGAAATACCATCTGTCACCCAAGAGGTCATAGAATCTTTGTCAGCCACACAAGATTCTCCCAAATTACCAGTTCCTTCACCACTTAGTCCAGAGACAGAAGAACCTCTGACATATACACAATCCATTTCTAAGAGTTCAAAATCTGTGCCAGGGACTCCAGAAGCTTTGGCATCTGTGTTAGGGTCTCTGTGTCTTTTGAAACCCAATGAAGGTGCTCTGGGCCCTTTAGTATCTGAACAAGGGATCCTGAGAACACCAGCATTTCCCCAGGAAAGTCTAGAACTTTCTCAACCTGCCCAGGGGCCTCTAAAACCTGTGACATCTCACCAAGAAACCGTGGATACTTCCTTTTCAACAGAGTTTCAGGGACTGTCCCTTTGTGCAGAAGGGGACATTATGCCTACCCCTCCTCATGAAGATGGATGGAGAAATTTCTCTTATCTCAAAAAGAACCCTAGACGTTTGAAATCTAACCAAAGGATATTGAAACATGTCCCAATTCCTGAAAGGGATATCAGATACTGCCTTTCAGAACTTGATGCCTTAAAATGTATCTCTTCTGCCGTAAGTAGCCTCACATCTTCCAAGTATGCAGAAAAGGAATCCAGTCCTACCTCTACTCCTCAAAGGAGCATCTCCCCCTTAAAATCATCTCAATTGAGTTTCAGATCTAGTATTCTTTGTAAAAAAGGTCTCAGTCATTCTCCTCCTCCAGGAGATTGCCCACACCTTCTAAATTGAGGAAAACAAGACAAAGCCCTTCCTCTGTAGATCAAGAGGGCCTGAAATATGTGCGCTCAAAACATGCGGGTTGGAAACACTGCCATTCTTCCAAAATTTGGGTAAGAGTTTGCAAATTTAAGAAAGAGTTGTAAAGCTTAAAACTATGACTAACATAAACTTCGCCACATCTGATTCTGCTAAAGGAGCCTGCAGATGCTCACCATCTCATGAGGTGGGCCTCAGAAGTCCCCTACCAAGCCAAGGCATTCACAGACCATCTAAGTCTACTGAAACCCCATCAGAAAAAGGCCCTTCAGACCAATGGGACACCAAAGCTTCCAATTCAGAGCATAAGGTTGACAAGCCATCCTCCATCCTTACAGAAGAGTGCATGCGAAACACTCTTTCTCATGAAGACAGCCTCAGGCATCCCACCTTCCTCATGAGATTCCCAGACACGCTACTTCTACCAAGAGAAAACAGAGGAAAGCCTCTGTTACCCAAGGAGCCCGGCAAGCTTCCCCTACAGATCAAGAATGCATTGATTCATCTCCAGATGGAGACAGTCCCCATAGAGGTGTGCAACACTCATCATCACCCCAAGAGGATATCAGCCATTCTTTTTCTACTAAGGAGGACTCAAAACATATTCCTAATGTCCAAGAGGGAGAGAAAACTTCCAGAAGTGCCAAACGGGAGCCCATAGCTTTTGTGCCTATCCTATGGGCATTCATACCTCCAAAAGGGAGTACCACATTCCCTTTTGGAACATTCCCTGTTATGCGAAGATATGACAAACATACAATATCTCAAGCAGAGGATGTGGTTCCTGCTCTCTCCTGTCCTCGGAGAGACCCATCATTACAATATAAATTTGGGTTCCCCCTTTGTGACCATTCTGTCCTAGGAGGCCACAAATATACACATCATTTGAAAATCAATCTCAACAGGATCGCACTGCAAAAGGGGAGTTGTAGTTCTTTCCTCTTCCCTAAAGGAGGTGTCGGACCTTCTCAATCAGACCAATGTGGACTCAGACTTTCCAGTTCTCACCAAAGGGACACTGGCTTTGTGATCCCTGTTTCAGAAAGGCTCAGAATGCTTCAGGCGGAAATAGGTGGCCCCTCAAATGCTCCATCTAAGAAACTGGGCCTCACCGGTGCTTTTTATGACAAAAGAGATATCGAAAATACTCTAGGAGGCTTACGACTTACTCCTTGCTTCTGACTTCCTCCTTCTGCCCAGGGACACACCAGAGCTTCCCAGCCTGCCAAACGGAACCTGTAAGGCAGTCCATCTCAAGAGGGTGGCCTGGGCCCTACTCTCTCTTACTCTGGCATTTTCAGTTCTTTTTTGATACAGAAGCTGCCCTCATATTTTCCCTTTCTATGCCCCTTATGAACAACATGAATTTAGAACTTTTTCTTTTCATTAACTGTCTATCAAACTTACAATTTCCACTCCTAGCTGCCTCAGATGCACATTGAAGCCTCATCTATGCCCCTGTGACTAAAAGCAGGACAAGAATCCCCTTTCTGATTAAGATTAGATCACAATTGTATCCAGAAGAATGTGCTATATAATTTTCACCTCATGGAGAGTATTATGTGATTCTTCTGAACATTGAGGACCTAGACCTACCTACTAGATCTGATCTAGTCCATGAAAATTCCACTCCCTTGATCTAAGGTGCACCAAGTGCTTCTTATTCTGATCCTCTGACCTAATTACCCCTGTCCAAGGATCAGGACCCGGGTTCCTGAAGTCTCAGAGATTAAGAGTAGCCAGCACGTTAATGAACCCAGGACATAGACATTAAGCTGACCAGCAAAAATGAGAAAGCCTTGCCATTTTTAGAAGTAGGCAGCAGATTTATCAGGAGAACTAGCTGGGAAATGTCTCCTAGCACACTGGAGATTGATTAAGCTGTTGCATGGCCTGCATGATTTGCGTGTTCTAGGTTCCCATGACGTCTCAATCATGAAATATTCAGGCCTTCTCTCCTCTCCATATCGACCCTTGATCTTGTACAGATACAATAGTCTTTGGCATTTCTACTTTCCCCAACATGGTGTGAACCTTTCTGCCTCTAAAGGATGGCATCCTTTATAGATTGTTTGTGGATACATCAACATTATCACTCTGTCACTGGGTCCTCCAAGTCCTGTTTCTGACACACAAACCTCAGAATTATCCCTTCAGCACCAAAAAGACTCACACTGTCCCCCCATTCTTGAAGTGGAGCTTAAATCACTCTCAGTGGCTCAAGGAGTCATCAGGTACACTTTGTCTAAATTAGGAATTCAAAAACACTCCAGGCATTCTTCTCTGGTAAGGTTCAGACCTACAGCTTAAGAACCACAGATCTTCTAAACTACTGTATGGACCAAGGGAACTTCTGATATGCCCATTCTGAACCAGGGATCCTCAGATCATCCCCAATAGCCTAAGTGACCTTCATCTTACCTGTCTAGAACCAATGTGCTGGGGCTGGAGAGATGGCTCAGCAGTTAAAAGCACTGACTTCTCTTCCACAGGTCCTGAGTTCAATTCTCAGCAATCACTTGTTGTACCACAACCATCTGTCATGGGACCTGATGCCACCTTATGGTGTGTCTGAAGACAATGATAGTATACCCACATACATGAAATAGAACCTATGTGACTCACAACTTACACCAATAACTCAAGGGGGATTCAGATGTAACCCCCGAAATCAAATATGTTAGAAACTCCCGAGTATTGAAGGCAGCATTATCATATGAGAACCAGAAACCTCAGAATTTCGTTAATTTCCCTCAGAATTACCACTTCAGAACAAAGGTGTCACATAGGTCCTCAATAACTGAAGATGCCCTGATACATATGACATGATAAGCAAAGGACTTATCAACAGACCCCAACAACATTTTAAGAAAGCCACAAAGTTGGCTCTTTTACTATCAGCATGCAATAGCATTGATGAAGTTACAATGGGGACTCAGATGTACCCTTCTAGACCCAGGATAATTTATACCTCCAGCATAAATATCAACTCCATCACGTCAGGCCCCCTCGATGTAAAGTATCCCATAACTTCAAGGGGGCTGACACCCAGTTGGTTTATCTTTTGAAGAGCACCTAAACCTTGCTTCCTCTAACCATAGTATCCCCTGACATTATGTGTATGCCAAAGGGGTCAGCTGACCTTGAGTAAAACGCTTTATTCTTCCTCCTTCTGCACTGGAAGGGTCTGAGACATGCCTCTCTGATGAAGCAAGGTATAGAACTGACCTTGTGAGTGAGAAGTTTATCTCAAATATTCAGGCTCAGCTCTAGTGTGCTTCAGGCTGAATCCTTGGTACCAAGAATACACAAGAGCTTCAGTCTTTGTTCATGGTGGAATCAGGTCTACCACTCAACTAAGAGCTTCTTCCTCAGACATTATTGGTTAGGGAATACACTTTTGACCACCAAAAACAAACAAACAAACAAAACAAACCTCACAGAACTCCAGAGTCAAGTCCCATGGCCAATGTATAAAAACCTCAGCCTGGATCCAAGACTCTCTTTAAGCTGGTCATCAGAAAGGTAACTGTACACTACACCCACACCTGTGTGCTTTGTTGTAAGTTTAATAGGCAACAAATCCAGGGACTTTGAACCAACTTGTCAGAAGAAACCTCAGATTGCTGTCAAATCTTCATGGAGTCCTAAGAGATAAGAATTTTTTAGAGTTCTCTGAAGATGTGGAGGCCTGGAGTGCCTGGAACAAACTCCTCTACAGAAGGTGAACAGGGCAACTCCCCTACTGTCCAACAGGGTTGAGGGACTTTCTACTTTCCAAACCTATAGTATTTTCCTTCCTGTGATGATCAAGGTCATAAAATGTACACCTTTGATGCAATGGGCAATCATAAAAATCCCTTCCGTTCAGGAACCCATGGGATATTTTACCTCTGACCAAGGAGAATTGCTCCCTCTGCTCAAAGTTCACAGAAATCAAGAGGAGGAGGCCAATCCTGGAACCTTATGCCACTTCCTTGAGTATAGTCACATGACATTGTGTGAAATCATCATTATAACTCAGTTCTGGTTGGTTGAACATAATTCTTAGGAGGCAATAATGCTGAGGATACAATCCGAAGCTTTTCATGAATCATGGTATCTATATTTGGTGCCTTGCTAATTCAGCTAAGGACATGGATACCCCAGGCTGTGAAGAACTGTCAGAAGTTGTGGCCATGCTAGGACCTCATGAGCTAAGGTAAGCAATTTAATTTTTGATCAAAATATTATGGGGAATTTTATACTCTGATCATCTCTCCTGTTACAAGGATATCAGTAACTCCTTTCTCCCCAGGGCTACTCATTCCTTCTACCTTTACTTAAGGAGGCATCACATATTCCTACTGAAGCAAAGGGAGCCTCAGATCATACCAGTTTGTCCAAAGCAGGCTTGGACATTCATTTAGGTCGAGGAATCCCACAGAGCTTGCTGATATTATGGACTGAACCTTAGATGTTTTTCCTAATGTTTCTGAGACTTTTCCTTCAGTTTAAGGTAAACTCTAGGTTCAAAAAGGTTTCAATGAAGAATCTTTGACATAGATACTCTGTCAAGGAAGAATCTTTCATTTTATCTTTGAATTAGGGAAAATAGAATCACCCTTATATTTCACCGGGGATTAATACAAATTCTGCTGCTTATGGAGCCTACAGAAAAGCCACTGACATGAAAAACTCAAGCCAATGTTCTTTTTTTTTTTCTTTTTTTTTTCCTCAAGGAAACTTTAAATCAACTTCTCTTGACTATGCTTACCTCAGAAAATCCACTTTTATCCATAGAACCATGAGGTCTATTCCTCTAGGAGGTCCTAAAGTTTCCCTTCAGACCTGGATGGCCAGGCATGCTCAAATAAAAGAAGGGATGCCAAACACTCTGAAATGATGTCCTGGGACATGACAGTAATTATATGAACTCTAATCTAATTTTTAATTTTAAGCCTGTCACTTGAAATGGATCAATTCCATTTTGGTGCCTATGCCTGGGATGCTGCTGTACAGCTTATGGAGAACATAGAGCTAGAGTTTACCAAACAATTTGAAAGAAAACTGCTCTGATTGTTGGCAAGCAAAACTCAAAGTCTCAGAACACATGGGTATTCTGGACTATGAGGACATTTGCACTTGATAAGTTATTTTTGACATCTTCCAATTCCCAAGGTAAACTTTTGTCTGAGGGATTCTGTGACCTTCCTTCTCTTCCTTATCCACCCAACACGTTCTCTTTCTCAAAAATGTCGTTCAAATATATGAAGTATATATGTGAATGTATACTTCAAAGTAGTTTTATATCTAGCTGGTCAGCCATATTTCCAAAAGTGACTCCTTCTGTAAACAATGTACCCTAGACCATTCTGGTTTGAGGTCCCATAGTCCAAGTTACAAATCAGAGCAAAGTACCTGTGCCATCTGCCTTTAGGCAAGTCAATAGAAATGTAATAACTTCATTAATTCTGCCTAGACCTGGATAGATGAATAAAGTCAAAGAAGTATACTAGCCAGCAACAGTCATTGAAAGCCTTTGGAAGAAAAAAAAATATATATTGCTGCCATGTCTCTCATGAATGAACACAAACTATGAAAATAAAAACTCTGAATAAGAATTGGAAACTTATGATAATGCCTGGAAACATTCTCCACTCTATAAGGTACCAGGGACCTTTACCTTTGACAGAGGTGTATATGGCAATTTCACATTCTGCCTCAAGAGGAGTCTGCCCTCCTCTTTCAGGAGGGCCTTCGAGATTTCCTTTTTTACATGGGGCCCACATTTCCCCATGGTAACTCATTTTTTTCTCACTACACTGAATAGAATGTCAGAACTCTCCTAGGGCTAACATTGCCTTAGACCCTATTGGTCAAATGTCGCCTAAAACATGTATTATGCCTTATAAGGAATATTCCTAATCCTACCAAGTAGCTTTGAATCATTTTTCCTTAAAGGGATGTCAGACCATAAGAGACTTATACCACTCATTCTACATCAAAGAGAATCTAACATTCCCTGTCTTCCCAGTAGGAATCTGGGCCTATTGTCTACTTCAATTCACCAAGAGGATTTTAGAACTTCAGTTTCTACAAAGGGGTTCCTGGGAAATCAAAGACTATTGAAAGGGCTCTCAGAACTAGCTCCTGTGTCAAAGGGGCGTTTCATACATCTACTCTCTGTACTAGGACACTTCAGGTCCATCTGTGCAATTATTGAACCACCAGAGATTCTCTTCTGGCTGTGCCTCGCAAATACCCCTATTAACTAAGTTTGCTTTAAACATATCCATACAATACATACACGAACAATGACACCTCACATTTTCTATCCTTTTAGATCATAGGACAGAAAATAGAAATCTGAAATTGGCTCTCATATCCTGTGCTTCAAAAATGGTCATCAAAATGCACCATTCCTATCTCTTATTCACAGATGTGTGCAGCTGAACACAGCCTCGAGGAAACATCAATGCTTGCATAACTACTTATGCTGGGAGATTGTTGTGACTACTGACTGGACTCTCAAAGATGTTACACAGGGTATGCATATGGGGGAAATACTTGGAAGCTAGTGAGGCAGAGTCTGAACATTCCTCCAGTACTCAGTGAAGCCAAGAAACTTACCCTGTTGACCATGGGTGAACTGGATATTTCTGACCTGCAAAATATGACGGGGGACCTCTACTTTAGGAACTAAGACATTCACGATTTTTTCTCTGTTGAAGGTGGTCTTGGAACTTACCATTCTGAGAAGAGGTTCTCATAACTCCTATGTTCCCAGGATTCCTCTCACACTCCTTGTTTTTTGAAGTAGCCAAGAGAACTAACCTGGGTGAGGCTGAGTGAGGTTCAGTCTTTTCCTTCCCTCAAAATATGGCCTTGGATCTTGTCCATTTCTGCAAGGGAAGGGGGCATTAACCACTGTGTTTGACCAAAGGAAGGTCACACTATTCTTTATTCCTAAAATGCTATTAGATATGCTCTTTTGAATAATAATGCATGGTGCCTTGTATCCTCAAGCATTCACTTATGACTTTGAACTATATCAAATGTATATTCTCTAATTAAGTAAGATTCAAGCCTTTCCCTTTTATAAGGATGACAGGGGAAATATATTGTTTTTCTCTGGTTTGTGGTTCCAGGTCATATATATATATATATAAGTATTGACTGGATCCTATGTTATGCTTTGCAATCCAATTGAATTGTTGTTGCCTATATATGTACATATTAAGACAAACTGAAGGTGGCAACCTAGCCAGGGACAGACATCCAGGCTGTTTGAAAAGGCTTGGAATGTTATCTGAACTCCCCCAGACTAAACACAGGATGTGGAACTTTTACCAACTAAGGAAGATTTGGAAGCTGAAGAGCAGTGGAGGGACTTCCTTTACTGATCAAGGTAAAAGGGACATTCATACATAACAGGATGTTGCATGGCACTTACCCCCTCTCCAAGGTTTTTCTAATGCATGCCATTGTACCAACCAGGTCTCATTATTTTCTCTTACTCCTAAGTGCCCAGTACTTCCTCTCTTCCCAAGTTACCTCAGTTCTTTGTTTTGTTTTGTTTTTTCACTGAAGAGAATGTCAGACATTCCTCCTATGACTAAGCCTCCTGCAGACCTTCTCTATTTGCCCAAGATTGTCTAAAGTACTCATTTAGTAGAAATACCCTCAAACTTTCAGTTTCGTTGAATGTGGGACTCAGTCATTTCTCTTGTGACAAAAGATGTCCCAAACCACTGCCTGCCAAATACAAAAGTGGATGCTCACAGTCATCCATTGGACAGAGCATAAGGTCCTCAATGAAGGAGCCAGAGAAATACCCAGGGACATGAAGGGGACTGAAGCCCCATAGAAGGAACATCAATATGAACTAACTAGTACCCCTCCCCCAGAGCTCCTTGGAACTATGCCACCAATCAAATAAAACACATGGTGGAACTTGTGGCTCTAACCACAAGTGTAGCATAGGATGGCCTAGGAGTTCATCAATGGGAAGAGAGGACCTTGGTCCTGTGAAGGCTTTATTCCCCATTATAGGCAAATGCCAGGGCCAGGAAGCAGGAGTAGGTAGGTTGGGGAGCGGGGTGAGGGAGAAGGCATAGGATATTTTCAGAAGGCAATCTAGGAAAGTAGATAATATTTGAAATGTAATTAAAGAAAATATCTAATAAAAAAAAAGATGCCCCAGACTAAGTAAGCTTTATGCCATTCCCACAAAAAAAAGTAGAATGATGTCCACTCACATGCAGTTCATTGTAGTACAAAAGGGGGCTATAATTACCTCCTTCAACCTCAAGGAACATAGACATCTAATTGCTTGCCAAGGGTGTATGTGTCATGGAGCAATGATGACAGAGACCTCAGGTTTGGATCCTATGGCCAAGAGGGTCTCATTTATTATACCTGTAGTCATAGGAGTTTCAGATATAGCCTCTTGGGATGCCCAAGAGTATTCTTTCCAAGGGCACCTTAAACTTGACTTAAACTCATACTACCTCAGTGCCACTCTCTATTAGAAAGATTGCAAGGCAAACACAATTGCAACTTCTCAGTGGGCTCTCACATGTTTCTGAGTGTAGGGCAGAGGGCAGAACATAGAAAGAAAACTAATATGCATGTGATCTTCCTAGAGTTAGGTGTCAGAAATGGTGTGTTCCTGTCTCTCAGTTATAGATAGGTACAGACAAATACAACCTCAGGTCAGACAACCACTCTCCCTGTTGGAAGAGTGTGCTGATTGTTCCTTGTATTCTTCCCAACAGTATATACAATATATGGATAATGGAAGGTGGGGAGACTAGATGGAAGCAAACTATGCACTACCATTCTGTTCTCCCTCTACCCAAGATAAACTAGATTTTTCCCTTTTGCACAATGTGGTGACTTGATCCTGCTACTTGGTTAATCATGGCCTGAAACTAACTAACTTACTCTCTCTCTCTCTCTCTCTCTCTCTCTCTCTCTCTCTCTCTCTCTCTCTCTCTCTCTCTCTCTCTCTCTCTCCCTTCCTTCCTTCCTTTCTTTCTTTTTCTTTCGTTCTCTCTCTCTTTCTTACTTTCTTTCTTACTTTCTTCCCTCCCTCCTTCCTTCCTTTCTTTCTTTCTTTCTATCTTTCTTTCTTTCTTTCTTTCTTTCTTTCTTTCTTTCTTTCTTTCTTTCTTTCTTTCTTTCTTTCTTTTTTTCTCTCTCTTGCTTTCTGTCTCTTTCTTTCTCTCTCTCTCTCTCTCTCTCTAACTCCTTCATTCTCTTTCTCTCCTTCTTTCTTTCTCTTTCTTTCTTTCTCTCTTTCTTTCTTTCATTCTTTCTTTCTTCCTTCCTTCCTTTCTTCCCTTCTAAATTTCTTTCTCTTCTTTCCTTCTTCCTTCCTTTCATCCTTCCTTCCTTCCTTCCTTCCTTCATGCCTTTGTTCCTTTCTTTTTTAAGTATTTATTTATTTATTATATATATACAGTGTTCTCTATGCATGTGTGCCTGCACATTAGAAGATGGCACTGGATACCATTACAGATGTTTGTGAACTCAGGAGCCCTGGGAGAGCCGTCAGTGTTCTTAACCACTGAATCATCTCTCCAGCCCCAGGTTCTTTCTTTTTAAGCAAAATGGGTCCGGAAGGTCATAGAAGTTGTAGGTATGAACACATGCTACTCAACCTGTTTTCAAGGTATCTCATACCATCACCTTTGGATGAAGGGTCATCAGAATTTCACTTGGGATAGGTGGCCTTCATGACCTACTGCTGTTACCAACAATACCCAAAACCTTCCATTTCTGCCCAAGGTCAGTTATAATTATGACTGTAGTTTACTATTGGAATCTCAGAATTTTCATTTTTCCCAAGGGTACCAAAATCCAGGTATCCTAAGAGCATCCTTACATACATATGAGCCTCAAATATAACACTCCAATCATGAGCTTTAGATAATTTCCCTCCAACGATGGTCTCTAGGAAATTATACTTCACTTAATTCTGCCCTGCATTAACAGAGCCTGAAACTTAGGTCATCTATCCTTCGTACCATCCTTCATGAAAACACCCATATAACTGATGATAAGCTTCAAGAGTGCTTAGAGACTTACAGTCATGCCTGGTGCATAATACTTGTATTGCTGCCAGGCTTACCAAGGTGTATGTGAAGATGGGAATCTTCTAAGTTGTGAAGCAGTCCTACCTCTCCTGCTTAAGGTAGGCTAGGCCACTTCCTTAACCCTAAAGAGGTTGGGGACATTAAGCAGACTCTAATTCTGCTTTAATCTTCTACTCCTAAACATCAATACTTAGACCACTAATTTGTGTCCATTATATATCAAATGCACCCTCTGTATACATGAGGGTCCAATATCTGTTTTGTAAGCCTGACAGGCCTGAGATCATCTCTACCTGCCCCAGGCCCCAAACTTCACTTCCAGTCCAAAAGGTCTTCAATAATTACCCTCTCTGATCAGAAAGAATTCCAAACTATTCTCTACCTGATGGAGGGCAAAAATTTCCATTTAACTGTGTCTCACATCGAACTCCTCATTTGAAAGGGGCACCAGAATGACTCTTTTTGTTCCAGTGGTTCTCAAATTCACATCCTCTGTCGAAGAGGTCTATAAATGTCATCCAGTCATACCAGGGCTTCAGTGCCTCTCCCTCTCCCTATGGGAGCCTCAGACACACCACATCTAGTCATAAATATTTCCTCTTCTCCCTGTGTCTATTGGGCAACAAAGCCTTCTCGAATGCCCATATTTGACTGAAATATTTCCTTTTTTTTTTCAGTGGTGGACACATACCTACACTCTCTTGTAAAGTGTAAATAGATCTTGTCTTATTGACTATGTGTGCCTGCTATATTACAACTGTCTAAGATTACTTCCAAACTTCTTCCTGTTACAAATATTCGGAGACATTCCTCCATTCAAGAAAAGTGGCCTTGCTCTTATGTCATCTGACTAAAGGTTTCATAGACCAAAGATAACCATCCAACCTGTTGGAATACTGAAACAATTGCTGCCTGCTTTCCACACACTACATAAAATATGTGGATATCCTAAATTCTACAAAAAAAATATTTGTAAGCAAATCAAGCAATACTGGGACTCCCTCTTCTCCAGAAGGTATTTGCATTTTCACCAATGTGAAATGGTATTTCTTATTTATTGAAAATAGCCAGAGATTTTACCCTTCTTACAAGTAGGTTTAGAATTTCACACTTGCAAAGTGTCACAGAAATGCTGCTTATGACCAGAATGCTTCAACTTCCTTATTCTCATGAAGTTTGCCACATTACCTCTTTGATGAAGGGCACAACCATTCTACTTCTGTGCAAAACTGCCCAAGCTCCTCCCCTATCTTACTTTAGGAATATTTAGACATTCACAACAGAGAGTGCTCCAACCTGTGTGGAGCACAGTGTGTTTGAGGAAATCCCCCAGATTCTCCATCTTCCCAGTGTATGTCCTACCTATAACTTCTAATTTCCGTGGTCTGGGAAGCACTGTTCTGACCTAAGAGATTTCTGAACACTCTGGACTAAAATCCCAAACAGAAGAGTATCAAGGTAAGGGTAAATCAGTTTACTATCTTTGTTTTGTTACTTTAGACAGAGACATCCTGGCCTCCATGCAGAGGAATGTATGGATAGACATATATTTAAGGAAGACACTAAACCAGAAAATACTACATTACACCCTCTTAAAAGACTTCCAAGATTGTTGTCATGCCTACCACTGACATTCAGATGATGTGTATTCTTGATTGTGATTTCATGTTTGGAGCTGATGAAGGAGTAAGTACCTGGAATGTCCTAGAATTCTCAAGGTATCAATCAGTGTTCAATTTCTGATCAATAGTGCTGCAGACATAGGAATAACAGGATAAAACTATTCTATACAATCCTATGAAGCTCCTATAACCATCCTCCTATTTTAGAGAATCTTAGATCTATCACCAATCCTGAGACGTGAAGAAACAATTCTTCTCCTGCACACAGGGATACTGCATATGTCTCTCCTTGCCAAAAAGTATTCCAATTACTGTCTTTTTACTGAATTTGCTTTTAGACTATACCTGAAATATTCCACTTTTCACCAAAAGATCTACCAGCCCTCCCTGTTCTAATAGAGAGCTACCGTCCACCAATATCCAAAGGGTTCTCAGACATTCTAAATATGCCCCTGTGGGAGTAAACTTACTAAGTCTATTTAATTGGGCCTCAGATCCTTCTGCTTTGACCAAAAAGTTTTCAATCTACTGACTCTGAGTTACCAGGGGCCTCAGATCTCATTTTCCCCAAGTGGTCATCAAATATGCTTTTCTGACTAATAATGACCTTGCAATGTTCTCCTCTGATGGAGACACTTAGTCACCCCCTCCTCTAATTTTAACTCCCAAATGGACCTCCAGACCACCCAAGCTTAAATTACCTGAGCCGAACATTAAGAAGTACAGCCCAGAACAAAAGCTCATTTCCTCAATGCAGAAACTAAAATGATGTACTCCTCACGATTCATACCTAGACCCAGGAGAAGAACATATGACTGAGAAGAAGAACTAGTGTGGAACTGTCAGCCAGGTTTTAGGTGAGTGCTCAGACTGCTTCCTGATCCGGCACCACATTTACTACAGTGGACAGATGCTCTAGTCTCTGATGAGGAGTTGCTAGCTGTAAGGAAGTACCTGGAATGGGCTCCACTGCATGAGGTAGGCTGAGTCTTTGAGCTCACGTCAAGGAAAGAACATGCAAATTTAAACTCTACCCAACCAACATACTAGTTTACCTGTACAAAGGGGTTTTAGATTTCCAAATTCTCACAAAGATGCCCTCGTGTATTTCCCCTCTGACCATTGGGGTCCTATCTATTTTTCATGGCTCATAGGGTCTCATTTCTTCCCAATGTCCATTACCCAATCACCTCTGACCACTAGCCATACATCTCTGATTAGTGTTGGGGATGTTCTCGGTATGACAATAAGGCCAACAGTAGTGCCTACATGCCATTTTTGAATAATTGGATCTTAAATTCCACCTCTGTCCAAGGGTACTTCAGAAAGACCTTTCTCATTACATGGGGTCTCTATAGTAGCATCTTTATTCAACAGGCCTCTGGTTGTACCTTCTGGCCAAGCAGTTCTTACATTTCACTTAAAGAGATGCCACATTTACACAATGTAGACAAAAAGGATTTGAGCATTCTCATACTCATCAATATAACATTCCTCCCCTCACGTTTGAAGTCTCCAGAGCAGCAAGGAGAGTGGAGAGTAGAACTCATCATCTTTAGGTCACTCATCACCGATGGATTGTTCCCAACCTTAGTATACAGACATGGATGGTTGAACACAAACTTGTCAGGCTGACAATGCAATAGACATCTACTAAAGTCCTTGGAACCATGTTCAGAGTGCTGCACATCCTCCTGAAGATGCCACGACTGACATGGTTCCTTGTGATTGTTGTTCTCTTCTTGTTGTTGCTGTTTTCTTTTAACTTTTGAAGAGGATACATTATTAGTCTGTTGCTATGTTAGTCATCTCCTGGCATTAGAAACCAACATGCCACTGCTTAAATGTTTTACATTTCCTACTCTTTTTGGAAAGCACAATGTATGCACATCATTTTTTCCTATTGTTTCAAAGACATACCACTATGTAATTCAACTTTACAATTGTAATCATTTTGACCAATATTCACATGAATATAAATTTTATGTGTAAACTTCTTCCTGTGCTGTGTTATTTTCCACCTGGTGACAGTTTCATTTCAGGTCATTTGGAAGATCGTTCCTTACTATGTGTCTTTAAAAGATATATTTTGGAGCTGAGGGGTATGACTGAATATCTTCAGCACAATAAATACCTTCTGTAACGTTACTATCTAGTGGATTATAAGGATCAGGTTGTACACGGTAGTAACTAAAATAATGGACAAGTTTGAGAAAGATTTTATGGTGTAATCTCTCATAATATACACAAAAAAGAAAATCCTAGATATTAATCAAATCTATGCACACCAAATGAACATTGTGAGTTTTGTGGATTTGTTTTTATATGTCTTTGTAGTTCGAATGTCCAACCTTTATGTCTTAATTGAGGATTGTAAACAATGCTCAGGGTGTGTGTGTGAGTTAAAGGGCACAATGTCTTTAGTGTTTAGATTAATAACACATATCATTATCTGTCTATCCATCATCTATATATGTATGTATGTATGTATGTATGTATGTATGTATGAAGTAATGATTGAATGTATTTATATAGATATGTATGCAACTATTTCTCTATCATCTACCAATCACTCTTTCTCTTTCTATTTCTCTCACCCTCTTTCTCTGTTTATCTTTTATGCATGAATATATGTATGCATGTAGCTAGGTAGGTGTGGTAGTTTTAATGTAATTGGTTCCCATTGGCCCATAGGCTGTATTCGGATGAGTAACCTTGTTGGACTAGGTGTTTCCTTGTTGGAGGAAGGGTGTCACTGGAAGAGGTGGGTGGTATCATACATGTTCAAGTTATGCCCAGTAGGGTTCTGTGTGTTTGCTGTCTGTTTGCCTTTCCAAGAGTAGCTGTGATAGAGTGTTCAATGATTCAAGGAGGGGATGTTGGTTAGATGGCATATAAAGCAGGCAAGACACATTTACATACATGGTAGAAGAAGCAAGCTTTAAGAAGCACAAACAATCACACACACACACACACACACACACACACACACACACACATTTGTTGGACAGTGCAAAGCTTCAACCACTTTCCATATATACTCACATTTGGTGGATGGAACAAAGCACCAACTTTATTTTTCTCACACTGCTTATATATCTCTGCACAATCTTTCAATTAGTATAAAATTTATACTGGTTACTTTCTATTTTCTTCTAGTGAATAATTATGAGAATATATAAGGAAAAGAATCTTCTCACTATACTTTTATGATGAGCTATTTATAAATTATGTTTATAAATATCCAATATTATCCCCAAGAACCAACACACATTTCTAACTAAAAAACTTGTTATAGATTAACAAGTTGTAAGCAAGTAAGGTATTTTTTTCAGCCAGTTTCTCTTACTGGTAGACTGAAATTTGCTGTTATACATAAAGGATTAGTTTTTATCTATCTCAAAAATTAATCCTTCAAAAATCTTAAAAGAATCACAAAACTAAACTTTTATGTAAAAACCTATCATCCCTTTCTACTTTGAATCCTCAGGGTGCACATTTGTTCATTAACCATGTTTTTCTTAAATCATATCAGGAATTAGAGGGAGGAAATAGGTACAAAGAAATAATAATCATCTGAACACCAGCCTGACTTTTGAAAAAAAAAAAAGGCATGCTTTTCGTAGTAATTCTTTCCAAGATCGTGGTTGAAGTATTAATCTGCATCAGCTGCAATCCTTGAGAAAGTTAGATCTAACTAACACTGTTGGTGGCAATGATATTGCCCAGTGAGGGGCTGGAACCCCCCTTAAATTTTCATACAATCCATAGATTATGAGGGATGTGATGTGAGGGCAGCAAGTAGAGAGAAACTCTACAACAGCATGAGTGGTAACAGAGTGGTACCAGCTTTTAAGTGTTTAAGAGTGGTAAGAGCTTTTAAGTGGTTCACCTCACCAAGAATCCATCAAAGCCCAGTATTTTGGAGGTAAAATGTACATTCCTGGGAGACCCTCTGCCATGCTTAATATTCTAGTAAAATTAAAAATAATATTAATTTCTCATTTAATAGACCCTGCTTACAGTCCCCCCAAATTTTACTCCCCACGGTTCTTTCACTACCTCCCATCCTCTCCAGTTCCTACACCTTTCGGTCATCATTCATCAAATACTTCTCTTTCAAATATCTCTTCCTGCATTTCCTTATTCAACCCCATCTCCCTCCACTATGCCACCTGATCTTCTCTTTCTTGTCCACCTTTGTCCACTAATAAAATCCATTCTATATCCCCATACCATGGGCATCAATGTATGCACCCAAGTCCTTCCTCTATACCTAACTTCACTGGATCTACAGATTGTAGACAGGCCATCACATATGTAATGTAGAATGTGTTAATCTTTGTATTGCTGTCACCAAAAACTATAACCCAAGCACAAGTTGGGGAGGGTAGGACTTATTTGGTTTACACTTCTTCATTGCTATTCATCATCTGAAGACAGACAGAACAGGAACTGAAATGGGCCAGGTACCTAGAGGCAGGAGCTAATACAGAGACCATGGATGGGTACTGCTGCCACGCACACCAGTCGAGTCAGCTTGACAGGCCGAGAGGCCTGGAAGCACTCATGAGGCAAAGAGTTTCACGGAAGCTCACCTTCTGGAGTTTTGGCCTTCTCATTAACCCATATACTCATCCCCTATTCCCGCGTTAGTCTGGTGTATGGATCCACATGCTCTCTTTTAGTGTTATCTTATTATAAGTTCTTTTTAAGATTGAATTCTGATATAGCTAAGCTTTTGCCAGTGTTCCAATATCCTAGAAAGTCCTTGAGCTGACCATGGGCTTAGAATTCAGTAAGAATGTTGTCTATTCAGTGGCATTCAGAATTGCCTCTGGTATTATACTACCACTTTGAATAAAAGCTAAGTCACTGCCCTACACAAGAATTTATCATCATCTAGGAAGAAGGAAGTTTGAGACCTAAGGAGGAAGCAGAGTACATACTTAGAACTATAGATAGCTGAGTTCCACCCATATACACGTATTTACAATTGCCTAGGGGGAAGGTGGTCTATACAATAGACTAAAATAGGAACTATAGCAAGGGCACGAAGCCCTTGACCCTGACTTCTAAGATTATGTGGATATTTGGTGGAGCTTTTTTTGATCCCAGTTGTTAACAGTGAATTTTATCCCAGGTGTTTCCTGTGAGAACTTCTGAGTTTGTATTCCTCCGTTTTCTGTAAGAATCCAGTAACCTCTTTGTACCTTGCTTGTGTGTCACCCAACTTTCCTATTCTCTTCTGTATAAAAAGTTTGATGCTCAATTTGACACATTACATTCAGATTCTACACAACCTCTCCTCTGTGTATCTGTCTATCATTTCATCCAACGCTTTGCCCACCTGTGACTAGAGATCCGTTCCACGCAGACAAAGGGGCCCAGAGTGTCTGCAGCATTCTGCTTAGTGGTTAGTTCCCCATGGTTTCATGCTTTCTCATAGAGAACTCAGAACCACAAGCACATGGATGGCAGTATCAACAATTGGCAGAAATCCTACCCATCAATCATTAATTAAGAAACTGCCCTGCAGTCCTGCCTGCACAGACCAATCTTATGGAGACATTTTCTCAATTGAGATTCCCTACTCTCAGGGGACTTTACTTTGTGACAAGTTGACAAAAAACTATCCAGCCCAGTCAATATCAACATATAAATCAACACATAGCATATTTATCTTCCTGGGACTGGGATACGTTATTCAGGTTATGTTTTTGTTTTTAGTTTTGTTTTTTTTTTAATTTTTTTCTGTTTCCATCCATTTCATAACAGCTGAGTAATGTTCCATTGTATAAATATAACATATATGTTATACATTCTTCAGTTTATGGACATGTAGGTTGTTTCCAGTTGCAGATAATTATGAATACAGCAGCAATTAATATGGTTGAGCAAGTGTGCTTCTAGGAGGAAGAAGCACTTTGCGAAACTTTCTGACCTATCAGGTGTCTGTTGTTATGTCCCCCCATTTAATATCTGATTTTGCTAATTTGGATATTATCTTTTTTATTTTAGTTAACTTGAATAATAGTTTGTTGATCTTAGTGATCTTGTCAAAGAACCAATATTTGTTCCAAAAATTATTTGTATTTTTCTTTCTATTTTATTTTTTTTCCACCCTGAGTTTTACTATTTCCTGCCACCACATCTTTTGGGTGTCATTTCTTCTTTGTGTTTGAGATCTTTAGGATGTGCTGTTAACGTGCTAATATAAGGTTTTGCTAATATTTTTTAACTCATTTTTATTAGATATTTTTCTTCATTTACATTTCAAATGCTATCCTGAAAGTTTCCTATACCTTCCCCTACCCTGCTTGCCAACTCACCCACTCCTGCTTCCTGGCCCTGGCATTCCCCTGTACTTGGGTATATTATCTTCACAAGACCAAGTGACTCTCCTCTCTTTGATGGCTGACTAGGCCATCCTCTGCCACATATGCAACTAGATACATAGTTCAGGGGGTTACTGGTTAGTTCATAATGTTGATCCTCCTTTAAGTTTGCAGACCCTTTAGCTCCTTGGGTACTTTCTCTAGATTCCACATTAAGGGCCTTGTGTACCATCCAATAGATGACTGTGAGTATCCAATTCTGTATTTGCCAGGAACTGGCATAGCCTCACAAGAGATAGCTATTCCAGTGTCCTGTCAAAAAATTTTGCTGGCATATGCAATATTGTCTGGGTTTGGTGGTTGTCTATGGGATGCATCACCAGGTGGAGCAGTCTCTGGATGGTCCTTTCTTTTTTCTCACCTCCAAAATGTCTCTGTAACTCCTTACATGGGTATTTTGTTCCCCATTATAAGAAGCAATGAAGTATCCACACTTTGGTCTTCCTTCATCTCGAGTTTCATGCGTTTTGCAAATTGTATCTTGAGTAGTCTGTTTGGGGGCTAATATCGGCTTATAAGTTAGTACATATCATATGTGTTCTTTTGTGATTGTATTACCATACTCAGGATGATATCCTCCAGATACATGCTTTTGCCTAAGAAATTCATAAGTTCATTGTTTTTAACTGCTGAATAGTACTCCATTGTTTAAATGTACCAGAATTTCTGTATCCATTCTGTATCATATATTCTTCTGTTGAGCAACATCTGAGTTCTTTCGAGCAAATGGCTATTATAAATAATGCTGGTGACTGCTTCCAATTCTAAGAAGGGGCAAAGTGTCCACAATTTGGTCTTCATTCTTTAGTTTCATGTGTTTTGCAAATTGTATCTTATATCTCGGGTATGCTAAGTTTCCGGGCTAATATCCACTTATCAGTGTGTAAATATCATTTGAGTTCTTTTGTGATTGTGTTACCTCACTCAGGATGATGCCCTCCACATCCATCCATTTGCCAAGGAATTTCATAAATTCATTTTTTAATAGCTGAGTAGTACTCCACTGTGTAAATGTACCACATTTTTTGTATCCATTCCAATGTTGAGGGGCATCTGAGTTATTTCCAGCCTCTGGCTATTATAAATAAGGCTGTTATGAACATAGTGGAGCAGGATTCCTTCTTGCTGGTTGGGACATCTTCTGGATATATGCCCAGGAGAGGTATTGTGGGATCCTCTAGTAGTACCATGTGCAATTTTCTGAGGAACCGCCAGACTGTTATAGAGACAAAGTTTGGAGCTGAGACAAAAAGATGGACCATCTAGAGACTGACATGTCCAGAGATCCATCCCATAATTAGCCTCCAAACGATGAAACCGTTGCATAAACTAGCAAGATTTTGCTGAAAAGACCCGGATATAGCTGTCTCTTGTGAGACAAGGCTGGGGCATAGCAAATACTTAAGTAGATGCTCAAAGTCAGCTATTGGATGGAGCACAGGATTCTCAATGGAAGAGCTTGAGAAAGTATCCAAGGAGCTAAAGAGATCTGCAACGCTGTAGGTCCAATAACATTATGAACTAACCAGTACCCCGGAGCTCTTGACTGCATATGTATCAAAAGATGGCCTAGTAGGCCATCACTGGAAAGAGAGGCCCATTGGACATGCAAACTTTATATGCCACAGTACAGGGGAATGCCAGAGACAAAAAATGGAAATGCGTGGTTAGGGAAGTGGGGGGTACGGTATGGGGGACTTTCTAAATGTACATTCTAAATGTAATTGAGGAAAATACATAATAATAAAAAATATTAACAAAATAAATAAATAAGGCTGGTATGAACATCATAGAGAATGAATCCTTATTACACATCGGAACATCTTCTGAGTATTTGCCCAGGAGAAGTGTTGCTGGATCTTCTGGTAGTACAATGTCAATTTTCTGAAGAAGCACAAGACTGGTCCAGGTCCCTGCCAAGTGTATTCTGCAAAGGCCCCAGACATCCGGCCACTTTCCGAACCAGAGTAAAGGGGGTCCGCCGGGTGCAGAAGTGCTTTGCCTGAGCATCGGCAACAGACATCTTGGTTCTAGGACCCAACCGGGTGTATTCTGCACAGGTGAGAGTACGGAATACAGAAGCCAAAAGCTTCTGGGAGAGGTGGGAGCCACAGAGCTTCTAAGGCAGCCCACTTTTCGGGCCCCAGAAAACTGGCAAATGTCCAGGCCAGAGGAAGGGGGTCTGAACAGTGCGGGAGCGCTTTGACGGAGCATCGGCGGCAGCAGATATCTTGGTTCCGGGACCCAGCTGAGAGTATTCTGCACAGGCTTCAGACATCTGGCCACTTTCCCAGCCAGAGGAAAGGGGTCTGCCCAGTGCAGGAATGCTTTGCCTGAGCATCAGCTGCAGACATCTTGGTTCCAGGACTCCACAGAGTGTATTCTGGACGTGTGAGAGTGTAGAATACAGAAGCTAACACCTTCTGGGACAGGCCAAAGCAACTCAGCTTCAGGACAGGTCCTGTTTTGGGCCTTCTTCTTCGGCCAGGAGGGAGGTCTTTAGGCCATATATCTGTGCACCTTTCCCGTGAGAGGAGAGTTTGCCTGCAGAGAGTGCTCTGACAACTGAAACTCAGAGGAGAGATGTAGTCTACCAGGTCTGCTGATAGAGGCTAACACAATCACCTGAGGAACAAGCTCTAACCAGAGAAAACTATAACAACTAGCTCCAGAGATTACCAGATGGCCAAAGGCAAATGTAAGAATTGTACTTACAGAAATCAAGAACACAGCACTCCCACTCCACCTAGTCATGTGCACCCCAACAAAACCGAAAAGCTAGACCCGGATTTAAAAGCATATCTCATGAAGATGGTAGAAGACATCAAGAAGGACTTTAATAATTCACTTAAAGAAATACAGGAGAACACTGCTAAAGTGTTACAAGTCCTTAAAGAAAAACAGGAAAACACAACCAAATAGGTAGAATTCCTTAAAGAAAAACAGGAAAACACATCCGAACAGGTGATTTAAATGAACAAAACCATACTAGACCTAAAAATGGAAGTAGACACAATAAAGAAAACCCAAAGTGAGGCAACGCTGGAGATAGAAACCCTAGGAAAGATATCTGGAACCATAGATGCAAGCATCAGCAACAGAATACAAGTGATGGAAGAGAGAATGTCAGGTGTAGAAGATTCCATAGAGAACATCAGCACAACAATCAAAGAAAATGCAAAATGCAAAAGGATCCTAACTCAAAACATCCAGGAAATACAGGACACAATGAGAAGACCAAACCTACAGATAATAGGAGTTAATGAGAATGAAGATTTTCAACTTAAAGGGGCAGCAAATATCTTCAAAATAATTATAGAAGAAAACTTTTCAAACGTAAAGAAAGAGATGCCCATGAACATAAAAAAAGCCTACAGAACTCCAAATAGACTTGACCAGAAAAGAAATTCCTCCCAACAAATAATAATCAGAAAAACACATTCACTAAAAAAAGATAGAACATTATAAGCAGTAAGGGAGAATGGTCAAGTAACATATAAAGGCAGGCCTATCAGAATTACACCAGACTTTTCACCAGAGACTAGGAAAGCCAGAAGAGCCTGAACAGATGTTATACAGACACTAAGAGAACTCAAATGCCAACCCAGGCTACTATACCTGGCCAAAATCTCAATAACCATAGGTGGAGAAAACGATGTATTCTATTTCTCCTTCCCTGTGTAATTTGTTGACAACTTTCTGAAGTATTATAACTATCTATCCTAAAATTTAACATTTTTTTGTTTCATATTATTAATCAGTAGCTTGAAATTCGAACTTATTATGGCACTACCCAATGCAGGTAGAAAATATTCATAATTATTATTTTTTAAACAATATTGTGTATTTATGTTTAGGTAGGCATGAAATTATTAAGACAAAGTATTCTGTCCTCGTTCTAAAATCAGTTCTAGGTAACAGTAAAATAGTTCCTATGATCTAGAAGTAAACACAGAAAAATAGACAACAGGAATATATTACTTTAAACCTAGATGATATATATGTACACAGTATATTTCAAATGAGTCACTAATCTTGTTGTCAGGGATCACAGATGTGTAATATGCTTGATTACTTTCTCTGCTAGTAGCATAAACAGAACATTCTGCCACTATATAACAGCAAGCCCTAAGAATTAAATTTCAAGATTGTTTATAACTTTATTTATTCATGTTCTATTACTCGAGTATGTGGTTTCTTCAGAAAGTGTTGTAGTATCAAGTTTTGGACTGTAACCAAGAGTAATGCCACTTAAATGTAATATTTTAAATAAACTTCCTAAAATGTGACATTCCGTATGGAATAACAGACATAATCCTATACTCATGCTTACCTAAACTTGTAATCTCTAATGTTTCTTCCTCCTACTATGTTGCATGTGTTCTGTCATTCCCTCCTTCCCTAAAGGCTTCATCCTTTCTTCCATGCCATGTGCCACTTTGGGGTTCCTTATCTCCACAGATACTCCAAGTTAAACAAAAAATCTAATAGTTGAAGCTAGACCAAATGTGATTACAGACACGTAGCATTTCTCTTTATAGGCCTGACTTAACGCATTTATTATATAGTATTTTCAATTTCCATATACTCTCTAGCAAATTTAGTTACAGCTGATTGCATCTCCTTTTTTGAAAACAAAATCAACAAAAATGACTGAGCAAGTATCAATAGATAACCATGCTATCTTTTCTACACTCAAGTGTGATATAGGTGAGTCACCAGTTAGTTCTATTTTTAGATATTTTTAGCAAATTCCACACTGATTTTATCCTGGATGTACCAACTTAAGCACCCACCAGCAGTACAGCTGTACTTTATTCCCACATCGCTAATGCTTCTTGACTTTTGTTTTCCTGATTGTACTCATTCTTTAAGGGATGAGCTAGAATTTAAGTTTGGAGAAAAAAAGAGCACCAGAAAATTTTTTGTGGGAGCCATTGCTAGTGTTGAAAGATATAAGGAGTAATGTAATAAAGGGAATTGTTTCCTCGAGGTGAGTATCCACCAAGGTAATCCTGCAACTTGTGCAAAGAAATGTCCCAAGGATTGATCTGTTTATAGCAGAAAAACAACATATCAAATTTATGAAAAAATATTCAAGGAAGCAGGCAGGTTCTATCTAAAGCAGGCAAAAGAACTTGGCAACATCCACCATGTAGTTCTTTCATCAGATTAATGAAGGATACAGAAGTAAAAGAGCCATGGAGTCTTCCTACGTGGTTATGGAAAGCCACTGAGGGCATCCAGGTTGCAGTGAAGTCCCTGAATAGATGTCTAGAGAGGCTTTTTGTGAAGGTATGAAAGGGAAGCCTATATTGTGATATAGCAATCAGGATGTAAGAAGGTCCACAGCTGTGCGATATCTCTCAAAGAAAGCTACACACAAAGAATGGAACCATTCCAAGACAGAGAAATATATTGTAGTCATGAAACTAGATAGGAAGAGCTTTTTAAGCCACAATGTACATAAATTTAGGATTTGGGGTTTGTCTAGCTAGATTTGATCTTGATTTTCCCAATATTTCCTGTTTATGTTTCTTTTCCTCTTATTTTGAATGAGAATGTATAATCATGTCAGTGTACTTTGAAAGTAAACAATGCTTTGAATTTGATTTTATATGGTGTTACAATTAAGAAATTGTAATCTATTCTAAAAGATAAAATATGATTGTAGTTGTATATGGAATTTTATCTCATGTTAAGCATGATTCTGCCCTGAAAATTCATATACTTTATTTGCAGTTGTATATTGGATATAGGATACTATGCTAGGCATAACTATTGCTTTCCTTTGGAAATTAATATAATATAAGGAGATATGATTGTATGTCTTATTGACAAGAGGTATACTTATGATGGCTAGTCTTGGTTGTAACCCTGATAATATTAGGAATTCACTAAAACTCTGGGAATTTGGGGCACCTGTGAGGAATTTTTTTTCCTGATTTGATTATGTGAAATAGGAAGACCAACCCCAAATGTAGATCGTTTGTTCTGTTGTAGAAACAACTCTAAAATATAAATTTCATTGATGTCAGTTTTTTAATAAAATGTGTGTAGCTAGGACTAAATTCTAGTAGTTACAATCAAGATAGTTTTTATGATCCTACACTGTTTCTGTCTTTTATTACAGTGTTTCCTGAACACTGAGGTGGAGATTTGATGGTGACCTCCCTTGTAGGACTGAATGTTAGAAGGTCCCTCAGGCTTTGCATATTATCTGGCTGGTAGATTAGAAAGGAGATGGTTACAAGCAAAATTGGATGGATGAGCAGTTAGGCATTCCAAAGAGCAAATGGTGCTTGACTAACCTCGTAAGCTATCTCCCTCTATTCTCTGGGACTGGTTGTTGCTAGTCTATTTCTGTTTTTCCTTATATATCAGATTGATATTTCACAAGTGTTGTTCCTCCATGCCCAGAACCCTTATTTTTAGTCTTATACCTGAACAAGCTTCCTTTCATTTTCAGCTGATCTGCTCAGGTTTCAGTATTAGAGAGCATCTCAGCAGAGCTTGCAGCTCTATAACCCTGCCACTCCCACTGCTGCTGCTTTCCAACTAGCATTTCTGGACCCATCACGTGTTCACCTGCAACTTTACTCCAAGATGATTTGGCGGGAATCAGGTCCCTACCTCTGCTTCATAAATGAGTTTCAGAAATAGTAAAATTGAGCTTTGTTCAGAATTTTGCCTTAGCTACATCTTTCTCTTCTCTGCCTAGCTCCCTGTTCTCTTCCAGGTTTCCAAGATTCCTTTCCAGATTAGAACCCAGACATGTGAGCCACTGGCCAGACACAACACATTTGAATTGGTACTTGTGTGTGAATTACACATCTACATGCTCCTGAGGCTGTCAGGAGTATAATTTGTTTCACACTCAGCAACACTGAGTCTAGGAGGCTAAAGGCAAGCTAATGGCTAACAGAAAGAAGGTATTGAAACAAAGTTGCAGAGTGTTGAGTCCTGAAACAATGAAAGGCAGAGATGACCCTGCCTTAAGTGCTTCTCTCTCTGACAGGCAAATGCCAAACAGAAGTCAATTTATTTCTTGATCTCTTGAGGTTCTATGCCCCTTCAGGGTTCTCATTCTCTAAGCTCTGCATGCATGCCCGACATGACTAGGTCATGTTATATCTTCTGCTGATCAGAGGAAAGATTTGTCCTGCTTTAGAGCCCCGCCCCAGGAAGTTAGAACCTAATAAAAGCAGACCTAATGATTTATATGAACTCAGGCTGTGTCCTTTATTATCATAGCACAAGGAATGCTAAAATATGGATAGTTATGGTGAATTTGATCCTGGCTCATTGCCACAAGACTCTAGGTGTCTGTGTAAAGGTTTCTCTTGGCTGCATGAGCTTTGCCAATTTAGATATCTGAAGCCTTATGTCATGGACCTTGGCCCACAAAAATCCTTATTTCTTTTCTCCAGTTTTTTCCAGCATGAATCGTAGATACTGCTGAAATATTACTTCTGAGTCAGACATTGAGCAAAATTTTGTGTATGAGATCTTACAAGAGAGCTTTATACAATGCCCAAGTCTGCCTTCAAGATAAACAAGCCAGTTCAGAACTACCTTTACTGGGATGCTCCATATTCTCTACCCAGAAATCACTGTATTTTCCCCAGGACCACTTTTTCTTTTCTCAGCTTGAAGTCTAGATTACTTCTGCCTCTCTCTGATTTCTATGCTCCCCATTCTCTCTCCCATGTAGATGCTTCAGGGATGAATCATCTCTATAGAAAGGGACTGACTGGTTTAAGAGAAGTTCAAGTTGCTACAACAGTAGTGGTATCAGAGTGGATGACCAGAACTCTCCAGGTTACAACAGACTATTCATAGAAGGGACTGCAGATATCGTGGTGAATTGTGGAGAGCCGGTAAGTGCTGCGAGCAATTACGTGCGTGCCGCCAGTAATCTCTGAGAATAGCCATGTGTGCAGTGAGCAATCACCATTATAAGATGGTGCGGGCCTCCACTGTGCCTAACTAGTAAACAAGCCTTGTACGCAGGTGCGAGAGTGAATTCACTCCTAGTCACTCCCATTCTCGGGGTGTAATAGTGGGGTGATGGGCAAGCAATGAATCAGGAGCTGTCATGCCATATCAGGTGCTGAAACGTCCGCTGCTGGTTATAAAAGCAGTGCCATTTTCCCGGATCGGGATCTTCCTGAGAAGCAAGCAATAAAGCTCTTGCTGAGGAAGATTCTGGTTTGTTGCATCTTTCTTGCTGGTCGAGCTGGACGCAATAAGTGGTGCCAAAACCCGGGAACTGTCATCACACCAGCGCAAGGAAGATCCCTCATTCACGGGGCAGAATCAGAACTGTGGGACAAAAGGCTCTAGAAGGTACGTACAATCTTGAAATTTCTCCAGAGTTAGAAGCCCTTTTGATTGTTTGCATGGCGATTACACTTTTCCTTTTGGTTTCGTTTTGTTTCCACCACTGGAACTGTTGACTGGTTCTTAGTCGCAGTCAGGCCTGGACAGCGCCTGGACAGCAACCAATTTCAGGCCCGGTCAGGCCTGGACAGCGGCAGTATGGGAACCTCCCATTCTATAGTAGTGGGCTTATGCTCAGTCCTGAAGCAGTGTGGCCTAAAAATCGCCACTAAGACCTAAGAGGGATTTGTCAGAGAGATAGACCGTGTTGCACCATGGTATGCTTGCTCATTGTCATTAACTGTCGCCTCTTGGGACAAACTGAAAGGAGATCTAGTTAGGGAACAACAGAAAGGCAAACTTAAAGGAGGGATTATGCCGCTATGAAATTGGTGAAATCGTGTTTAACAGATGAGGATTGTCAGCAAATGGTAGAAGCGGGGCAGAAAGTTCTGGACGAAATTCAAGAAAGTCTATCAGAGTTAGAGCGGGGAGAGAGAGGAAAAATAGAGAGGAAACAAAGTGCACTGAAGAATTTAGGCCTTTCCATGAGCCTTGAGACCGAGGAAAAGAGAATGTCAGGGAAAATACCTGGGGAGAGATTAGAAAAAAGGATGGAAAGGGAGAGAAGAAGGGAGATCGAGCTGGAGAGGCACATAAGGAAAGAAGCCTCTACCCACCACTAGATGAGTTAAAGCAGCTAGCTGTCAGTAGCTCAGAATCAGATAAGGAACTTATTCCTATGAGGAAACAGACTTAGAGAAGAAAGCGACAGGTTGTGAGGGAGAAAGATACCAGTCAGATGAAAGACAAGTTAATCAGTTACAGAATAACATGAAAGCAGCTAGAGACAAATGCCAAATCATTGCGCGGTCTTCGGATATGCAACTTCAGGGTTCTAGTGCACCTCCGCCTTATGTGCAGAGGCACCATTCTGAGCCTTATGTGCAGAGGTATCATTCAGACTCATTTATACCAAAAGAGGAACAGAGGAAGATACAACAGGCATTTCCAGTTTTTGAAAGAGCTGAGGGAGGGCGTGTTCACGCTCCAGTAGAATATATACAGATTAAGGAGCTTGCAGAAACAGTCCGTGTTATGGAGTCAGAGCTAATTTCACTGTAGCACAAGTTGAAAGGCTTGCAACTCACACTATGACTCCTGGTGATTGCCAGACTGTAGTAAAAGCTGCAGCCCCCAGTATGGGGATGTATCTTGAATGGAAAGCTTTGTGGCAGGACTCCTGTCAGACGCAGGCAAGGGCCAATGCCACCATGGAAGGAAACCAAAGGACATGGACATTTGAATTGCTTACAGGTCAGGGACAGCATGCTGCTAACCAAACAGATTATCATTGGGGAGCATACGCCCAGATCTCAGCTGCCACTGTTAAGGCATGGAAGGCACTCTCTAAGAAGGGAGAGGCAAGTGGGCATTTGACCAAGATCACTCAGGGCTCCCAGGAGTCGTACTCAGATTTTGTGGCTAGAATGACAGAGGCAGCACGAGAATATTTTGAGATACAAAAGCAGCTATGCCTTTAATTGGACAGTTGATATATGAACAGGCTACCCAGGAATGCAGGCCGGCTATTACACCTGGAAAAAGCAAGGGACTGCAGGACTGGTCGAAGGTTTGCCCTGAACTTGGTGGGCCACTCACTAATGCAGGTTTAGCAGCTGCCATTCTACAAGTGCAAAAATGCACTGACATGGCTGAGCTCAAACTCTGCTATAATCGTGGCAAACCGGGACACTTAAAAAAGGACTGTAGAGCCCTTGTTAAAAGGAGAGCACCAGGATTGTGCACTAAGTGTGGAAAATGATATCATTGGACTAGCGCTTGTCGTTCAATCAGGGACATTCGAGGCAGGCTCCTGCAGTCAGGATTCCCTCAAGCAGTAGATAATGACACCATTTCAAAAAACCAGTACAGGGCCCTCAGGTCTCAGGGCCCGAAAACATATGGGACCTCGACAGGCGAAAGGTGGACCCCACAGTCCGCAGGGCAACACCCAATTCATGCTGATCCCTCAAATGGGAGTGCAGCCTATTCCTACTAACTATAAAGGACCTCTGCCATCTGGGAGTGTCGGCCTAATATTGGGCAGGGCTTCCCTTACACTACAAGGTCTTATTGTTCACCCTGGAGATGTAGATCAAGATTATGAAGGGGGACTTCAAGTTCTCTGTTCCTGTCCTCAGGGTGTCGTTTCTATTTCACAAGGAGATAGAATAGCTCAGTTAGTAATTCAGCCAAGCCTACATGGCTGTTTTCCCTCTTCTGGTGTCCCTCAAGCTACCAGAGGGATTGGTTCTATTGGAAATGATTCGGCTTATTTAATAATGCCTTTAGATTCCAGGCCTTCTTTAGAGTTAGTTATAGAAGGGAAACAATTTAAGGGGATTTTAGACACAGCAGCAGACAAAAGTATTATTTCTTCTCACTGGTGGCCGAAAACTTGGCCAGTTATTCAGTCATCACATTCTTTGCAAGGTTTCGGTTATCAGTCCTGTCCCACTATTAGTTCCCGTTCTTTGAGCTGGACAGCGCCTGAAGGTCAAATGGGACGATTCACTCCTTATGTCTTACCACTCCCAGTAAATCTCTGGGGGAAAGACATCTTACAGGCACTAGGACTGACCTTAACTAATGCATGCTCGCCACAAGCTGTTCGAATGATTGAGAAAATATGCTATAAAGAAGGAAGGGGATTAGGAAAAGGAGAGCAGGGTAAACTTGAACCTATCCCTCAAAAAGGTAATAATGGGAGACAAGGTTTGGATTTTTTCTAGAGACAGCTGTTGAGGGTTCCATGCCCATACCATGGCTTACAGAGGAAGTTGTATGGGTTCCCCAATGGCCTCTCTCCTCTGAAAAATTAGAAGCAGCCACAAAACTAATTTCTGAACAGCTACACTTGGGTCATTTAGAGCCTTCTACCTCACCCTGGAATACACCTATTTTCGTAATTAAGAAAAAATCTGGCAAATGGCACTTATTACATGATCTTAGAGCAATTAATGCGCAAATGCATCTGTTTGGACCAGTTCAGCAAGGGCTACCATTACTTTCTGCCTTACCCAAAAATTGGGAAATTATAATCCTAGACATTAAAAATTGCTTTTTCTCTATATCTTTATGCCCTCAAGATAAGCAAAGATTTGCATTTACGATCCCAGCCATTAATTACTTAGAGCCAGATCAAAGATACCAATGGAAGGTCCTACCTCAGGGGATGGCGAATAGCCCCACCATGTGTCATCTGTATGTACAATTGGCACTTAAGTCAGTTAGAGAACATTTTCCATCATTACAGGTGATAATTTATATGGATGACATTTTGATTTGACATAAAAATTCAGAGTTATTGCAAGATGCATACCTTATATTAATAAAAACGTTAGGGCAATGGGGATTGCAGGTGGCCACCGAAAAGGTGCAAGTTGCTCGAATGGGAGCCTTCCTAGGGTCACTTATTTATCCTGACAAAATTGTTCCTCAAAAATTAGAGATTCGCAAAGATCAACTACATACCTTGAATGATTTTCAAAAATTGTTAGGAGATATTAATTGGCTGAGACCCTTTTTGAAAATTCCATCAGCAGAATTAAAGCCCTTATTTGACATATTAGAGGGAGATACCCATATCTCCTCCCACAGAGCACTTACCCCAGCTGCATGTCAAGCTTTACAAATTGTAGAAAAGGCCCTACAAGATGCTCAATTACAACGCATTGACGAGTCAAAGTCATTTGAATTGTGCATATTAAAAACTGCACAGTTACCAACAGTGGTCTTATGGCAAAATTGGCCCTTGTTGTGGGTCCATCCTAATGCTTCCCCTGCAAAAATCATTGAGTGGTATCCTAATGCAGTTGCTCAACTTGCACTTAGGGGGATAAAAGCAGCCATTACTTATTTCGGGTAAGAACCTTATATAGTAAGTGTACCTTATACTTCTGCTCAAGTTCAAACCCTGGCAGCAACAACCAACGATTGGGCAGTCTTGGTTGCCTCCTATTCAGGACAAATTGATAACCATTATCCAAAACATACAATCTTACAATTTGCCTTAAGCCAAGCTATAGTGTTTCCAATAATAACAGTCAAACACCCACTTCCGGATAGGGTAGTAGTGTATACAGATAGATCCAAATCTGGTATAGGTGCATATGTAGTAAAGGGCCAAGTAACATCTAAACAATATAATGATTCATCACCCCATGTTGTAGAGTGTTTGGTAGTTCTAGAAGTCCTTGAAACTTTCCTGGGACCGCTCAATATTGTATCTGATTCCTTATATGTGTTCAATGCAGTTAATATGCTTGAAGTTGCAGGCTTAATTAAACCAACTAGTAAGCTTGCTCACATTTTTCAAAAGATTCAGTCAGCCTTGTTATACAGAAGACATCTTGTCTATATTACTCATGTTTGAGCTCATTCTGGCCTTCCTGGCCTCATGTCTCATGGAAATGACTTAGCAGACAAAGCCACTAGAATCGTGGCTGCTGCTTTGTCCTCACAGGCAGAGGCTGCAAGAGAATTTCATGAATGCTTTCATGTGACACCTGAGACATTACACCACCGTTTTACTTTAACCAGGAAAGAATCTCGTGACATTGTCACCCAATGTCAAAACTGTTGTCAATTTTTACCTACTCCTCATGTAGGGGTAAATCCTCGTGGCGTCAGGACATTACAGGTCTGGCAAATGGATGTCAGTCATATTTCCTCCTTTGGGAGAAATCAATATTTACATGTTTCTATTGACACCTGCTCTGGTGTAATATTTGCCACACCTTTAACAGGTGAAAAAGCCTCTCATGTTATACAGCACTGCCTAGAAGCGTGGAGTGTGTGGGGCAAGCCCACAATTCTAAAAACGGATAATGGGCCAGCATATAATTCTACTTAATTTCAACAATTTTGTCATCAAATGGATGTCACTCATTTGACTGGCCTTCCTTATAATACTCAAGGACAAGGCATTGTGGAACGTGCCCACCCCAAACTCAAATCTTATAAAACAGAAAGGGGGAGTTGATGAGACTCTGACCTCAGTGCCAAGAGTAGCAGTATCTATGGCACTCTTTACACTTAATTTTTTGAATCTCGACGAGCAGGGACACTCTGCAGCTGAGCGACATAGCTCAGACCCTGATAGACCAAAATAAATGGTCAAAGGGAAGGATGTTTTAACTGGTCAGTGGAAAGGCCCGGATCCTATCTTAATCAGATCCTGGGGAGCTGTTTGTGTTTTTTCACAGAGTGAAGACAACCCATTTTGGCTGCCGGAATGACTCATCCCCAGGATATTCATCAAGGATGGTGCAGAAGATGCTGACCTCCCAAGGACTGTTCCTGATCCTGACAATGCTGAACTTGTCTCAGGTTCCTAGTATAATGGGCCAGCAGAGATGGGCTATTCTCTCAACTTTTCCTAAACCAATGCCAGTTCGCTATGATACTATAGTTCTTCCAAAATTCTTTACTACTGATAAAACAGTGGATTTGCCATATTTACACTATGATCCCAACCCGAGCACCATTAGGAGAAAATCGCACTTTACTAGAACAGGGTTCTTTATGTTTTCGAATTAATGGACCAGGAAATTGTATCAACCTCACAGCCCGAGCTTTGGGGAAGTTTAATGAGCATAGAGGAGGTTGCGTGAGCACAACCCAAGATACTTCCAATATAGAGATAACCTTTACAAATCGGACCTTTTGGCACGAGGTAAATTGGGTTAATGGTACATTTCTACCACCTAACTTTTCAGACAAAAAACGTCCACACCAACCAAAAATAGCCCCTCATTGTAGTTTGGAAGATGAAGGGCTGATCCTGCCTTGGTCTGATTGTCAATCCTCCATCACTCATTGGGCAGATCAGAGTAAAACCTTTTCCTTTTCTGCCAACATGATAGATAACCCAGAGAAGGAATTTGTTATGAAAAAGGGACTTTTCATACAGGACATTAGAATGCATCCCTTTCACAAGTGGGTGCTTTGTGGAGTCAATGGCATTTGTACAGAACTCAATCCTTTGATCTTTATCCAGGGAGGAGCAGTTGGAAAGGCTTCTTTTACTGGCATCTCAAGATTTGCTCAGTATTGGGGAATACATGATGCCTCCCTGGACTCTTATGGATATAGTAATACCAGTGCAGAGATCACTGGGTTTAATAAAACTTTGGTAAACCAGATTAATTATCCATCTACCACAGTCTGTGTTTACCCCGCTTTCTTGTTTATTCTTTCAAATGATTCATTTGAAATCTGTTCCAATGATAATTGTTGGATTTCTCAATGTTGGGATGTAACAAAGAACACCCGTGCCATGGTGGCACGGATCCCACGTTGGATCCCTGTTCTGGTGGATACACCCTCCATCTTATCTATGTTTTGAAAAAAGAGAGATTTTGGCATTACTGCTGCCGTGATCATAGCAATTTCAGCCAGTGCAGCTGCTGCTACAGCTGCAGGGTATGCTATGGTTAGTGCGGTTCAATCAGGCACAAAATTAAATCAGCTTTCAGCAGATCTGGCTGATGCCATCACTGTCCAAGCTTCTGCTAGTACCAAGTTAAAGGGAGGGCTGATGACTTTGAATCAGTGCCTTGACCTGGCAGAAGAACAGATAGGTGTTCTATACCAGATGACCCAGTTGGGTTGTGAAAGAAAACTGGAAGCTCTGTGCATTACCAGTGTCCAATATGAAATTTTACTTATGCAGCTAATTTGTCTAGACAGGTTTCTTTATATCTTGCAGGAAACTGGTCTGAAAGATTCGATGAGACCCTTGAGGTCCTTAGAGCGGCCGTTCTAAAGATCAACTCAACACGAGTGGACCTGTCATTGACAGAGGTCCTCTCCTCCTGGATTTCATCTGCCTTTTCTTATTTTAAGGAATGGGTGGGGGTAGGTTTATTTGGCGTTGCCACCTGCTGTGGACTTGTGGTCATGCTCTGGTTGGTTTGCAAGCTCAGAACCCAACAAACACGTGACAAGGTTTTGATAACCCAAGCACTTGCTGCCATCAAGCAAGGGGCCTTCCCTGAAATCTGGCTATCTATGCTCAAAAATTAATTGACATTGGTGGCTGTCCTCTTTTATAGAGTTTGCCCTAGTTTATTTAGTAGTTAATGTCACATAGCACTGTGGTATCCAGGGACGGGCAACTTTCCTCATGCACAGATCAACCTAAGACACGGGGCCCGGTGGCGATAGGGTTACCCTATGACAGGAAAGGCTGTGACATTGGAGGAATGACCTAAGACAGGAGCCACAGTGGATGGGCAAAGTTACACAGGCCTAGACCAGCCTCAAGTTTTAATAAAATAAAAAGGGGAAGATGTGGAGAGCAGGTACGTACTGCGAGCAATCTCGTGCATGCCACCAGTAATCTCTGAGGAGAGCCGTGTGTGCCGCGAGCAATCGCCATTATAAGATGGCGCGGGCCTCCACTGTGGCTAACTAGTAAAGAAGCCTTGTACGAAGGTGCGAGAGTGAATTCACTCCTAGGCACTCCCATTCTCGGGGTGAAATATTCAGGTGATGGGCAAGCAATGAATCAGGAGCTGTCATGCCATATCAGGTGCTGAAATGTCACGCTGCAGGTTATAAAAGCAGCGCCATTTTCCCGGTTCGGGATCTTCCTGATAAGCAAGCAATAAAGCTCTTGCTGTGGAAGATTCTAGTTTGTTGTATCTTTCTTGCCGGTTGAGCGGGACGCAATAGTGAATAGCTTTTACCTCCCTGCTGTTGCTCTCCTAGTACTGACCAGAAACTGAGGTGCCATTTCCAGCAGACTGTTCTAGGACATAGTCATAGAACACATCTTCCTTCGAAAGCAGCTTCTAGGCTTCATTGGAAAACCTTAAATCTGTGAATATTGGGAACAGAGTCTGTACATAGCTCAGTTGACAGAGTGACTGCCTAGCATTTAGGATGCCTAGGACTCAGTGATTAGTGCTGTCTTTACTTTATTGCCTTTGGTGGGTCTACTTATTATATTGTAATACACTTGGGATCATAGAAAGGGATATCATGATGACCTAAGACCAAGACTGTCAATGATGTTGGTTAGAGTCTTCTCTTGTATCCTCAGGCTAAAGAGACCTGATACCAGAGTGACTCACATTACTGAGAAACTCAAGTTTCTATTTCATTTCTTTTTAAGGCCTCTTAATTCAAAGAGTCATTGCCATTACAAGGTGTAACCATCACACACTTTATCTCTTTTATCTAGGTGATTTCCCAGTGTTCTTTACTTGGTTCGTCAGCTCTAGGATTCAATGCAAAATAGCAACCAATAGTATTAAAATCTTGGATAGAACAGATATATAACAGTAATTACTTTGCCTGAATATATTAGTACAAAATCTGACATAACTGAACAAATGGAAACTAGGCTTGTGTCATGGATTAGAGGGCCTAGATCTTTTTCACAGCAGGTTATGCACCCTTTAGGATCCTCTGTAGAAACAATGAGGTACAATGGTCACTGATCATTCTTAACAGAGAGGCCCTTCTCTACAGGTAACAGATTCCTAGATCCACATTAAGTTGATTACTGCTAAGACGGTCTATAGTGTATGACCATGTTAAATTCATGCAGGAAGCTACTGAAAAACAAAGCATTGTTCCAATCAGCAACAGACAGGACACAGAGCTCTGAGTATACAGCCAAGTGGAAATTTAAGTCATAGGGGTTAGGCTAATATCCTCTGATCTAAATTGTTCTGATCATGTCTTAATAGCTATGTATCTTAGTACCTGAAAACTATTTCCCTACATTCATTTGCTTATTCATGATTGGAATATATATTGTACGCTTTCTCATTTCGTGGTATGTTAAATTTGGAACTTGGTATAAAACTGTTAATATTCCGAATGTGCAGTATTCAATTGCATTATATATGCCTTAAACACCATGAGAAGGAAGGAAATGAATATAATAAATCTTTTTTTTTTTGCCATGTAATACAAACTTATTCAGAAAACCTACTGAAAGACCCCCGTGGGAAGTCCCTTCTCGGGCAAGCGCGCACCCAGTAGGACACTGAGACCGAACTCACTGTAATTATACAAGGCTTTAATGGCATACAAACACACAAACAACAAAGGTTCGCTCAAGCCAGAATGCTGAGGACGAAACTCATGCACCGTGCAGGGGGCAGGGGAGTTCAACCCCAGCCCAAACTTTTTACAGGCTTATAAAGGCAAAAACCACAAACCAAAAACAGGGGAGCCAAAAGAATTTGCGCCATTACACATAATTGGCTTATTTAAATGGCGGCAGGATGATTACAAATTAGCAGGGTAATATGTACCTGCTAAAATGGAGAAAGACACAAGGGCTTGGGACTTCTCGAGGTCAGCAGGACACCTGGTCAATGTATGATTTATGGGGTCTATAGGGAGGTGCCATCCTGCCAGATGGCCATTTGGTCTGCCCTGATAGCAGTGGCTAGTTCCTGCATTCTCTTTTTAATCTTTTATGGCCGGAAATTCTTAGCTACAGGGTGAGTATGGCTGTGCCTGGACCCGCCTGGGTCTATTCTTCAGCCCTGAATTTCTTGAACTTACATACCACAATGCTATAAGACCCAAAATTATAAGTTTTTGCTGTTCATTACCCACTTCTTTTAGTGGATAGCTCTAATCTTAGAACGACCTTTCTTCTTGTTGATATTGCTGTCTGAGGACCATGACTTGTATGGTGTTTATTTTAACAAAAGCAACCAGCTTATTTAAAATACATGGCCCAAAAGAAAGCAGGAGGAAAAAATAATCAGAGGGCCTGCCAGGGTGGAATCAGTGTCGTAAAACAGGGAGACCTGTTAAACCAATTTTCATACCATCCTTAATACGCTTCTCTTTCTTTGCTTCATTTTTCTAACCTTTCTCTGAGCTTAGCCATGGAGTCCCTGATAAGACCAGAATGGTCTACATAAAAACAACACTCTTCTTTTAGTGCGGCACAGAGTCCACCTTCTTTGAGAAAAAGTAGATCTAGCCCCCTTCTGTTCTGTAGCGAGGTCAAAGATTCTTCAAGTTTGGTGATGGACTGCTCTAGTGCTCCTAGGTCTGCATCCATAGCAGTTGTGCAATTCATGAAAATAGTGGGGGGTCTGTATCAAGGCATTTGTGCCTGTGCCGACCCCAGCTGCTGTTCCTAGACCCAAAAGCACTGCTAAGGTCATGGTAATGGGTTCCCTTTTATACTGGGTCCAGTGGTTGAATCCATTGACAAAAAACTGTCATCATGATACAGAAGCCTAGGAACCCTCTGAACTAAAGGACAATAATCTTTAGAAGTATTAAAAACAGAAGTAAATACACAGGGAGTGAGTCCAGTGTTGCAAGCCCATACTGTGACTAAGGGAGGGACTAAGTACTGACCTCTATTACTGGAAGACTGGAGATGATGAGTCTGATTACAGAGTTACCGTTTGTCATGTGGGACTTGTTCCAGGCAAAGTCCATTTCCCGAGACAGCTGCTAATGTTAGTTTTCTGTTTTCTCCCCAAGGACACTGAGAATTGTCCTCAGCCTTATTGTATGTCTTGACTTGAGCAACTCCCTCATAATATGGGGGATTGGAGGCATAACACAGCCAACAAGACTTAGTGATGTTGGGATTGGTACAATTGCGTACCAAAAAGCCCCCTGTACCATACTAAACAGACGGTTTTCAGTATCTGGGGGAGTAGGGGCAATGTAAGTTTCAGGTCTGAGGAAGGGGTATAGACTTCTGTTGGAATAGCTGGACCAACTAGGGTATGTCCGGGAAAAGTAGGTCTGGGAAGGGGCATTGGAGGTTTTTTAACAAGAACGGGGGTAGGTCCTACTGCCTGGGTTGGGGGACACTTCATCTTTAGCCGTATCTTAAATGTGAATCCAGGGCCCGTCCCTGTCACATAAAATGTTAGGCCCCACAGTCTTCCCTTTATCCAATCTTTTTTGTCTCTTTTGCTTTTTGAGTAAAAGTGATGTTTAAGGAATCATGGCCCTTATTTCATCTGGATACTATAATAATATCAAGCTAGAGGAAGGGTCCCAATGAGTGGTACCAGTTGTTTCACATCTCCACTGACTACAGAAGTTGCCCTCTATTCCCCCACACCAGCGAGCCTCTTTTTTATTTGCCCTATCCCTGGGACAGACATAAAAGGGCTCCTGACAAAGTCTCCTCTGTTGAGACCTGCTACTACAGCCTGGTATATCTGCAATGTACTTTCCTTGGGAACTTAACCCCTGGTGATATGGCTGCTTGTGATAGATTACCTCATCTTGGGGCACCGTTTCATGTGACTCTTCAGGGATATCCCAGGCATCTAATCCATCTATCAGGGCACAGATTTCAGGAAACAGAGGGGGGCACCATGTATAAGGGGGGGGGGCTTTGAAGTACTCCATACAGTATCTCCAGCTTGAGAGATGGCCTCCCATGTCAGGGTCATAAGAGTGTGAGGATTATTACCCAAGGTTGGTGTACAGCGAAGGCACAGTTTAAGAGAATTATCAGTAGCGGCCACTGTCCAATTTTCTCTGAGGTCGTCTTCATCCTGGTTGGATGCCTTTTTTTTATGTGGGATGCGTGGATCCAGGCAGCGATCCTGTCTACCTTTGCTACCTTGGCGCTGGTCAGCAGCACTAGATAAGGTCCCTTCCACCGTGGCTCAAGCATGCCAGCTCGATGTTGTCAGACCAGAACTGAGTCCCCGACCTGGAACCTGTGGGGCACTGCACTGCTCCCTGGTGTGTAGGCTTCTTTAATCTGGTCCCAGATCTGTGTTCTGACAACTTCTACGGCCTTTAATTGGGTAAACAGAGAAGAGGGTGAGGAAGAGTCAGCACTGGAATTCAATATCCCATCAGACTCGGTCAAGGGGGGTGGTCCCCCATGTAGAATTTCATAAGGAGTAATGCCGAAACACCCAGGTATGTTTCGGGCCCTAAGGAGCACAAAGGGAAGGAGGGTCACCCAGTCTTTACCACTGGTCTCAAAAGCTAATTTAGTTAGGGTTTCTTTTAGAGTCCTGTTCATTCCTTCTACCTATACTGATCTCTGGGGTTTATAAGCACAATATAACTTCCAATTGTTCCCCAAATGTGTGGCTAATTCCTGACTTACCTGGGCAACAAATGCAGGCCCATTATCCAAGCATATTATCCTGGGGATCCCAAACTGGGGTAGGATCTCTTCAACGATCTTCTTGGTCACCACCTGAGCAGTTTCAGACTTGGTGGGGAAGGCTTCTAACCATCCTGAGAAAGTGTCTATGAAAACTAGTAACTATTTATTACCATATTTTCCTGGTTTGATCTCAGTGAAGTCTACTTCCCAGTAAACTCCAGGTCTATCCCCCAGTTGTCGTTTTCCTTGTTCATTAAAGGGGCGTGCAGCATTAATTATGGAACACACTTGCAGGATTTAGTTACTTGTTCGTCTAGTAGCCTGAGCACATAATAGTTTGAGGACTGGATTAAATCACACAATTTCTTTGCTCCCAGATGTGTCAGGGGATGGATGCGTTTTACATATGCCTTTCCTTCTCTATAGGGCAAAATAATTTTTCCTTCTTTTGTTCTTGCTATCCCATGATAGCTAAATCCTTTGGACTTCCCTTGTTCTTCAAGATCTTCAATCATCTCATAATCTTTGGAGGTGTATTCAAAACTGATCTCTGGGGTCCCTTTTGGTTCTTCTATACTCTCTACAGGCAGCGCAGGGATGCCTTGTACCACCTGTTTGGCCACCCAACCTGCCATCTGATTTCCCTGGGCTACAGCACCTTGCCCCTTTTGATGGCCAAGGCAGAGGATGATGGCCACTTTCTTGGGCATGTGTATAGCCTCTAGGAGGGCCAAGATTTCTTCTTTATTTTTGATTTCCTTGCCTGCTGAAGTAAGTAGCCCCCTTTGTCTATAGATGGCCCCATGAATGTGGGCTGTGGCAAAAGCATAGTGGCTGTCAGTGTAAATATTGATTGCCTTACCTTCTGCCAGCCGCAGAGCTTTAGTTAGCGTCAGGAGCTCAGCCTTCTGAGCCGAAGTTCCTTCTGGAAGTTAACTTGCCCAAATTACATGTTTTCTGTCAACCACTGCCTCTCCTGCTCTTTATTTTCCCTCCACCACAAAGCTTCTACCATCTGTGTACCAGTCAGGCACACCTGGCCAAGTTTGGTCAGTCAGATCCTTTCTTGATCCAGTTTCTTCAGCCAGGATATCAGCACATTGGTGTACCCAGGTAGAGGCATCGGTCTTGGGGAGAAGGGTGGTAGGATTGTGGATGGCAGGTAGGGCAAAAGTCACTCGGTCATTTAGCAACAGGCTCTGGTAGTGGGTCATCCGGGCATTTGTCATCCAATGGTCAGGGGGCTGTCATACAATACTCTTTAACGCATGGGGAGTGATTACACTCACATGCTGACCTAGAGTAAGCTTGCCAGTATCTTTAACAAGTAGGGCTACTGCAGCGATGGCTTTTAGGCAGGAGGGCCATTCACTGGCAACTGGGTCCAATTTTTTAGACAGGTAGGCCACTGGCCTCTTCTAGGGCCCCAGAGTCTGAGTCAGGACTCTGCGTGCTACTCCAGCTGGCTCATCAACGTATATGGTGAAAGGCTTAGTCAAATCTGGCAAGGCCAAAGCCTGGGCTGCAAGCAGAGCAGCCTTTATGCTGTTAAAGGCTTTTTGGTGTTCCTCTGTCCAAGTGAACGGGACTTTTTCTTTAGTGAGTGGGTACAGAGGTGCCGCCAACATTGTGGACCCTGGTATTCAGAGTCTACAAAAGCCTGCCGTTCCCAGAAACTCAAGTACTTGTCACAGAGTGGTGGGGGTTGGGATCTGCATGACAGTCTTCTTTCGAGCTTCGGTGAACCACTGCTTTCCTTCTCAGAGGGAGTATCCTAGGTAGGTCAAGTCCATATGGCATAGCTGAGCTTTCTTAGTGGTTCACCAATTCACTTTTTTCATTTAGAAGCTTCTTGATCCTGTCAAGGCACAGTTCCTGGGTTGAAGCTGCAAGGATTAAATCATCTCCATACTCCAGGAGAGAAATTTGGAGGTTCTGTTCCCTAAAGGGCATAAGGTTGTGGTGGACCACTTCATCAAAAAAAGTGGGTGAATTTTTGAACCTCTGTCGCAGCCTAGTCAAAATTAGCTGACCCGTATATCCTCCTTCAGGGACTCGCCACTCAAAAGCACACAGAAGTTGACTGTTCAGGTGTAATCTGAGACAGAAAAAGGCATCTTTCAAATCCAGGACAGTGTACCAGGACCGTTCAGGTGGTAAGGAACTCAGCAAGTTGTGAGGGTTGGGCACAGTTGAGTGAATGTCCTGTACCCGCTTATTGACTTTTCTTAAGTCCTGGACAGGCACATAGTCATTTGTCCCAGGTTTACACACTGGCAGGAAGGGGGTATTCCAATGGGACTGACACGGGACCAATATACCCTGTTATAGCAGTCTCTGGATATGTGGTCGAATGCTGTTTTTAGCCCCTTGACTCATGGGGTATTGCCTGACTGAAATGGGTTTGGCAGCCATTTTTAGCTCGACTATGTTGGGTGGCACTTGCCTAGCTAATTCCATCCCAGCCTGCTCTGCCCAAACCTCTGGAAAACCTGTCAATCGTTCTTTAAAGGGTAAAGTCTCAGACTTCTGTTCGTGGAGGTGATATTCTTCTTCTAAATTTAAAACTAAGCATGCCACTGGATTCTTCTTCCATGATACCTCAGGTCCGTCAGAAGTAAACTGGACTTGTGCTTTCAATTTTTTCCAAAGGTCCCAGCGTAGCAGGGGTGCTGGGCACTCAGGTATCACAAGAAAAGAATGCGTCACTTTATTTTTTCCTATGTCTAAAATCCTTTTGGTTGTCCAGGGATAAAGCTTGCTACCAGTGGCTCCCATAACTAAAATCTTCTTTAATCCTAATTGTCCTAAAGGTTCAGTCAAGACTGAATATTCAGCTCCTGTGTCTATTAGAAAATTAACGGGGGTCCCCTCCACAGAGTGAGTTACCCTAGGCTAGGGGAGGGGGACCGAGCCCCGACTTCCCTTGTCTTCTTCAAGGGCAGATACTTTGGGGCCCCTCTGCTTCTTTTTTGGGCAGTCTCTGGCCCAATATTCTTTTTTCTTGCAGTATGTGCAGTGGTCTTTCTCAAGTGGAGGTCTCTGTTCTCCTGGGGGTCTTCTTGCCCTGTTGCGCAGGTACCCTGACTGACCCTTCTCTGAACTTTCTCCACCTACCACTGCGGCCAAAATCTTAGTCAAGTTCCTATCCTGCTGGCGTTCATGCCGGTTTTCTCTTTCCTCTACCTCTTTCTCTTCTCTCTCTTGCTTTTCTTCCTCAGTCTCTCTCTTGTGGTACACTTTCTCAGCTTCTTTTACTAAATCTTGCAGAGTATAATCTTGGAGACCCTCTAACCTCTGTAACTTTCTCATAATATCAGAGTCAGACTGACCAATGACATCTATGGCTACAGCTGCATGCTGTCCCTCCTAAGAGGGATCAAATGGGGCTATCTCCTATAAGACTCCATTAGTCGTGCTAAGAAAAAGGAGGGCAGCTCCATTGAACCCTGAAGGACTTCTCTTACCTTGGCCAAATTGGTGGGTCACCATGCAGCCCGCTCTATCCCTGCCACTAGAGTCCATCAGTAGACTGTGAGACGCTCCCTATCTTTCACAGTATTGAACTCTAAGGCAGAACGGGCCAAGGGGAAAGCTGCATTTATAAGGTTGGGGAGATTAGTGGGGGTCCCATCTGGTCCTGGGACGTTTTTTTCTGGCTTCTAGCAGGATCCTCTCTCTCTCTTAAGTTCTAAAGGGGACCTGCAAAAGTTGCTGGCAGTCATCCCAAGTGGGCTGGTAGGAGAACATTAGGAACTCAAGGAGTCCTGTTAAGCCTGAGGGATTCTATGAGAAAGAGGAGTGATTAGTTATACATATCTGTTATACATATCTGCCAACATATCTATCAATGAAAATGGCCAGTACTGCAATGGGACTAACTGCAACGGGGCATGGGCAGGTCCTCCTACATAAGCTCTTAAAGGCAAAGCAACAGTGGAATCTGGTTTAGATTCACTTCCCTCTGAACTATGGACTTCGCAGCTAGGAGTCCCTCCCAACGGTCCTGTCACAGAGGCCACCCTGGGGTCTGCTGGGGTTGGCAGCTGTGAGGGATCAGGATTAGAAGTTCTTTGGGGGTAAGGGGGTGGGAAGGAGTCAATGAAAAAGGCATCATCAATTTCAGGATAGATCCTCAGGGGGGCTGATGGAACGTGCTCTGGCAGACCCGCATGCATCATTTTCGGTTTCATGGCTACTGCCACCATCGCTGCCTCAGCTCCGGAAGTCCAGGAACCCAGTCAGGGTGGCAGATTTTGTACCAGATCCTGCCACACAATTATATAAGGTACCGGATCAGGATGCCCTCCTGCAGTCTGAAAAATAACTTGACACCTAGAATAACAGGCAGGCTAAAATTTCCCTGCGAAGGCCAGCCCACACCAAAAGCTGGCCATTTAGAGGAGCAAAAAGTTTGCCAAGGTCCCTTCTTGACATCAAAGAAAAGATTGTTGGCCCTAGTCATAACGTCTGTTCAATGGTTCTGAGTAAGTGTTAGTGGGGTCGTCACAGTCTTTCCCATGTTAAGCTCTGTCACACACATGTTAAAAACGATTACAAAGGCTACAAGACTCAAAAGCAAAACCAGTCGCCTACTCTGTGTCAACCAGAGTTCCTGAAAAGAATCAGACGGCCTAGGAACAGGTCTCAGAAACAGATCGTCAAGGAGAAAATTTATCCCTGATTTTTCCCGAGGAGGTTCACTAGGCATCCCTGGCCCTCCCCCTGACTTCCCTGAAAGTCTCCCAGGGCGAACAACTGGTGGACACCTAGACACATCTGTCCTTATCCACTTTGCTCTCCCTTCGAAGCACTGTCTCATAAGAGAGTTTGCAAAACTGAAACTGTGATCTCACAAGATTTTCAGACAGAATATAGAGACAAAACCAAGACAAGATAGAGGGCCTTACGTCCAAGTGGGTCTAGGACCCCTGGGTGGTCACACATCTCCCAGCCGATCCACCACATGAAAGACCCCTTCAGTGAGTCCCTCTTCAGGGAGGTGCGCACCCAGTAGGACACTGAGGCGGAACTCGCTGTAACTATACAAGCTTTAATCTCACACAAACACACAAACAAAAAAGGAGCGCCCAAGCCAGCATGCTGGGGTCGAATCTCATGCACTGCGCAGGGGGCAGGGAAGTTCAACCCCGGCCCAAACTTTTTACAGGCATATAAAGGCAAAAACCACAAACCAAAAACAGGGGAGCCAAAAGAATTTGGGCCATTACACATGATAGGCTTATTTAAATGTTGGCGGGATGATTACAAATTAACAGGGTAATATGTGCATGCTAAGGTGTAGGGAGGCACAAGGGCTTGGGACTTCTCGAGGTCAGCAGGACACCTGGTCAATTTATGATTTATGGGGATCTATAGGGAGGTGCCATCCTGCCAGATGGCCATTTGGTCCGCCCTGATAGCAGTGGCTAGTTCCTGCATTCTCTTTTTTATCTTTTATGGCTGGACATTCTTAGCTACAGGGTGGGTTTGGCTGTGCCTGGACCCGCCTTGGTCTATTCTTCAGCCCTGAATTTCTTGAACTTACATACCACAATGCTATGAGGCCCAAAATTATAAGTTTTTGCTCTTCACTACAACATCCAAGATTTTACCTCTTAATCAGATCTCTAACTTTTTAGCTCCAAGTTACTTTGGGTTTTGCAATTTTCACAGGGTGTCTGACAATCTCAAACACTACAGCCTGCTGCTGTTCTTCAACAATTTTCTGACTGGCAACCAAGCTCCTGCTGTTTCTATCAAAGAATGTCCCACCCATTCCTCTTGTTCAAAAGTGCGGCTGGACAGGCACTCTCAGGCCAAGGAGACCTCAGTAAACTTTATCTGAACATTCAGGTGCTCTCAGGCACTCCTTTGTTGAAGCATGCCCAGGCTTTGAAAAAAAAAACAGCCCAGTGGATAAAATCATTTCATTTGTACCTGGCTGTCCACTTTGAACAAATGAGCAATAATTCTGTTTTTGTGAAATATAACAGGTAATGAATATTTTAGTTTCAGTCAGTGGAAACTAACGGCTGTTCCCATTAACTCTTTCACACCAATTAACATTTTTCTTCACGGTTCCTTTAACATTTTCGATTTCCACAGTATTCACACCAGGATGAATACTGAGACATTAAGACCAGGGACATCATTAGAGCAAAGGTAAACAAATCTCTCTCAACATATGTCCTTTCACAATTGAAACAGACCAGAGACCATGGGGATGCACAACTCTGAATAGTTTATAAAGGGCCCTGTAGATATCTGTTCTTGTATATTGAGGGGTGTGTTTAAGTGGAAAAAACTTACAGCTGTCATTTGAGAATAACACATATAAACCTCAAGTGTTTTTTTTTTTTTAATGAGAAATGTTGACAATTACGGTTCTTATACATAGGGAATATCTGGATTAAGAACTAGTCCTTACCCAGACTTCACACTTCCTCTGACCCTGACTCTGTACCTTCCAGGCTAAGAATAATCTTGATGGCCTGATTTCCCCAGTAACAGGCTATCCAGCAGAAAAGAACAACAAACTTCTCAAGATTCAACCAGTATACTAAGACATGGTTCATGTCTAATTGTTTACACAGACAGGCAGAATACAGTACCACTACCAAGATTTGGGAATAAGAAGCCAGTGTCTATGAAAATCAAAGAAACCTTCTGCAGCATCATGATCAGGAGTAGTGGAAACTGCAAGCTTTGTGGCTGCAGTGGTGAATAATTCCTCACCTGACAGCTCATCCCAGATTTATCACACTAACCTCACAGGCCACTGTGAAGAATACAAACACTTTGGATGTGGACAGCTTAAGGCAGAATGCTACCCAACAGGATGCCTTACATAGGCTCTATATGGTAAGGTTGCTACAGAAAGTTAGAAGTGTCTGAAGGCATTACTTGGGAACTGTGATGAGGACATCTTCTAAAGAAGTATTGTGAGACAGAAAATTAAAAAAAAATGTTGATGTCTGCTTAGAAAGGGGTTTAATCTCAGGATTTGGTGATAAAATCCAGTAGATTTGAATTCAGGACTGAACTGCACAAGAAGGCCCAGAATTGCTAGGACTATACAGAAAAATCCATTTCCAGATAAGTTAAACAGAAAAAAAGGAGAGGAATGAAATGAAAAAGAAGAATGTCAGTGTCCTGATGTTAAATCCTGTATTCGTTAGCAATAATCAACAAACTTTGAAAGGAATAATGCAACAACGTTAAAAAAAATGGACACACCATTTGAAATATCTTACATAAATCAGTAAAAAAAAACATTAAAAATATCTCACTAAAAATGGCAATATTTGCAGGGTGTTGGTGGTGCACAGCTTTAATCCCAGCACTTGGGAGGCAGAGGTAGGCAGATTTCTGAGTACAAGGCCAGCATGGTCTACAGAGTGAGTTCCAGGACAGCCAGGGGCATATAGAGAATTCCTGTCTCGAAAAAATCCAAAAATCAGACCATACACACAAATAAGAAAACAAACAAACAAACAAACAAAAACAAAAAACAAAACACACACACAACACACACAAAACAGAAATACAACAACATAAGGCAATATTCCCTTTCCGTTTTGTCTTGTGGTTTTCTTTTTTAAATGTGTTATTGCATCTCAGAGATGCCTCCTCCTTTATAAATACTGACATCACAAACACATCATAGATATGAACTTGCATCATCGCCACAGGTGTTTTACAACTCCTACTTCAGTGGCACAAGGGACTCCACACACATACTCCTTCCATAGAGTAAATGTATCCAATATCATACAGATTATTCAAAACAATGGAAATATCTTCAAATTATCTCAACACTTATGCCCAGTGATCGGGTGTCTCAGCTTGAGGCTCCCAATGATCAATTGTTTATAAGTACTAGCTTGTAAAACTGTAAATGAGTTGTCTATCTGGAACCCTTTATAAGATCCTGTCCTCAGCAAGGATCCTGTTCAAAGCCATTAGCCACTTTTTTTTTAATGTGCACATTTAATGGGATAAAGTAATGAGACTTTTCCTAATTGTAGAAACGACCTCGTCTCTTTATTTTCCCACACATTTTTATTACATATGTTCTTCTTTTACCTTTCAAATGCTATCCCAAAAGTCCCCCATACCTCCTGCCCCCTGCTCACCTACCCACTCACTCCCACTTCTTGGCCTTGGCATTCCCCTGAACTGTGGAATATAAATTTTGCTAGACCAAGGGCCTCTCTTCCCAATGATAGCCGACTAGGCAATCTTCTGCTACATATGCAGCTAGAGGAACAAGTTATGTGGGTACTGGTTAGTTCATATTGTTGTTCAGCCTATAGGGTTGCAGACCCCTTCAGTTTTTGGGTACTATCTTTAGCTCCTATATTGGGGGCCCTGTATTCCATCCTATAGATGACTGTGAGCACCCACTTCAGTATTTGCAAGGCACACTATTTCATACACCAGCAAGATTTTACTTAAGGGACGCTGATATAGTTGTCTCCTGTGGTGTTTTGCCCTCAGTCACTTCTATGCTTCATAAGAAAGAAAGCTCTAGTTGTGTGCCATGCAGATCGTGTAGAGGGCTGTCAATATCCCCTCTCCTCCAGCAAAGCCTCACAAACAGTCACAACGATTGTCTTCCAGGACAACTTTGAGTGCCTAAGATAAGGATCAAAGCACCTCTGCTTGCTCCAATGTCTAAATGTCACTGTAGATTAAGAAATTCCCTAGCAAGACCCTAAGATTCACAGTCCAGGACCATTTCAGCAACCCATTACTTTTCTAGGGTCCAAACTTGTTGCTATTCTACAGACCTATACATTGTACCCTTAGAGCCCTTCTCAAGAGCAGGCAGCAACTGCTCCAACTGCTTTCTCCAAATGCAGCTAAACAGAAACAACCTGCAGAGGCAGGTGATCTGCTCCTGGTTCGACCAAGGTGACTTTGCCTTTGTGTGGGGTGGTGGTGGGAGTTTACCTGCTGTGAGACCCTTTTCCTGTAGTTGTGCTCATCCACCAAAGCACTTGGAAAGACAAGGAAAGAGTTCCTCATTCAAAATCCCTCCTCCTGCCTGTGGTGTTTGTGTTTCTAAGGAGTGGTAAATTGGATCTATTTGGGGGGTTCTTTGTGTCTTTGTGAGTCCACACACAGTGATTCCTCTCTCCTATACTACCTTTCCCAGAAAAATTATTATCATAGTCTACACATCATTTCTTTTATTTTATAAACTTTGATGCAGGGTATGGTTGTTTGTGTACATGCCATTTTGCTTGGACACTTCATGTGTAAAATACCTGCAGAGGCAAGAAGACTGCTGCTGGAAATGGAGGAAGTGAGAAAGAGAAAGGAAGAGGGGGACTATTAATACATTTTAAAGCTTTCTAGTTAAATCCGCTCTTCAAGATAAACAATTGAAAGTGTAATTAGTCGCTGGCCTTGTTATATTAATACTGACTATAACAGTAAAGCATTTGAAATGTTTTGTAAACAATTTATTAATTTATCTAATACAGGGTAATGTGGAACTTTAAAAAACTCTTCTTTTTAAAAAAACAAAGGACAAGATAAATTATATCCCCATGCACATTATTTAAATCACACTTTAAGAACTTTGAAATTTGGATGTCAAAGAACTTAAAAATGCCTGATAATATCTTAAATAGGAGACATAATCATGTATAGGTCAAATGAAAAAAATCTACTTATTGGTATATGGCTTGATCCTAAGTAGCTACTTTATTGGGAAAGGGACAAGAATAGGTTCTCTTCACAGAATGCTGCAGATATATGAAGGCTAATTTTTGTGACACACTAACAGGTGTGTTTGCTTAGTGCCCTGACTGTAGTGACAAGAAAGCTGAATTGGGTATATGTTTTTGAACTACCTTTGTTTATCATTTTCCCAGTTTGGACAAGCTAAGATGCTTTAATTCAAGGTTTTTAAGAATTATGGGATATAGAACAGTAGAGACTGTGTAATCTGATTTAGAAAGATTAGTCTCAAGATAGAGTTATAGTGATTCATCTTCTAACTTCACTGTGACCAGGTATCCTAATTCAATATTGGACTGGTCTATTAATAATTCCAGTATTAGAAGAATTAGGGAAGATAGCTAAAATCTTAATTAGCTAGCAAATTTAATTTGGAGCACAGCCTCCACTCCCAGAGAGGCTGCAGCCTTTCTGCAATTCTCAAAGCCACCTCCCCACACCAGAATCTCTAAGACTAAGCTTGATCATTGCTAATTTGCAACTGAATGGGGTACCTGGACTTCCTCAAAGAAACTTTCATACTCTTGCTTATCACTGTCCCAACTTTGTTTCTCAAGCAGGTCATCCAAGTCCTTCATCCTTACTGTAGCAGATGTACAGCCTTGCCTCCAACAGTGAAGGTGGCAGTTATTGATCTTCATTCTAGTACATATTATGACTTTGGTATGAATTGGGAATAAGGTGTGATAATGAGGACTGGACATTCAATGACAGACATCCAGATCTCAGAACCATACCAATCTAAGACAGAGGTACATGCCAAAATCCATGACTGTTGATAACACAACACAGAGCCATGTTTTGTGTGATATATAACACAAACTAGTTGCACGTAGCATCCATAATGGAATTTGATGCTTCAGGAAGATCTAAGATTTCCTAAGGGAGGTGTGGCCTCCAGTCACCATAACTCCCAGGCAAGACTATAGAGCATAAATACATTTTATGCCTCAGTTTAGCACTTTTTAAAATATTATTAACGGGGGGGGGAGTATAACCTCCTCCAACCTATGCAGGTTCAAACCTTATGCCATTGAGGCAGGGCCACCTGCAGTGCAGCTCCTCAGCTAGTTTCCTTTGATGTCAAACTACCTGCCATCTGCCATGAGGCCAAATTGGTTCTCCAAGATTTTCTGTAGTTAACTGCAATCTGTGAATTTGGTGACTTAGTGCTAAAAGGCTGTGCTTACAACTTGGTATCAGGAAAGCAAGAAACTTGGCATGGCAGAGAATGGGTTTCCCCCTTTATAAGTGCAAACTTTTATTAAATATTTGAGCCTAGATCAGAAAATTGTCTTGGCTCCATTTTTCTCTCACCTATATAGTTCCCCTCTCTTTTCAGCCTCTGTTTGCCTCCCAGGTGAAACACAGTTCAAGTTAGGTAAGGCCTGGTTTCCAACAGTTTTGGTCCTGATCTTTATCACATTGAACACAAGACAGAATTTTACACTAACACTAAAGATATCTGCCTGTGCTTAAAATTCTGATTACAAAACACTTCCTTTAGAAGAGTGGAGTGGTTGATGAACACCAGACACTTACTTAGCAATAGTTGGCCTATGAATTTTGAATAAATTTCTTATTATGTGGAAGATTCAAATTGAATTAAATAGCTTTACAACAAGCTAGGGAGGAAGTAGACATGAAGGAAAAAAAAATTCTAGAGTAGATCAGTACTAAAACTGAACTAATCTGAGGGTTATCTGTGTGCTAGTGGGGAGGCTAGTGGGAGAGGGAGCTGGAGAGGGAGAGGGACAGGGACAGGGAGAGGGAGAGGGACAGGGACAGGGACAGGGACAGGGACAGGGACAGGGACAGGGACAGGGACAGGGACAGGGACAGGGAGAGAGACAGGGACATGGAGAGGGACTGGGACAGGGACAGGGACATGGACAAGGAAAGAGGGAAGAAGGAGGAGGCAGAGGTAGAGCAGAGGCGGAAATGCAGGTGGAGGTGGAGGCAGTGGCAGACTGAGGACCTAGAATTGCAAGCCACAGAAAGGAGTGTAATTGAGGCATTGTCTCCATAACAACTGAAAGCAACATAACCTAAGGGCATCTGTCAATTTCCTGGACAACTATTCACAAAGCTAATCTTTCAAATTCCAACCAAAATTTTCATAGAATGAGAGGATTGGGATTTCGAAATCAGGTGAACATATTTCTTATTATTCATTAGTATTTTTTACTTAAACTAGCAAAATATATGTATTCATTTTTTTAATTTCTAATGTATTTCATTATTATTATTATTATTATTATCATTATTTTTGTTATTTTTATTACTAAAAATCAGTTTTTCAGTACAGTTCTTATTTTCCTCCTGGTTCAATTTGGTTAGAATAGTCTCTAATTTTCTCTCATTGATTAAATAGGTTGTAACTTCTTTTGCTTTTATGTTGTGAATATAAGTTATGATTGTTAAAAGCCTGTTAAATATACATGATATTTTCTAAATCAAAAATTCATATATGTTAAAACTGTATTTAAAATCTATTTGTAATATTAACCATGGTAGAAGCAAAAAATAATCTCAAACAAAGTCCTGTATGAAAGGAAGAAGTGACCAGTTCCTCATTAGGCAGTGACCATTCCATCTCCACAGGAGAATATGCAGTGTAACTGTGGCTTCATAGAATGAATTCGGTATTGTTCCTTCTGTTTCTAATTTGTGGAACACTTTCATGAGAATTGGTATTAGTTCTTCTTTGATGGTCTGATAGAATTCTGCACTACAGCCATCTAGTCCTAGGGTTGTTTTGGTGGGAGATTATCATGATTGGTTCTATTTCTTAAGGTGTTAAGGTGCTGTTTAGATGGTTTATCTTATGGATTTGGTATATGTCTAGATAATTGCATATTTCACTCGTCTTTCGCAGCGTTTTTTTTAATTATTCATTACTTAACTATGAAGTTTATTCATTTCAAGTTTTTTTTTTCCAGGCTGCATTCCATGGAATATCTTTGGCTGAACTGGAATTTGCTCTATAGACGAGACTGACAAGGAATTTAGAGATTTTCCTGCCTCAGCATAATAAGTCCTGGGATTAAATGTGTGTTTGCCCCCATTCCCTGGCACCTAGGAATTAATTTTGAAGACTACTTACATACCTTCATATAGTTCAAACCTTATAATATTACAAAATGGAAGCGTATCACAGTGATTCCTGCTTTTAACCAGAGGACTATGGGTCTTATGAAATCATATCTCTTTTGACTTCTAAGAAAGCCATACATACATAGCCAATTTGAGGCCAGCCAGTGCTAATCAATACAATTTGGCCAAAATGGAAAGAAAAAAAAAAACACAAAGTGAAAGTGCCTTTCTTATTTTAAGAATGGGCTACATTATAATAACACACACACTCAATCACATTCAGACTCACAGAAACAGACAGACACACACAGAAACACACACAGACACAATCAGACAGAAACAGAGTGAGACAGAGAGAGAGAGAGAGAGAGAGAGAGAGAGAGAGAGAGAGAGAGAGAGAGAGAGAGAGAGAGAGATCCACAGTGTTGGTGTTGGGAATCATAGCCACCTCCTATTTGGTAGCAGCAACTTTGTGTAACAGATAAGTCATCTTTTTAGATATAGGCTCTAATTTTGAATTGGCCAAGAAAAACCTGATACTATGCAGTCTGGAGCTGACATTTGGATTTCATAGGATCCCTGAAAATGGTTTCTGAGCAAGAGAACATAAAGTTTAATCATTCCTGGTGCATCTCACATATCTTCTGCCCAGTCTCCAAATGAGACACACAGAATTTACTGTTGGGGATTTGATAAAGGGGGTTTATTTTTGACAAGAAGCCCCTGAAGGATTACACAAATACAGTTGAAACAACCTTAGCACTTGTCAGAGTGTGGTACCTCCCTTCTTTATGCTTCTCAGTGCAGCTTCATTTAGTGTGTTCATTTAGTCCTGGTCAGAACACACAACAGAGCAGAAACAAACATTCTTTTAAATTTTTACACACCTTCTAATTTTTTCTTGTTTTTGTTGTGTATCTTGACAGACCCTTGCAAGCATTAATTTATTCTTAGATAAATTTGGACATTTTGAGTAATGTTCTCTTCCTACACCTTCCTTCTCTCTCCAGAAATGTGGAGATCTTTACATGACTCAGAGTATAAGATCATTGGCTGCTCTTGCAGAGGGTCTGGGATTCAATTCCCAGTGATCATCCTGTGTGTCACAGCCACATGTAAGTCCTGTTCCAGGGGATCTGATACAAGCTAACTTAGGACCTCCATGTAGTCCAGGAATGTTCACATCCAACAAATACACTCCTTCAGGTAAAAATGTCCATCCAATAGAAATAATGAAAAGTATGCTGTTTACCAATTGCCATGTAGAACTTGATTTCCAAATGAACACAAATATTATCAAGAGCAGACTTTAAAGTATGCATGTAGGTCAACCATTGTGATATGTTTGGTACTTATTTTTTCTTTCTTTTCTGTTTTGCATCCCCTAGGACCTCGCATACCTATGACTTGGAGGAAAGTAATCCAGAGTTCTTCCATAATCTCTGCTTCAGTTTCTGCCTCAACTTACCAGCTCTGAATCAAGTTCTGTCCTGACTTTCCTAGATCATGCAATTTACAAGCTGAGACTTGTAAACAGAAAGAACCCATTACCTCCTTTTGTAGTTTTGGGCCCCGATCTTTATCACATTGAAATCAAGACAGGCTTGCATACTTACACTTTTGCTATCTGCCTGTGCTTAAACTACTGGTTACAATCAGTTTGTTCAGAACAGTGGAGTGACTGTTCAATGCCAGACAGTTACCTAGACATTGTTGCCCTATGAATTTGGGTTACATCTCTCTGGGTAACATCATTCTGTCTAATTGGCCACCCAGACATTTATATACTTATAGGAGTACTTATAAAAGGAGAGATTCCAAGATAATGGCTTTCTTTCTACTGATAAGCTTGCCTCCCGGAGTCTCAGCATAAACGTTAATTATGATTCATTAGAAAAGAGCACACACAAGACTGCAGAATCTCAGCCAATACTATTGAGAACTCTTTTTTTTTTTAAATCACAAAGCCCTCACACAACATTTTAAAAATCCTTTACTGGATTCATCTTCTAAGTATACACTATATGTTATATTTAGTGTATCATAAAATACTAAAGAGGAGTATCTACTTATGCACACTGAAAGTGTACTTCAAACAGAAAGCATTAATACTGTTACTCCATAGATGAAACATGTTTATGAAGTAACACTAAGGGAGATTTACACACAATATTTGCATTTCATATGAGGTCCCCAGATGAAACTTAATTGCATCAAAACACATGGCACAGCATGGAATAGGTATGACTAATATTAAAATAGTGAACAGCTGAATGCAGGAAGTATGGAATACAGAGTTACTAAGTTTGGTGGAATACTATATTTACATACAACATACATTAGTGAAAAACTCCTGCTGCATTAACTTTGCACAAGATTGAGTGTCAAAGCTAGTACATTTTGTCTGGTGTTTGGTGGTTGGTTACGCAAGTTGGTTGTGGTTTTTTCATATCCATAGTTAAAGAAGAAGCACTACGAAAAAAATTAGATTCAGAGATTTTCTAATTCCTCTCTCTACCTTTATTTCTGTCCTATCTAGTGTTTTGGAGTATAAAAAGAAGAACCTAGAAAATATCAAACACAAGCTATAAAAATGAATCTTCCTTGCCCTCCACCAGAAATCATCAATTGTGAAGAAATACACTTCATCTTCTTTATCATAAATTTTAAAGGACTCTCTTCAATAGCTTCTTGACTGGACTGTTTCTTTTTACTTTTGTGTGTGTGTGTGTGTGTGTGTGTGTGTGTGTGTGTGTGTGTGTGTGTGCCTTGCTTTGCATAATTCCTTCCTGTGTTGCTATCCATTCATGTTTGTGGATTTACTCACAACAAAGCAGATACAGTGCATTGGAGTATCTTTTGCTTTTTTTGCTTGCTTGTTTGTTTGTTTGTTTTTGTTTTGTTTTGTATTGTTTTGTTTTTTTAATTTTCTGGTGGTGGGGAGTGCATCTATGCTTTTTGTTGGGAGCTATTACTGCAACGCTATTGTCCTGATCTCTGAATTGGGTCTCTCCCCCCCCCTCCCCCGACAAGAAAAGAGGGTTAAAAGCAGGCCACAGACTCACTGCTCCGAGAACAACTACAGATTGTTCCAACCCTAAGTCAGTGCTGGATGTCCTGACCTAAAGATGTACCCTGATAACGCCAAGTTCCTGCTTCCACCAGTAGTCGCCAAAAGAAAAATTTCCGCTGCCCCTTCCTTTCTGCTGAGAAGTACTTCCTCTCCCCCCCCACCCTGCTGCCCCATCCCTCCAGCTGAGGTGCATTGATTCTGCCCCATTTCTCCTGCTGAAAGGCACTTCCCCTTTTGCTTGTGCATTTAAACCTTGGTCATGGCTAATACATTGGGGTCCTGATGTAATTCAGAACATTTCCATATCTTTGTTCGCACAATATCCTCATCTCTGTCTACACCCCATTTATTTCTTAGGAGAAAGTCCTCTCGAGACCCTCGAATAACTGGACCTGCTGGACGGGTCAGCTTTTGAAGTTACAAATCAAATACTACCATTGAGTGACAAATCTACCTTAGACAGGGTTTTGAATACTTTAACAGAAAGTGTTTCTCTCTTTATTACTAAGAAATTATAATCTTGTTTTTCTTGTACTCATGAACTGTTACAGAACTTTTAGGTCCATTTATACCAATTTTATGCAGACACTAAGCAATGTCAACCCATTGCTGACATTTTTTTATTGATAATGCAATTTGATCAATACATGAGTTCTTGTTTCTGCCTTGTGTCTGATTGTGTTTTCTTGAAGACTTGTATCTTATGGGCTATAACAAAAACTTGTAATGCTTGTAATGTACAGTTGAGGAGGGTGGTCTGGAGACTCAGGGGGTATTTCTGTGTATAGAATGAATGCCAAGTGCCTGGTGTTAAATCAGGGAAATGTAGCTCCTTAGGCTACATGCTCACCGTTTTGTGTTCATACATTTGGGGACAATATTTTTCAGTACCACAGAGCAAACGTTACAGGTACTTACTTTTTAAACTGTCAGTAATCACCAAATCTGAAATCTGGGCCTTGGACCACGCTGTTCTCTCAAAGCTAGTCAGAAAATGCTTAGCCATATGAGCCCAATCCTTGCTTATTATCCTTAGAGTGGAGGAAAACTGGTCTTTCCTGTAAGGGTTTTGCAATTAGAGATTCTGGTGTCAGCAGAGCTTACATGACCCCTATTTTGGTTGATCATTTGTAATAGCAAGGGAAATGTGGGAGGATCATTACCCTGATGGCTCAAAATAAGTCTAGAACACACTGCATTCTTCCCCCTTGTGGGTGCCATCCCTGTCACATTTTGAAGAGAAACAGTGCTCCTCCAGGAAGCTGGAGGAAATTGGCCTGTATTCCTTTGGATGCTGTTAGACCCAGCCTCCAGGTCTGGACTGACTATCATTAAGGCCCCTGTCCCTGCTGTTCTCTCAGTTCTCCACAAAACAAGAGACTCTCTTTAGCTTTTGTGCTGAGTGATGTCAGCCCTGCTTCTCATATACTGATTAACTAGGCTATTTGGGCCTTAGAAGAATGTCTTTTTCTCAACTATCTATTTACCAGGTAAACTGTCAGTGAGAATGGTGAGACATCTATTCTTGGCAAGGTTACCATAATTAAGGGCAGGGAATATGAAGATAATGCAGACTTATTGATATATTCCCAAAGTCTAGATTTAATTGACACTCTAATGACTTGCACAAGAAACATGAGATTGTGAGTTGACTTCAAAGTGTAACATATGAGGTCCATATAGAAAATCAGGAGATGACTGTTGAGAACAGCACTTGGCTTTAAAGAATTTGTTCTACCATGACTTTCCCAATATTTCACCATCTTAATAAGTATGTTGTGAAGGCAGGAGATGGTGTAAGAGTGTTCTTATCAGCATCTAGGTCCCATGGATGCTTGTACACTCTGTCACTTCAAGATATCTATGGCACAGTGGTACCTGATTAACAAAGAAGCCTTTGTAGTGCCACAGAGCAGCAAATAGTGGCCTAGAAGCAGGAAGTAGGAAGGTTGACCATGGCCCTCCTTTCAGGATTTACACTTTAAAGCTGAGACACACTGTAAAACACACATGTTTCTGACATTTAACCCATGGAATATACAGAGAATATCTCGGTCGATTGGTGTGATGGTTTTAGACATGACTGAAAATGCGTTTATGTTAATCTGAGTGTGCTAGTAATCTTATGCCAACTTGTGAAAATCTAGAGTCACCTACGAAGAGGAAACATCAAATAGGATCTCCCTACATTAGATGGGTCTATAGGCATGCTTTTTGGATTAAAAAAAGTATATATTAATTTAATTTTTTTCATGTAATATGGGTTGAACAAATTCTTTCCCTACTTTATATCCCTACCATTCAACTCAGAGACACTGTGAAACTTATAGAAGTCATGGACCAAATGGATTTAACAGATACATGTGGAACATCTCTCCCTAAGACAAGAACACACATGGTATGGACTCACTGCTACGTGGATATTAGACAAAGAACACTGAATACCCATGATATTATACAGTAAATATCTGCACCGAAGCTGTACCCATACTGTATTCATATCATCACGAATCAGTATGCACAGTTCTCAGTACTGTGCATCTCCTAAAGGAGTATTGCCAACAGCAGATTTAGCAAGGCCTCAACAAGAATTATACCACTGGTAACATCACAATTTGTGGCTTTTAGGCTATATTAGGAGCTGGAGGTCATCCTCCTCATCTCTGTTATTCCCACAGCCTGAGGAAATTAGGGGAGCTTGCAATAACAGCAAGGATGGAGAACCAGAGACCAGCAAAGGGACTAAGACCATCTATCAGAATAAAAACCAATCTCTTCTAATATTTGAAATATCTGCCTTCCTAGCCCTTCTAATAAACCTATTTTTCAAATCAGACCTAAAGCCAAAATGCATGGTAGAATGTCTTTAGAATGAAAATAGCAGTTGCCACCTTAAGCCTTTGTTTGCAGGGATGCACTCCCCCTGCAGTCTGATTGGAGGATGTTGATTGACCTGCTTAAGAAAAAGAGACCCAGACAATGAGAAAGTAGCAATGCAAAGCTTCTTTTGGGGAAGTCCAGATACTTTATTCAGTTGCAAATTGCAAAGCTCTGAGAGTAGCAAGAAAACAGCTTTTCTGGGAGGCTGAGTCCCCAACTAAATTCTATGCAAAAGAGGAATTTTAGTTCTCAGAGTGATAATTATAAGAAGATTCAGGATCTGTGTTCAGCTAACAAATTAATTTCTTGGGCAGCCTCTGTGCTCCATGTTCTTATGAAAAAACGCAAACCGAGCCCCTTCCCCAGATTCGAATCGGATCTGGACCCTTACATTCCTTAGTTAGTGTGTCCTTTCATTTTATCAATGCATAAGAATTAGAAGTAACTGGATGCCAGTGGTGATCTGCTGCAGACTGACCTTTAATATCAGTTTGCAAAAAATTTAGATCAAATAAAGTAAAGGCAAGATGCGCCTTGGGTGACCTTGGGGGATATAACTGCCACTGTTTTGTCATAAAAGGCCAATTCTTTAAGGTCTGATGAGCACATTGAACTATTCCGTTTGCCATGGGCTTATAAGGAATTCAAGTTTTATGTTTGATTCCAAATTCCTTACAGAATGAAATAAAATTTTTACTAGAATAGGATGGCCCATTATCTGTTTTGATATGTTTAGGCAATCCTATTGCATTAAATGCTTGTGGGCAATGATCAATTACGTTTTTAGAAACCTTTCCTTTATGGAGAGAAGCAGAAAAAAGCAAAAAGAAATCCTGAACAAGTATCGATACAAACATGTTCATATTTTAGTTTTCCAAATTCTGCATAATGGGTTATATCCATTTGCCAAATATGATTAGACATAAGGCCTCTAGAATTGACTTATAAATGTGGCACTGGAGATAATGAAATACATTTAGGACATTGCTTTACAATCATTTCGCTTGTTCTTTAGTGATCTTATGTCTTGTGTGTGTGTGTGTGTGGGTGTGTGTGCGTGTGTGTGTTTGTGGGTATGTTATTAAAATAAAAGTTAAAAAAAAGCTTTTAAATTTTGTAAGAAAAAAAGCTGAGAAAACTGTGCTGAGAAAGCAATCCAATAAGCAGCCTTTCTCCATGTACCCTGCCTATACTCCTACATGTGTCCTGTCTTGATTTCACTCAGTGATGGAGTGCAATATAGAAATATAATACAAACTAAGCCTTTTTTCAAAGGGAAGGGAGGAGATGGTGGATGGGTTGGGGATTTGTTGAATGGAAAATGGGAAAGGAGCTATCATTTAAAATGTAAATAAATCCCAAAATTAATGAAAGACAATATGTCCTATGCAGAAATCCAAAATGACAACATGAAACTGCTCACATACTATCTCCTAAGCTCAAATGTGTAAGGCTTGGACATGCATGACTTCCATCTGTGCCTGCAGGCCACTGAAATCCGCATCAACTATGTGGATATCTACCCTGACTTCCTGGCACAGATGCTCCCCAAAATGAAGTGGGCAGTGATTATGCAGGGAGCAGTCACCTCAATCTTGGCTGAGGTACTTAAAGATCCAACTGAAAGCTATTAACAGGACGACACGTTTTTTAGGAAGATGTACCCACATGTGGCTTGAGATTGATGTATTGGATGGTACCCTGCAGTTCTCAGAATCTGGACATCTTTTCCCTATAAGCTGCAGGATCCCCAATATGGTGTTGAATGATAAGGATACAGAGATATAAACTTGTTAGCCACCACACTGTGAGGTGGGAGAGGGTGCACAGGTGAAGGAACACCCTCATTGAAGCAGGGGGACAGAGGATGTGATAGGGGGTTTCTGGATGAGTGGGAAATTGGGAAAGAATACAACATTTGAAATGTAAGTTAAAATACATGTAATTAAAAAAAAAGACCAACCAAATAATGCAAAGTGAGGGGCCCATCGCTGCCACCGAATATGTAGCAAATGATGGACTAGATGGACACAGTGAGAGGAGGGGATCCTGGTCCTGAGAGACTCTATACCTCAGTGTAAGGGAATGGCAGGACAGGGAAGCAGGAGTGCTTAGGTTGGTCAGTAGGAGGAGGAGGGACATGTTATTGGGTTTTTAGAGGGGAAAACTTGAAATGGGATAACATTTAAAATGTCAATATAGAAAATATCTAATAAAATAAAATAATAAAATAAACAACATTGGGAACAATAAGTTAATAGCAGAATAAAAAAAAATCAAAGAAGCTGGGTGTGGTGTTGCAAGCCTTTATTCCCTGGACTTGGTAGGCAGAGGCAGGCAAATTTATGAGTTCAAGGCCAACCAGGTTTTCAGAATGAGTTCTACAACAGCCAGGCCTACACAGAGAAAACCTGCCTCAAAAAAAAAATAAGAAAGAAAGAAAGATAGTAAGAAAGATAGTAAGAAAGAAAGAAAGAAAGAAAGAAAGAAAGAAAGAAAGAAAGAAAGAAAGAAAGAAAGAAAGAAAGAAAGAAAGAAAGAAAGAAAGAAAGAAAGAGCAAAGCACCAAAGCACTCATGTGCATGCACTGGTTCCAAAGACAGCCCTGTCCAAATGATACAACAGCACATGTTTTCACAAAATGGATTCTGAACATGTCCTCAGATTGGTCCTTTGACTATACTATCTAGGTTATTCCCCTCATGGTCACAAGAAACAAAAGGAAGCAAGATATTAGTCTGAAGCAGATATCAGACTGATGCCAAGACCAGCCTATGACTCCATTATGCTTTCTGTTTTCAAGCATCCAGAGAGTGGTTCTCAACCTTTCTAATGCTACAGTTCCTTCATATATATTCTTCCTCATGCTTGGTGAGCCCTTACATAGAATTATTTTTTTCCTACTTCATAACTGTAATTTCCTACTGTTATAAATCCTAACATAAATACCTGACATAAAGATAGTCCTAGACAACTCCCATGAAAGTGTCACAAGGACTTAGAACTTATAGGTTGCCATTCACAGTGCCAGGAAATACTAGTAAGACTAGCCAGCTCCTTGATTTTTACACTTTCTGCCTTCCAGAACTGTACTAGGATAGATGTGATCTATTTTAGTTGTCTAATCATGTGATCATCTGGAGTTGTCTAAGACTAACTTTATGTCAGGTATGTATGTTAGGATTTATAACAGTAGGAAATTATAGTTATGAGGTAGGAAAAAATAATTTAATGTAGGGGTTCACCAAGCATAAGGAAGAATATATATGAAGGAACTTGGAAACACACATACCCAAGTGGATGATGGAGTCTATTTTTCCTGTCCTGGAATCTTGGCAGGGATGAGTCAGCTCTAATGAAATAGATGAGAAAGGTTACTGGATGAATTCCTACTCAAAGTCATTGGAGACAACAGCAAATCTGTTTTGTCCGAATGGAGAATGGATGAGGATTTGTGCTCCATTAAAAAGGTCAATAAATTGACTAATTTGATTCCTGCCTGTATATTTGTGTGTGCTTTGTACTTTTTTCTGCTTTGTGTTGTGCTCTGTGTTCTTGATTATTACCTCTAGGGTCCTTACCATACTTGCAAAATGAAACATTTCTCAGTTGGAAAAGCTCTCATTTTTTTCCTCTGTATACAATATGATTCTTTAAAAAATAAGTTTTTGATTCCTTTGTACTAATAGTAAGATCAAAATTTCTGGGAAGACACTTTTCATTGAAAATACAGTTTTTCATTCAATAGATTCAGATTACTGTCCCCCCAAATCCTTCTACAACCTCTCCACTTCTCGACCCACCCAAATTCACACTTTTTCTTTCTCCCTTTATTAAAATACAAACAGGCATCTAAATAATAATGATACTATTAATTATACTAATGACAATAATAATGAAGATTAAGATACAAAATAAACAAATGAACCAGAACAGAACAAAGCAAACATAATGAAAAAGAGGCAAAGAAAAAGCACAAGAAATATACATGTAGACACAGAGACATATATGTTCACAAACACTCAGAAATCCCATAAAAACAAAAAAACTGCAAACCATAATATATAAACAAAGGACCCTTAAGGTATTCTTTAAAGAACCCTGCCAATACCTTATTATATAAAGGACCTCCAAGATTATTATCCAGTTTGATTTTCATTTGCCAGGCAATGCTGAACTAGAGACTTAGATTTAAGCATGGTTTGCATACCCAGTGATACCCTAGTGGAAATTTGAATGTTTTCCTTTCCAAGCTACAAACTAGAAATAACTTCTGAGATAAAGATAGTGGCATGCACGCCCTTCCCTCTCATTGCTTGGGCTCTTTCTATCTCAGACCTTGCAGGCGCTGTGCATACAGATACTGCTACAGACACTTTTAGTTCAATGCAACTGATATTAGAAGGCCTTGGGTGAGAGTTTTAACCACTTCGACCTATGGGAGTGATAGAATGATAAGAAATATCAATGGCTCATTTAAACTTTGGTAGCTTCATTTTCTATACTCATGCTGGTTTGCAGCATGACCACCTTCATAGTCTCTGTGGGTTTTGACATGATGAATGAACAGGCAATCTTCAGAGGATGTAAAGAATTAAAGCTCAAGGAATGTATGAGGTGGCCCACTAGCCACTCAAGTAAGGTTACTAGCCACTCAAGACCGCGTACCTGAACTTCATCTCTGAAATAATATACATGGTAGAAGAAGAGGATTGTCTCTTCCACACTGTCCTGCAATCTCTACACATGTGCAGTGGTTTGTGCACAGTTACACACATATGTACTTAATCAAACACATGTACCCATAATGTAAGTACATTAAAATGTATAAAATCATATAAAAACAAGCAGACCTCCTACTGGAAGTTTCAGAGAGACTACATTTATAGGATTTGGAGCTTGTTTGTTTCCTACAAACCTCCCATGCAGAAGGGAGGTTTTACATCTACTTTCGCACGACTAAGACTTCGCTTGAAGCACTTGCCTGGGATTCCTGTAGATTTGGTTTTTCTCGCCACATATGAAGAAATCTCTGTGTATTCTGAGTGCCCTAGATGCTGCTGAACTGAAAAATGCACATGCAACACAGACTTCCCACAATTGCTGAAGGCAGGCCCTCCTTTCTTTCTTTTACTGTAGAAGTAACTTTTCCATTTTCTAAACAACAGACAGTAGTAGTTTCCTTCCTAACACAAATGTCTCTGGTTTAGTTAAATAGATTTATTAGCTTCAAATCAGACAATACCATGCAAGTTCATTTTCAGAAGGGTTAAGTGGAATTGAATTTGTGTTGTGTATTACTAACTGAGAGGCCAATTTATAACCACAGAGCACTTTGAGTTGAGTGAAAATAATATTTTTACAATTATAAAATGCATAAAATTCCGTACCAAATTTTTATCAAACTTGCTTTATATGTAAGATAAACCAAAAATTAACAGACAACTACCAAACAGTTAAAGCATACAACATGGCAATAAATTAAACGAAAATGCTTATTTAGAAGTGGGAGAAGATAAGCTTTTATGGAATCTGTTTAATTGTATAAGAAAGAGAAACATCACTTTTCTTCACATGCTCAGAATATAAGAGGGGGAAAAGATCCATGTGATAATCCAGTTCTATGTACACAAAATTAAGCAAGATCCTCATAATTAATGTGTGAGTACACAATGCCTGACTCAAATTCTATCATAGACACTCAAGTCCTGTCACTGAAGGCTCATCAGTCTCACTGTATTATTGTTTATTATTATTATTATTATTATTATTATTATTATTATTATTATTATTAATTGCTGTTGTTTTTCTTTTTGTTATAATTACATAATTTAAATTTAAAATTTATTCAATTTCAGTAAATGATATTCAAGAAATGTTTAAAACTTTTAATATTGACCAGGGGCAAATGACTCTGCACTAAAAAACTAGATCTCATTCCCCATATTATTATCTGTTAACAGTGTGCACAAGAAGACCTGAGACCTAACAAAGTTGTCCTTTAGTTCCTCATTTTGCTCACATCAGCATCTGTAAACCATTGCCAAGTTCAGAGGCTAAGAATCTGCATAGTATCTTTCACAGACCAAGTCCTCATCGATGACAGAAACTGTGGCTATGTACTGTGTTTATACTTTATTCCTCATGATGAAGGAACAGCTGAAAGCAAGAAACTGATGCTCTAAAGGGCTTACCAAGAAACTTCCCTGGACAATATTGGTATGAATTAATACAATTTGACTAAAAGAGCACTTTGTCCACCAGGCTTGGAAGATGTAGAAAATGTAAAAATACTAAAGAGAAAAATGTAAAGCTGTACTTGTAATATAGTTAACAAAACACCCATGGAAGGAGTTACAGAGACAAAATTTGGAGCTGTGACGAAAAGATGGAGCATCTAGTGATTGCCATATCCAGGGATACATCCCATAATTAGCTTCCAAACGCTGACACCATTGCATACACTAGCAAGATTTTGCTGAAAGGATCCAGATATAGCTGTCTCTTGTGAGACTATGCTGAGGCCTAGCAAACACAGAAGTGGATGCTCACAGTTACCTATTGGAATGGGTCAAACGGCCCCCAATGCAGGAGCTAGAGAAAGTACCCAAGGGGCTAAAGGGAACTGCAACCCTATAGGTGGAACAACAATATGAACTAATCAGTACCCCAGAGCTCTTGTCTCTAGCTGCATATGTATCAAAAGATGGCCTAGTGAGCCATCACAGGAAAGAGAGGCCCTTTGGACTTGCAAACTTTATATGCTCCAGTACAGGGGGACGCCAGGGCCAAAAAGGGGGAGTGGGTGGGTAGGGGAGTGGGGGGATGGTATGGGCAACTTTTGGGATAGCATTGGAAATGTAAACGAGGAAAATACCTAATTAATAAAAAGAGAAATAAAAAAGACTTTATGGTTAATGAGAGTAAATTTTTGTTAAGATTTGTTCACATAGCCTGTCTTCCACTTAGCTCTATTTCCATAGCCAATGGAATGAAATTCTGCCAGGCCTTGTCTATCATCAATATGAGTGGATGTGCAACTACAATAGCCAAAACTAGAAGTTATCATGGAAGATCTCTTTTCTGAAGAAAAATTGAGGAAGAGTGGATTGGGGTAGCAGGAGTGGAGGAGAAGTCAGGGAGCAGAGAAGAGAAGGAATACTAGTTTTGGGATGTTGATTGATTAACTAATTTAAAAAATCAGCTCCAGGACAGATTATTTTCTGGTGTTAGAGAAAACTCATCTCAACAATTATTATTAAGGAGAATTTTATTATCTGAGATCCTACAGTGAATTCGTATTGGTGTTTGTGTCTGTGTCTGTGTGTCTTGGTGTGTGAACCTACTATGTTGCTTAAAGTAGCTAGCAAAATATAATTTGTCTTTCATGAACTCACAAGCCAGGATTCACTTCTCTGACTACATGGCCATCTTAAGAAGTATCCTCCTGACCAAGCAGTTGTTATTTCAACATAAACCTGGGATTCAATCTACCCTGCTTCTAATTGGGACCAAATGTATAAGCCACATGTGTTTCTCTGCCAGACTACTAGTGGATGAGACCCTCGAGTATCAGATGCATACCATGTTGGAGAGGGTACAGAAGCTCCCATGCACTGACCTTATCAATAAATTAATGCTCAAACTTTTCTATAGAGAAAACTGCTATACTCATTTAAAATTAAGAAATCACAAATTGTACATCCCTTTAGGCACAGGAGTGGTATGCAATCATTTAAAAATTCCAATTTGTGTAATAAAAGCCAAAATAATCAAAGTCACTTTACTGCTCTCTTTTACTTCCACAGAGATGGATAACTAGTATGGACAGTGAGATCTGTAAGTGGACTTCAAATGCTTACAACTTTCTTAGGTTTGTGCTGGCTTTCAGGTCTTCTTGTGTTCCCCAAGCTTCCTTGAAAATAGACAATGTCAAGGGAGAAACTGAGGTGACAACTACCATGCTTACACTGAAGGAAGACACAGTCTTATCATCTTGTTCATAAATTTACCTGAATCTTTGTTTTGGTATTCTATGACGGTCAACATTATAGCCACTGAAACTATGCCATGAATATTAATTCTTTCTGACTTCAAGGGCCATAATAGCATTTTACATCTCTTCTGAGAAAAGTGAAGAATTAAATCATAGTCCATGGTACCTGAAACCAGAGGATAGTGTCTAAGAAAACATTGCTATGGACACAGATGTCTAACAAAAACATAGGTATGGATACAAATGTCAAACAAATACTCATTTCTTTTATTACTAATACAAAAAAATGTGTGGATAACACAGATAATGAAAGACAGTGGGAAACAACGTAGAATTCTATTGTATCTTTTTTTATGATATGAAACATAACTCTCCCAAATTTTCTAGATTTTAAACCTTCTTTACATTCTGTCCCTGCAATATGCTAATTTTCCTTAGCTTGGCCATTCTGTCTGAGTTTTCTGACTAAGTACATTCTGGTGTCTGAGAAGCCTTGATCATCTGTTAAACATTTTCTCACACAGGTTACATGTATAGGGATGGTCAGCAATGTGGGTCAGCTGGTGCTTAATGAGGTGACATTTTTGAAGGAATGGTCTCCCACATTCAATACAGTTAAACAGGATTCTCTCCTGTATAAAATCATTCATGTTCAACTAAATTTGTATTATGATTAAAGGTTTTCTGGCAACAGGAACACAGATGTAGTTTTATTTCTTAGTGAGTCAGATAATGTATTTTAAAATCTGAACGGTGTTTTTCTGTGTGTGAGGGTGCATGTGTGTGTGTGTGTGTGTGTGTGTGTGTGTGATATGTATTCAGAATCCAAAGAGACCAGAAGACTTAGAGACACAAGTAGGTTTTTATTCTTGTTTTTTTTTTTGTTCTTTTGTTTTGTTTTGTTTTGTTTTGTTTTGTTTTCTAGACAAAGTTTGTTTGTTTACCCCTGGCTTTCCAAAAACTCACTCTGTAGACCAAGGTGGCCTCAAACTCAGAAATTCGCCTGCCTATGCCCCCACCCCCCAAATGCTGGGATTGAAGACTGTTCCCACACTGCCTGACATTAGACAGTTTTTTTGTTAAACTATATTTGGTGCTATAAACAGAACGGGAAGTTTAACATGTACTGTTTAAGAATTGAGCCATCTCTTTCTTCACAATGCAAAGAATAACAAGAATGAATAAAATAGAAAAATATTGTATAATAGATATGAGGGCTTATCTATAATTGTTTAAGAGTTAAATAATAACAACAAAAAGTCAATCAGCTCAGTCTGGACATATGTATAAAAATTGCCAAGTAACTTTTAACAAAACACACAAGCAATTCAATGAAGGAAGGCTATAAATGTCAATAAATTATGGGGAGCCAATTGGACAATGTGATGAGTGTTCTTGGGTTTGAACTTTACTGCATCAAGAATTAACTAAAATCCAATTGACTGGGCAAGACATTAATGGATTTTTTTCTTAATAATTTGAGATGGCAAGATCCATTTTGAATCTGAATCTTTCAAGTGGGAAAAGTCACTTTAAACCTGGCACACACTTATATAAATGTTCTGCAACCTATATGAAAGACATGGAAGAAGAAAGTTTGTTTTCTTTGCCTGTTTGCCCTCATTGGGAAGCCCATTTCTTCACTGTCAATACAGGCCATTTTCAGTATTCCATAATACACTGGAGACTACCTGAGACAATCCACCTCATTGACTGAATAACTATGAGGTTCTTAGAATATCAGTTGGTAGACAGCTATTGTTGGATCACACCCTGTAATTCACTTTAAAGTATATTTAAACTACATTTACAGTATATTATATAACAAAATATTATAAATGATAAAATATATTACATATAAAATAAATTATATGTAATATATACACCATAGTTTTATAAAATTATGCATATATATAATTTGTGCTGTATGTTTTGTTTCACCCGAGAGCAGTGACACATAATAGGTAAAAGAGTCAGCCTCACACTCAATCTCAACTTCATACTGTATGTAAAATAATTCACAAGGGCAGGTAAGAACAAAAAAAATTTAGGAAAATTGGAGTATATGTATGATTAAGAGAGTTAAGAGTGCTAGATTTCATGGAAGAAATATTCATTCTAAGAGAAATAATTGATCCTCACTAAAATTAAGAACTTTCACGCTGAGCTGGATGGTGGTGGTGTGTGTTTTAAACCCAGAACTTGGGACACAAAGGCAGGTGAGTTTGTGGTAAACCTGCTGTACAGATTGATCTTGAGGACAGCCAGGGTTATGCAGAGAAATTGTATGTTAAAAAAACAATGAAAAATAACAACCCCAAAACAAAAAATAACATAGAAAATATTTTATTTTTCTGTAGCAGTTCCTGATTCAACAGTGAAGAAGCAATCTAAATCAATTATAATCCAAAAGGCAATATCTCCCAGAGTATATTTTTCACTGTTACAGTCCAGGTTACACAATGTATACACAAAGGAAAGGAGTTATAGTTAACCAGTTAAACTAGTCAGGTGGTTAGCTTGTAGATGGCCAGCATTACAACACTGTAGAGTGTCTTCTTCCATGGGTTAGCATAGCCCATTCTACCTCAGATAAATAAATTTGTATATCGTCAAATATTAACATTCCTGAAGAAGAGAAAGGACTTGAATTTAATACTGAGCCAGAAGCAGTTGTTGTACCTGTCTGTGAATCATGGCAGGCTGCATACTGAGGAAATTATCAGTAACGAATTTAGGTGGAGAAACTGGGATAACCAGAGGTAGGCAAGTGGACCAGATAATTGGTTGTAAAATATCCAGTTTCCACTCTGATCCTGACAAGTCTAGTCGCCTGGAGATCAGTAAGGTTGAATGTACCAGAGAACACTAGTGGTCTTAGCAGCAGGAAAAATCTAAAATGAGACTGGCTGAATTCAAAAGGGAAATGTTAAAATAAAATAAAACAATAACAAAAAGCAATCTGACTTTCTCCAGCCCCTCTATGGTCCAGTAGCCTCCATGGCTTTTTAACACCAACAAACCACTAGTAAACAGTACTGTTGGGCAGATTTGAGTGTTGCTATAAAGCTGCCTTGATCATTTGCTCTCTTGGGTGTTATCCTTCATGAAGTTATTTCTCTCTTTTCCTTCTCTGTAAAATATATAAGACTAAACTTAAAAGCATTTTCTGAAGTGATACATGAGTCCCACCCTCTCTATATATGATCTGTTTACCATGAGTCAGCCAAAATAAACTCTGCCTGACATTCTTAGGTTGGATTCTGAAAGAGGTGGTTTCTGTTGTCACTGGTGTGTCACTTATTTCCCCATTCACTAGCAGCACCTAGAACATGGCACTAGGGTACAAAGGCCAGTGGAAGTCCTCCTCTCTCAACTCATGGATGTATTTTCATAAAAAAGATATTAATCCCAGCATCTATTCCACCTCTAGGGAACATGAATGCCAGCCTAGGCTCCTATACCTAACAAAACTCTCAATCACCATAGACGGAGAAAACAATATATACAACGACAAAGCCAATTTTACACATAATCTTTCCTTAAATCCAGCCCTACAAAGAATAATAGGTGGAATACAACAACACAAGGAGTGAAACTACACCATAGAAGAAACAAGAAAGTAATCTTACAACAAATCCACAAAAACATGCTTCCACCTCTAAGAATAAAACTAATAAAAAGTAACAATCACTTTACCTTAATATCTATTAATATGAAAATTAATATTACCATCATAACCTAATTGAATGAAATTCAAAAATATGAGGAATTAGAAATTGTCCGTTTTTCATTATGTTGTTCCTAATTTGGTAAATAGGATTAATAAGTCCAATATTGTATAATCCATATAGTCTTTCTTCTTGTTTATACATAACACTGTATTGCTGTGTGCCACATAATGGTCTTGAAAACATGGTTCCCCTATCTCAGCCTCTGTATTAGTAGGATTGTTTATTTGATATTTTTACACTATACTATGGTTTTCAGAACAGCTTAAATTTTTCAAAACTCTTTATAAACCAAAATAAATGTAGACAATTAATTTGGGAGGTGGCTTATAAGAGAACAGCAAAGAGTGAGACTAAAGGCTTTGCTTGGTATTTATTATTATTGTATAAATTCTGAAGAGGACTTTATAAGTTACTATTATTCTAAGGTGAATGCTTTTGAAAAAACATCACATCCAATGAAACTGAATTCTATCATCAACTAAGTTCTGTGACACTCTCCAAGCAGAACAATTCTTCATTGAAACAGTTGATCAATGACTTCATGGATAGACCATCTTAATAAACACCCATTCCATAAGTGAATGTACCCTGTTACATGTGGCCTGAGAATGACAACAATCACTCAAATCAAATAGCTTTGAACATAGCAGGAAATTAGTATCCAAAAATCATGCCTACAGTTCATTCCTTGCCACAGCAGATATATCAACTCTACCCTTAGTACTATGGAGGTAAAATACTTTGGTGATGTGAGGGACATTCAAGTACAGCCTTATTACAATGAAATCCAGTGTCCATAAATTGTTCTTCTTTTTTTCTTTTCTTTTTTTTTTTTTGTATCACAGTAAGCCAAGATTTTTTTTTAATTTTACAATTATTATATACTTTCTTCGTTTACATTCCAAAAGTCCCCTCCCGCCTCCCCCCTTACCTCTCCTTGATCCCCAACATACCTACTCCCACCTACATTCCCTAGCAGTACCCTGAGCTGAGGCATATAACCTTCACAAAACCATAGGCCTCTCCCCCCACAGATGGCCTACCAGGCCATCTCCTGCTACACATTCAACTAGAGACATGAGCTCTGGAGGTACTGGTTAGTTAATATTGTTGTTCTTATTTAGGGTTTCAAACCATCTCAGTTCCTTGGGTACTTTCTCTAGCTCCTCCATTGGGAGTCCTGTGTTCCATCCAATAGATGATTGTGAGCATCCACTTCTGTATTTGCCAGTCACTGGACTATCCTCACACAAGACAACTTCAGGGTCCTGTTAGCATAATCTGTAAGTCAAGAATTTTAAGATCTCCTAAAAACACAACAAACAAACAAACAAACAAACAACAAACAAACCAAAAGACTATTTATGTTCACCAAAAAAACTAATAGTGATATATTATTTTAATATATCATACAGTTAATATATTTGCAGTTATTTAAAATTTATGAGAAAAAAGAATTTTCAGTATTGCTCTAGACAAATATATAAATTGATTGTTGTTTCTATCAAACAACATTTTTAATATTCATTTTTATTGTTACAATATTTTATAAATATTAAGGATCATGATAAAAAATGGAAGGTTTGATAGGTTTTGAGTGGGCATCAGCTGGAGGAGTTGGGGTACAAAATAAAAAGCAGAATGTGATGTAAGTCTGTTTACTCAAAATATGTTTTTAGATGTTAACAAATTCAGATAAATTGAAATTATGTATATTTTCTTATCATAATGCAATAAAAATTAAATCAAAATATATTTCTAGAACTGGTGGGATTGCTCAGCAGTTATGAGAACCGGCTATTATTTTACAGTTCCTGAGTTCAATTCCCAGCAAAAACATGGTGGCTTACTACCATATATAAAGTGATCTGATGACCCCTTCTTTCATGAAGGTGAACCCATAAAAAGAGGACTCATACATTTTAAAAATGATAGACTTAAACACATTAAAATGTTTCTATTATTATTATTATTATTATTATTATTATTAATATTAATAAAGTGTCTAACTACTTCCTTTCATTTCTTTCCACCACACCAGCCTTGGAAATCTAATGCACAAGTAGGAAAACACTGCAAGTTAATGGGCGGAATGCTCTTGGGTACATGAAATACACACTAGACTAGTTGAAAAAATGGAAAAACTAGCTGTTAAGGGCAACTTTTGGTTAGGCAGTGGTGGTTCATGCCTTCAATCACAGCACTTGGGAGGCAGAGGACAAGGATTTTTGAGTTCAAAATCAGCCTGGTGTAAGTTCCAGGACAGACAGTGCTACACTGAAAAACCCTGTCTTGAAATTTAATAATAATAATAATAATAATAATAATAATAATAATAATAATAATAATAATAGCACCTATTCTATGCAGAGGACCAGGCACAAAGCACCCACATTGTGGCTCATAACATATGCACAATCACAGTTTCAGAGAAACAGTGCTCTCTTGCAGCGTCTGTAGGCAACAGAGGCATAAGTGAGAGAGAGGGGCTGCTCAGCCTAGCACATAAGTGAGAGAGGGGACCTGGGCAGCCCAGCATATAAGTGAGAGAGAGGCCCTGCCCAGCCTAGCACATAAGTGAAAAAGAGGGCCTGCAAGGACTAACATCTAAGTGAGAGGGAGGTCCTGGGAAGCCTAGCACATAAGAGAGAGAAGGGCCCTGGGCAGTCTAGCACATAAGAGAGAGAGAGGACATGTGAAGCCTAGCACCTAAGAGAGAGAGAGAGAGAGAGAGAGAGAGAGAGAGAGAGAGAGAGAGAGAGAGAGAGAGAGAGAGAGAGAGAGAGGACCTGCCCAGCCTAACTCCTAAGTGAGAGAGTGGGCCTGAGTGGCCAAGCACATAAGTGAGAGAGAGAGGGCCTGCACTGCCTAGCACACTCTTCTATCAAGCTGAGGACTAGGAAAGTAGAGAAAGGAGAGTACCAGGGGTTGTAGGAAATCTGCATGTTCCCTTCTGAACTCTTAGGGCAGCATAGACTCTTCTGGTGTGCGTGTGTACATGCAGAAGTCCACATTATTAAATGTTTATGCGCATAAATAAAAAACCAAAAATGCTTACAAGAGCCTCTACAGCTGAAATTAAGTAGAGCCATTTGCTGTATTTCATATGTTACATATTTGTTCTGGATTTTCAAGTTTGTAAGCACTTGTCAACCAACAAACTGGAAATCATTTGTCTTAAAGCCAGTAGATTACTCCCACCTTCTAAAATCTCCCTTCAAAGTACTTGGTATTCCGTGAACGCATGCGCAGGGTGTATTCAGCCAATCAGCACAGTCCTTTGGTGAGACATATTTGCCCCAGCTGGCATCACAAAGGATCCTCTGAGGCTTCTGTCTGGGTGTGGCCCCTGACAACGGTTTTTTTTTTTTTTTTTTTTTTTTTTTTTTTTTTTTTGCCATTGAGGAGCTAAGCACAGAAGGGTGCGGTTTGGAAGGTGTTCTCCTCTTAGATGAGCTGTAAGTGATAGTCTGCCCTGATCAGGGTTGTTGGACAGTTAATCGAGGTGTGACAGGGTGGGGAATCTCAGGCCCAGGAGGCCACTATGTGAGGAAAAGCCTCCTGATCGCCATTTTCTGTGGAATCTGAGGGTGAATGGAAGGTGGAGGACCATATTCATGGAAGAGGATCGAACAGGTCAGGGCCATAGAGAATTGGGAACCCTTGGAAGAGAAAAGCTTGGGGCCTGGGGATAGGATCAGAGAACCAGCTGCAGGACTGTGGGTCAGGGAACAGGGATCCATTGGTGAGATGCCTTGGCGATTGTCCTGTGTGATATTCAGGATCCCTTAGAAACACATTGAGGATTCCTCCCTCCTCATTGTCTTCTCTATGGTGTGTTCCTTTGGTATAGACTGTATGAACATTGCAGACAGTAGAATGGCATAGGAAGATGAATGAAAAGAAGAAGAGGAGATAATTGTAAGAGATTCATAAGTCATTGGGGATGGATTCTGACCACAGATCTTTCTGTCTCAGTCTCCCATATATTGGGATTAAAGACTTGCACCACCAAGTTCAGCTTTTTCTCTCAGTTTAGTTTCTGTAGGATGGGATCTATCTTTGTAGTTTCAGCTGGCCCGGCTTGGCCTGGCCTTGAACTTACAATCTTCAGATGTTTGAAATCCTCGGCTTCCCCAAATCCCTAATTTCTCCAATATAAGGTCTTTCTGTGTGGGTGGTGGTGGTAGTTCATGTTTTTTTGTAGACTTAGTGGTGGATCTTTTTGATATGAATATACAGTTACCATGTTCTTTAAATTTCTGGATAGAACTGTGAGTTTACGTTAGACTGAGATAAACTGGTAAACAGAATTGCTGATGTTTTGTTTAAAAATATTCTGTGGGAGATAGGACCAAAATTCTGATACCTCAAAGGTTAAAGGATGTTGCTCATCGTTTTTTGGGAGGAGGGGAGGACTCATATGTTGAAGGTTGGCCAGTTTTTGTCTCTTTTTAAACTGAGAAATGGCAGACTAATAATTTAGGTTCTAAAGGAGGTTTTTAAAGAAGTGAGTTAAAGAAGTTTTTAAAACAAGTTGTGAGGGAGAGGGACATGATAAATGGGATACACGGAGGAAATGGTACGGGTAAGTGTATATATATATGCATCACCATATTGAATATGTACACAGAACTCTCTGATAAAGGCAATTGATTAAAAATATACATGTTAAGTAAAAAAAGAAATGATCTTTCATTGAGCTAAAATAATTATTTGATTTTTTGTTATTTTTAATTATTTAAATGATAATTTTTAATCAGGTAACTAAGTTCTTTTTTTTTCCTTTTTATTTTTATTTTTATTTTTTTTAAACTAAGAAGACTACTGAGTTCTTATGAGAAGAATGGCTCTTAAGAAATTGAAGGTGATACCAAAGGAAGGTTACTTATTACTTTTGGACTTTGATGATGAGGACGATGACATAAAAGTTTCAGAGGAGGCTCTTTTGGAAGGTATCGCATTTCCAGTATTAATTGTGTCCTGCAGTTCATTAGACTTTACCTAGTCACCTGAAATGGAAGAAGTCTTTGTTAAGAGTTTACATATACTTCATTTCTAATTTTACCTATATCTCTGTATTCCTATATACAAGGTTTTGCAGCACATAAACCTACTCTTGGAACTATATCAGCATATGTTGAGAGAGAAGAACTTTCTTGATTTCACCTCAAGAAAAGACATGAACATTGTTCGTATAATATGTTTGCCAAACATGAATTTATTTCATAAAACTTGCAAATAAATTATTTCCTTTCTTTTTCTATTATAACTTTTCCTTATTTACATTTCAAATATTATCCCCGTTTCTAGTTTCCACTCCAAAAAATCTCCTGTCCTCTCCCCTCTCCCCCATCTCCCCAACACATCATCTACCAATTCCTAACCCAGGTATTCCCCCATACTGGGGCATAGGATCTTTACAGGAACAAGTGTCTCTCCTCCCATTGATGCCTGACTAGTCCATCCTCTGCTACATAAGAAGCTGGAATCATATATCCCATTATTTGTTTTCATTGATTGGTGGTTTAATCCCATGGAATTGTGGGGTACTTGTTAGTTCATGTTGTTTTTTCTTCTAGGGGCCTGCAAAATCCTTAAGCTCCTTAGGTATTTTCTCCAGCTCCATAATTGGGGACCCTGTGCTAAGTCCAAAGGATGTCTGTGAACATCCACTTTTTTATTTGTCAGGCATTAGCAGATCCTCTCAGGAGACAACTATATCATTCTCCTGCACCCAATCCCTTGTTGGCATCTTCAGTAGATTTGGTGGTTGTATATGTGATGGATCCCCAAGTGAGGCAGTCTCTGTATTCTTTTATTCTCAGCTCCAATCTTTGTCTCTGTAACTCCCTCCATGATTATTTGGTTCCCCATTCTAAGAAGGAACGGCATATCCACACTTTGGTCTTCCTTCTTCAGTTTCATGGGTTTTGCACATTTTACCTTGGTTATTCTGAGCTTCAGGGATAATATCCACTCATCAATGTGTGAATATCATGTGTGTTTTTTGTGATTGGGTTAACTCTCTTAGGAAGATATCATCCAGATCCATCCATTTGTATAAAAATTTCATGAATTCATTGTTTTTAATAGCTGTGTAGTAATTCATTAAGTAAATGTGCCATATTTTCTATATACATTCCTCTAAAGAGAGTCATCTGGGTTCATTTCAGCTTCTTGTTATTATACAAAAGGCTGCTATGGACAAAGTGAAGCATGTTTCCTTATTACAAGTTTGAACTTCTGGGTATAACCTTATCAGTTTTATGAGGTCCCATTTGTCCATTTTTAATCTTATAGCACAAGACATTGGTAGTATTTTTTTTCAAGAATATCCCCCCTTTGCCCATGTATTCCAGGCTATTCCCCACTTTCTCCTCTATAAGTTTCAGTGTCTCTGGTTTTATGTGCAGTCCCTTGATCGACTTAGACTTGAGCATTGCACAGGGGATGAGAATAGATCAATTTACATTCTCCTACATGCTAACTGCCAATTGAACCAACACCATTTGTTGAAAATGCTGTCTCCTTTCCACTAGATGGTTTTAGCTCCTTTGTCAAAGATCAAGTGACTAAAGGTTTATTTCTCTGACTTCAGTTCTATTTCATTTATCTACCTGTCTACCACTATACCTGTACCATGTAGTGTTTATCACAATTGCTTTGTAGTGCACTTTGAGGTCAGGCATGGTGATTCCACAAGAGGTTCTTTTATTGTTGGGAATAGTTTTTCCTATACCAGGTTTTTGTTTGTTGTTGTTGTTGTTGTTGTTGGTTTTTTGTTGTTGTTGTTGCTTGTTTGTTTTTTTCAAATTCCAGGAGAATTTGTAAATTGCCCTTTCTAACTCAGTAAAGAATTGAGTTGGAATTTTGATGGGGATTATATTGAATCTATAAACTACTTTTGGCAGAACAGCCATTTTTACTATATTAATCCTTCCAATCCATGAGCATGGGAGTTCTTTCCATGTTCTGAGATCTTGTTTCATTTCTTTCTTCAGAGACATGAAGTTTTTATCATATATATCTTTCACTTTCTAAGTTAGAGTCACACCAAGCTATTTTATATTATTTGTGAGTATTGTGAAGGGTGAGTTTTCCCAAATTTCTTTCTCATCCTCTTTTTCCTTTGAGTAGAGAAAGGCCACTGATATGTTTGAGTTAATTTTATATTCACCTACTGCACTGAAGTCATATATATGGTTATGATTTCTCTGGTGCATTTTTGGGTCACTGATACATGCTATCATATATTCTGGAAATAGTGATATTTTGACTTCTTCCTTTCCAATTTGTATTCATTTGTTTTCCTTTTGTTGTCTAATTGCTCTAGTTAGGACTTCAACTACTATATTCAATAGGTATGAAGAAAGTGGGCAGCCTTGTCTAGTCCCTGATTTTAATGAGATTGTTTCATTTAGTTTAATGTTTCCTACTCGTTTGCTGTCTATTGTATTTTTTTTTTTTTTTATGTTTAGATATGGGCCTTGAATTCCTGACCTTTCCTGGACTTTTATTATGAATGGGTGTTGTGTTTTGTCAAATGCTTTCTTAGCATCTAATGAGGTGATCATGTTGTTTTCGTCTTTGAGTTTGTTTCTATAGTGGATTAAGTTGACAAATTTCCATATATTAAACCATCCCTGCATTACAGGGATGAAGTCTACTTGACCATGATGGATGATCGTTTTGATGTATTCTTTTATTTGGTTTGCAGTGATTTTATTGAGTATTTTTGCTTCGAAATTCATAAGGGAAAATGGTCTGAAGTTTCCTTTCTTCATTGTGTTTTTTTATGGTTTGAATATAATTGTAATCTGGCTTCATAGAACAAATTCAATAGTGTTCCTTCTCTTTTGATTTTGCATATTAGTTTGAAGAGTTTTGGTATTAGGTCTCCATGTGTAAGACCCCGAAGATGGACCTCCTCTCAAGTCCAGTAAAGTCCCGGGATGAGCTGGCCAGCACCCCAATGACTTGAGAGAAATCGACACCTGATGCAAACTGCAAGAGGTTTTATTATCAGCTAGCTAAGGACAAACTCCTTCCACTGTGCAGGGCAGGGGCGTATGACTCTGAGATGTGACAGAAGAAGGTTTTTATTAGCTAGCTGAGGAATTGGGATGAGTTGGGAGGAGAGTTTGGAGGAGTTGGGAAGAGATGGGAGGAGTGTTCTTCTCTGCCCAGATGTCCTTGTCAAAACTCCAATTTTGAATCTCTAGCTGTAAGGCTCAGAAACCAAAAGGATTTTTGGTGGCTGTAGAGAACATAGAGTCTCTTTCTGGCTGTAATTTTATAAATCAGGGAAAACAATCTTGGAGAATGTCCAGGTGCTTTACCTTCCAGGGAGAAACGCTCTAAGTTGTGGTCTCACATTTCCCACTCCTTCTAGTACATAGTTCTGATCTTATAAGTTAGAAAATTAAATCTCTGGCCCAGCTGCCAAACAAAGCCAACATGAGGTCACAGCTTTAGGATATGTAAGATTGAGAACCTCAGAAGCCCATTGAATGAGACAAAAGAGCCTCTTGCCATTGGGAGGAGGGAGGGAGGGAGGTTCCTGTGCAGTGCCCACTGTGTGTGAGCAGTGCCAGGCCAGTGGGCCATGGCAGGCTGGATGCCAGAACTGGGCACATGCTGGAGGTGTGGCAGCAGGGCTTGTGAGAATCATCAGGGAAAGTCCTTTTGATCTGAGTTCAAGTTTGCCAGAATGGTGGCACCAGACCAGGACAGGTACTCCTGTTTGAAATTAATGTGGCACCAAGATGGTTTCTGGTTCGTATGTTTTTTTGTTTTTTTGTTTTTGTTTAAGTTTTTTATTGTGTTTCAACATTTCCAAGGCATCTTTTCTGACCAGTTGTAGGTCCTTCAAGTGAGCTAGTGGGAGTTCTGAAAAAGAAACATGAGGGTCAAACATTCCACCTGCTTCTGTTAAAGGGGGGGGTCCCCTGTTGAGGAGTTCGAATGGTGTAAGTTTAAATTTTCCTGTGGTGTTCCATACTCAGAACAAGGTGAAGGGAAAAAGAGCTGCATAATCTTTTCTGCAGGTCTCTAAAACCAATTTAGTCAAGGTTTCTTTTAATGCTCTATTCATGTGTGTTTTTGAGCTTTACTAAAGTTTCTTTTATGAGTGTGGATGACATTGCATTTGGCGTATAAATGTTCAGAATTGGGAATTCATTTTGGCAAATTTTAACATTGATGAATATGAAGTGTCCCTCCTCTTTTTTTTTTTTTGATAACTTTGGGTTGAAAGTCGAATTTATTTGATATTAGAATGGCTACTCCAACTTGTTTCTTTGTAACATTTTTTTGGATAATTGTTTTCCAGCCTTTTACTCTAAGGTAATATCTGTATTTGTCCCTGAGATTTGTTTCTAGTATGCTTGGTCTTGCTTACACATCCTGTCTGTTATTCTATGTCTTTTTATTGGTGAATTGTGTCCGCTGATATTATGAGATATTAAGGAAAAGTAGTTGTTGCTTCCTGTTATTTTTGTTGTTAGAGTTGGAATGTGATTCATGTAGCTTTCTTCTTTTAGGTTTGCTTCAAGATCAATTTCTTGGTTTTTCTAGAGTGTAATTTCCCTCCTTATATTGGAGTTTTCCCATTATTACCCACTTGATGGGCTGGATTTGTTCGAGCATATTGTGTAGATATCGTTTTTTTTTTCACAGAATACCTTGTTTTCTCAATCTATTGTAAAATTTTTTGATGTGTCTAGTAGCCTTGTCTGGCATTTCTTTTCCCTTAGGGTCTGTATGACATCTGCCCTGGATATTATGGCTTTCATAATCTCTGGGGATAAGTTAGGTATAGTTTTGATAGGATTTCCTTTATAAGTCACTTGACCATTTTCCTTTAGTGCTTTTAATATTCTTCTTTTTCTTTTCTTTTTTTTTTATTATGCATTTGGAGTTTTGATTTCTATATGATGGAAGAAATTTCTCTTGTGGTCCAAACTATTTGGAGTTTTGTAGGCTACTTGTATATTCATAGGCAACTCTTTCTTTAGGTTAGGGAAGTTTTCTTCTATAATTTTGTTGAATATATTCACTGTCCCTAAATTTGAAAAACTTACTTGTCATTGATACCTATTATCCTTAAGTTTTGTCATCTCCTTGTGTCCTGGATTTTCTCGGTGTAAATATTTCCTTTCTAAAATCTCTTCCAAAAATTTACATGGAGAGTTTTTCCAGATAAATTCAAATCGATAGTACTTTATTAACTATTACTTATATAGAATCCTTTCAAATGTTTCTGTTTTCTATTGTTAATACAGTAAAGAGCCCAGCATTTGATAAAAATGAGAATATATCGCCTCAAGCAGAAGCAGATGAAGATATGGGGTAACATTTTCAACATTTTTTGCCAGCTCAATAGATTACTTCATAAGTAGTGTTTGTATTACCTTCACTGGAGAAGTAGATTCAGGAAGATAGCAATACAAATCAGACACTGCTATATGTTGAGTTCAAGCCCAGCTTGAGGTCCTTCAGACCTTGTGATAACAAACACATAGCAACTAGTATAATATGACCACCTGCCTGAGATCTTCCAAGATATACACACAAAGAAAAGGAGAAAAATCATGAAAATAAGAGGGGGACCATCTGGCAAGAAGAAGGGTCTCAGCAAGAGTGGGAGAGTAATGAATAAACTACTGTGGGTGTAAATGTATGAATTGGTAAAAGTAAAGAATACAAGATCACTTTGATACTCCACCATGTAATATATACACACACACATATATATATATATACACATACATACATATATATATATACACATACATATACATATGTATATATATATATGTATATATATATATATATGACATTTGTTCTTAACCAAACATTATATATTTATTATAAATAATTAAAAGAAAGTTCTTTTTAAAGTTTTGTGTGGGTAAGAAAAATGCCTACCAGTCCACTATATTTCTTGCATTAATTTTTTATTTTCCTTTCTTCACAGAGATGAAGTAGACAGTATGTTGGATAAATCTGAAGGTATGTGTTTTTGGAGGTATTTGCCTGTTTTTTAAAGAGGTCAGAAGAGGGCATCAGATTTCTAGACTGTATAGCATAAGGGGATAATTTTGGGTTCACAGTAATTGTAGTTTCCTTTAAAACACATATGAGATAACTTCTCAGCAAACATTCAGAATGCAAGATTAGCTGAAGATGTAGCTCAGTGGTAAATCACCATTTAAAAGTGATGAGTTTCATCTTCAGTGGCAAAAATAAACAAACAAAAACAAACAAAGAAACAAAACAAAACAATAACAATAAAAACCCCAAACAAACCAACAAATGCACCAAATTAACAAAAATCCTACCAAACAAGCAAAACACAGTTATAAGTCTTGCAAATGAAATGTTAGGTTGTCCAGTTTGCCAAATTAACTGCAAATTGTAAAATGAGCAAGAAACCCAGTTTGCTCTTGTAAGGAAACAAGCAAAACCAGCAATAAGCATTTTAGGAGCCTAAACTTAGGCATGATTAGAGAATAAAAAAAAATATACAGTGGCTACCACAAGAGAACAAACCTCTCAGAGGGGCTAGAGAGATGGCTGTTTTGGTAATGTGCTTTATTTGAAAGTATATAAATTAAGGAGGGGGTCTTAAATCGGCTTTAAAAATGCAGGCTGCAACCCAGTGAAAAGTAGTTGGAGACAGCTTGCTGGCTAGCCAGGCTAGTGGCATTGGTGAGCTGCAGATTCAGAGAGAACCTGTCTCATGTTTTAAATTTGGGCAGTCAGAGGTGGTTCATGCCATAATCCCAGCAGTTGGTAACCAGGGTGAGGTCCAGGACTACAACCCTGCCTTGAAAAAAAAAAAAAAAAAAAAAAAAAAAAAAAAAGGAAGTTGGAATGTGATTGAGAATGCAGCAAATGTCTATTTGTCGCCCTCTTATGCATACTTATACTGGAATGTATATGCATCAGTTTTTTACAATACTCTTTATCTGATTTACACAATCCATTAAAATGATGGTTTTTGTCTTTTTGTTTTTTCTCTATGAGCAAATTGTCAATATTAAGAAAGTGTTATAATTTTGTAATCTCCACTGTATAGTACAAATAAACATCTTTCAAGAAAAATGATCAGCACACCTTAAAAGACACAAAGGACAGGGATGGAAAGATGGCTTAGAAATTAAGAGCACTTGTTGTTCTTGGACAGAACCAAGTTTTAGTTCCTAGGACCCACACAATGGCTCAAAACCATTTTTAATTCTATATCCATGGGTTTTGGAATTCTCTTCTAGTTTCTATGTGCACCACACATGCATGTTTATAAACACAAACATGCAAAAACAAATTACTTAAATAAATAAATCAATTGAAAATTACAAACAACAGCACCTTCATCTGAAACAAAGTAGGAGAGTCTTGTTTGGGGTCCGTTTTATTTTAGCTTTCAAGTTAGTATTGTAAACTTGGAAAATGGAAAGCCTCTGGGTAGTAGTGGCAGCTAAAATACTACCTCCTTTTTGCTCTTCAATGACAGACGACTGATTGAGCCTTTTTCACCCTTAGTACACATGTGCAAACACTGCCAATCAGCAAGGGCCTTGGCTGAGATTGTTTTCCCGCTATCCAAACCCTGTTACCCAGTATGCTTTGTGGTAGTCATCAAGCCGAGTTCTTGTGGAAGCAAGGTTCTTGAGGAAGCATGGTAGGGAGAAGTCTCAGTAGAGGTAGTCAATTGTCTGTTGAAAGATGATTAATACTGTTTGAGCTGGGGGCCTGTGTGGGGAAGAAGGTGGAGGGGTGGAGGTGTTACTTTAGGAGTAAGGAGAGGAGGTGACCCTCACTGGACTCAGGAAGGTACTGCTTCCAGGCTCACAATCAACTTTTCCCACTTAGTTCTCTGCTGAGAAAAACAGAGAACTTCGCTAAGGGCAGGGGTTTGAACAGAATTATCTTCTAACAGAAAGCAGGAAGGCCAGGGAATTGGAGACCCTGGAAGTCTTCTTGGGGCTTGGGGAGGTGAGGAGTGAGTAAATTGGAAGTCAGTTAGTGGAGCCAACAGACTAAAACCTTCTTTTAGCTGCTGCTGCCTGCCAGGAATTCATTAAAAACGAACTGAAAACCAGTCTTCATTTACCTCTACCTGTTGTTAAAATGGCAGATTCCCGAAATTTCTATGTATAGGCTCCAATTGCCTCAAAATACAGAGGCTCCTCTCAGCCTCAGAAGTGCTGGGACTTCAGACATAATTCAGGCCAGGTTGTTGTTATTTATTTGTTGTTTTGGTTTAGGACAGTAAGCTCTAACTCTATATCTCAGGATTGTCTGAAACCTCACCTGCAGCTTTGACTGGCCTTGAAACTGAAGTCCCCAGCCTTACAAATGTACCTGGGCCTGAGGAAATATGTGTTCTTTATTTTTTATATTTAAATTTTTGTTTGTTTGTTTGTTTGTTTGTTTGTTTTTTATTCCTTTTTTCCTTGTTGAAGATTGAAACCAGAGCTTCTTGCTGTAGCAGTAAAATATTTGTCCAGCCAGAAAAACTTTATATTTTAGATCTGCTTTAGATTTGTATTATGATGAAAAAAATTGAGGAGCTTGGTTATGATAAAAGCAACCATGATTTCATTTGGAGATTGATATGCAAACACATTTACTCTAATTTATCAAAACCCTAGCAACAATGGGACCAAAATTTAGATCATCCTGTGATTGCATATAAACCCACTTGAAGTCACAGTTAAAGCCATCATATTATGTGTGTGTGTGTGTGTGTGTGTGTGTGTGTGTTTATTTACATTTCAAATATTAGTCATTTCCTGGTTTCACCCCAGAAATTCCCTTTACCATTCCACCCTCCCTCTGCTTCTATGAGCATGTTCCCCCACCCACCAACACCCATGTCCCTGCTCTGGTATTTGCCTACACTGGGACACCAAACTTCACATGACCAAGGACCTCTCCTCTCACTGATGTTTGACAAGGACATCCTCTGCTATGTATTTAGCTGGAGCCATGGTCCCCCTCTTTGTTTGCTGGCTTCGTCCCTGAGTGCTCTGGGGGGAGGGGGGCGGTCTGCTTGGTTCATATTATTGTTCTTCCTGTAAGATTACAAACCCCTTCAGCTCCTTCAGTCCTTCCTCTAACTCCTCCACTGTGGACCCCATAATCAGTCTGATTGTTGGCTGTGAGCATGAGCCTCTGTTTTTGCCAACCTCTGGCAGAGCCCCTAAGGACACAGCCTTATTAGGCTCCTTTCAGCAATCATTTGTTGGTATCCGCAATAGTGACAGGGTCTGGTGTTTATATACGGGATGGATCCACAGGTGGGGCAGATTCTGAATGGTCGTTCCTTCAGTCTCTGCCCTGCACTTTGTCTCCATATTTCCTCCCAGTAGTATTTTGATCCCCATTCTGAGAAGGACGGAAACATGCACACTTTTTTCTTCCTTCTTAAGGTTTATGTGGTCTGTGAATTACATTTTGGGTATTCTGAACTTTTAGGATAATATCCACTTATCAGTGAGTGCATACCATATTTTTTCCTTTGGGATTGTGTTACCTCATACAGGATGATATACTTTAGACATATCCGTTTGCGTGTGAACTTCCTGAAGTCATTTTTTCTTTATGGTCACTATACATTTTTATCACTATTTCTCTATAATACAGCTTGAGGTCAGGGATGATTCCCCCTGAAGTTCTTTTATTGTTGTGAATAGTTTTACAATATCCTGGATTTTCGTTATTCCAAATGATTTTGCATATTGCTCTTTCTATCTTTATAAAGAATTAAGTTTGAATATTGATGGAGAGGGCATGGAATCAGAGCTTACTTATGGCAAGATAGACATTTTTACTAAATTATTTGGGACACCAATCTATGGCCATGGGAGATCTTTCCATCTTCTGAGAATTTCAATTCTATCTTCAGAGACATGAAGTTCTTGTCCTACAGAACTTTGACTTGCTTTTTTCGTGTCACACCAAGTTATTAAAATATGAGACTATTGTGAAGAGTGTTGCTTCCATAACTTCCTTTTCAGCCTGTTTATCCTTTGAGTAGAGGAAGGCTACTGATCTATTTGAGTTAATTGTATATCCAATCACTTTGCTAAAGTTGTTTCTCAGGCTTAAGGGTTCTTTAGAGGATTTTTTTGGGGTCACTAAATATACTATCTTATTACCTATTAATAGTGATATTTTCATTTGTTCTTTTCCAATTTTTAACTTTTTGACCTCTTTTTGTTGTCTATTTAATCTGGCTAGAGCTTCTAGTACTATAGTGAATAGGTAGGGAGAGAGTGGGAAGCCTTGTCATATATTAGTGGGATTGCATCGAGTTTCTCTCCATTTATTTTGATGTTGGATCCTGGTTTGCTACTATGTTTAGTTATGGGCCTTGCTTTCTGAATCTATCCAAGACTTCATCATGAAGGTGTGTTGATTTTTTTTAAATGATTCCTCAGCGTCTAATGAGATAATACTGTGTTTTTTTCCTTGAGATTCTTTACATATTGGATTACATTGATGGATTCCCATATATTGAACCATTCCTGTATCCCTGGGATGAAGCCGCTTGATCATGAAGGATGATCATTTTGATGTGTTCTTGGATTGTGTTTAACAGGATGTTATTGAGTACTTTTGCATCAATATTTATAAGTTAAATTGGTCTGAAGTATCCTGTCTTCATTGGGTTTTTGTATGGTTTGGGTATAAGAGTAAATGTGGCTTCATAGAACAAATTAAGTAGTGTTCATTTTCTTTTGTTTTTGCATAATAGATTGAAGATTGTTGGTATTGGTGTTTCATTGAAAGCCTGATAGAAATCTGTACTAAACCCATCAGATACGGGGCTTTTTTTTTTTTTTTTTTTTTTTTTTTTGAGGGGGGAGCTCTTAATGACTGCTTCTATTTCTTTGGGGATTATGGGAGAGTTTACAGGGTTTATCTCAACCTGATTGAAATTTAGTACCTGACATCTGTCTAGATAATTGTCCAATTCATCCAGATTTTCCACTTTTGCTAAGTTACAGGCTTATATAGTAGGATCTGATGATTTTTTTGGATTTACTAAGTATCTGTTGTTATGTCTCCCTTTTCATTACTGGTTTTGTTAATGTTGATATTTTCCCTGTGCCCTGTAATTAGTCTGGCTTATGTTTTATCTATCTTGTTGACTTTCTCAAAGGTCCAGCTCCTAGTTTGTTTGATTTTATGTTATAGTTCCTTTGTTTCCACTTGTTTGATTTCAGCCCTGAGTGTGATTAGTTCCTGCCTTCAACTCCTCTTGGGTGAATTTCCTTCCTGTTATTCAAGGGGTTTTAGGTGTGCTGTCAACCTACTACTGTATCTTCTCTCCAGTTTCTATTTAGAGGCATTCAGAGCTATGAGATTCCCTTTAACACTGCTTTAGTTGTGTTCCACAACTTTCGGTATGTAGTAACTTCATTTTTTTTTAAACTCTAAAAAGTCTTACATTTATTTTTTTTTTATTTCTTCCCTACCTGATTTATCACTGACTGGATTTTTGTTCACCTTCTACGTGTACATGGGTTTTCAATTATTTATATTATTATTTCAGATCAGCCTTAGTCCTTGGTGATTAGATAGGATGTATGAGATTATTTGGATATTTTTATATCTGTTGAGGCATGTTTTGTGACTGATTATATTGTTAATTTTGGAGAAGGCGTCATGAGGTGCTGAGCAGAATGGACAATTTTTGTTCTAGAATAAAATGTTCTATAGATATCAACTAATGTATTTGTTTCATAACTTCTGTTAGTTTAACTGTGTCTTTTTTTAATTTTTCTTTCCAGGATCTTTCCATTGATGAGGAGGGTTGTTGAAGTCTTCTGCTATTATTGTGTGTGGTGCAATGTGCATTTTGAGCTGTACTAAAGTTTCTTATATGAATATGGATGCCATTGCATTTGGACTATAAATGTTTAGAATTGAAAATTCATCTTGGTAAATTTTAACTTTGATGAATATGAAGTGTCACTCCTTGTCTTTTTTGATAACATTGGGTTGAAAGTCAAATTTATTTGATATTAGAATGGCTACTCCAAATTTGTTTCTTTGGAACATTTGCTTAGAAAATTGTTTTCCAGCCTTTTACTGTGAGGAAATGTCTGTCTTTGTCACTGAGGTTTGTTTCTGGTATGCTGGGTCTTGCTTACACATCCAGTCTGTTTGTCTATTTCTTTCTAATTGGTGAATAGAATATGGTGATATTAAGAGATACTAAGACAAAGTCTTTGTTTCTTCCTGTTATTTTTGTTGGAATTTTGTTCATGTAGCTATCTTCTTTTAGGTTTACTTCAAGATTAATATCTTGCTTTTGCTAGCATGTGATTTCCCTCCTTATATTGGAGTTTTCCCTTTATTATCCCTTGAAGGGTTTGGTTTGTTCAAAGATATTGTGTAAATATTGTTTTTTCACGGAATACCTTGTTTTCTCAATCTATGGTAAAATAGTTTTACTGCATATTATAGCTTTGGCTCTTATTTCTGCTCTCTTAGTGTCTGTATGATATCTACCGTGGATCTTATGGCTTTCATAGTCTCTGGGGAGAAGTTAGGTGTCATTCTGATAGGAATTCCTGTATATGTTACTTGACCATTTTACCTTACTGCTTTTAATATTCTTTCTTTGTTTTGTTCATTTGGTGCTTTGATTAATATATGATGGCAGGGATTTTTGTTTTTGTTGTTGTTTTTCTGGTCCAAACTATTTGGAGTTCTGCATGCTTCTTGTATGTTCATGGACATCTCTTTCATTAGGTTAGGAAAGGTTTCTTTTATAGTTTTGTTGAAGATATTCACTGGCCCTATAATTTGGAAATCTTACTTCTCATCTATACCTGTTATCCTTATGTTTTTTCTTCTCCTTGTGTCCTAGATTTCCTGGATGTACTTAATTTTACTTAATTTTTAAAATCTGTTTCAAAAACTCAAAATGGGCAGTTTTTCCAAAGAAATTCAAATTGATAGTATTTTATTAACTATTACTAATATTGCATACTTTCAAATGTTTACATTTTCTATTGTCAATACAGTAAATAATCCAGCAATTGGTAAAGATGAAAATACATCGCCTCAAGTAAAAGGAGATGAAGACATGGGGTAATATTTGCAATTCTTTTTCTTTTTTTCTCTTCTTTTTTCTTTCTTTCTTTTTTTTTTTTTTTGCCAGTTCAATAGAGTACTTCAAAAGTAGTGTTTGTGTTACCTTCACTGGAAAACTAGATTCAGGAAGATCAGCATTTCAATGTCAGATGCTGATATATGTTAAGTTCAAGCCCAGCTTGGGATCCTTTAGACTTTGTGATCACAAACACATAGGAACTCATACAATAGGACCACCTGCATGTGATCTTTGACACACTCAAAGAAAAGGAGAAACATCATAAAAATAAGTAGGGGACTATCTGGGGGAAAAAAGGGTCTTGGCAATTGTGGGAGAGTTATGAATAAACTCCTTGTGGGGTGTAAACGTATGAATTGTTAAAAGTAAATAATCCAAGTTCAAGTTGGTAGTCCACCATATATTTTATATGCATATGACATTTGTTCCAAACCAAACATTATATATTTATTATAAAAAATTAAAGAAGGTTCTGTGTAAAGTTTTGTGTGTGGTAAAAAAAAATGGCCTACCAGTCTACTATATTTCTTGCTTTAATTTTTTATTGTTCTGTCTTCACAGACATGAAGTAGGCAGTATGTTGGATAAATCTGGAGGTATGTGTTTTAGAAATATTTCCCTGTTTTTGAAGAGGCCAAACGAGGGAAACAGATCTCTATAGAACCTATAGCATAGGGGGATAATTGTAGGCTTCACAGAAATTATAGTTTTCTTTAAAAAATACACACAGATAACTTCTCATCCAACATTCAAAACTAAAGATTAACTAAAGATGTAGCTCAGTGGTAAAGCACCATTAAAAGTTATAAATTTCATCTTCAGTGGTGAAAACAAAAACAAAAACAAAAAACCAGCAAAAAAAAACAAACCCAGCAAATTAAAAAAAAAAAAAAAAAAAAGCACCAAAGAAACAAAACACAGCAGTAAGACTAGTAAATGAAATGTCAGTTCGTCCAGTGTGCCAAATTAGCTGCAAATTGTAAAGTGAGCAAGAAAACCAATTTGCTGTTGTAAGGAAACAAGCAAAACCACCACTAAGCATTTTAGGAGCCTAAACTTAGGCATGATTAGAGAAATAGAAAAAGAAACCAAACAAACAAAAAACAAACAAACAAAAAATTGCAGTGTCTATAGCAACAGAACAAACCTTGAAGAGTGGCTAGAGAGATGGCTGTTTTAGTAAAATGTTTTTCTTGAAAATAAAAGTGGGGGCCTAGAATCCACTTCTAAAATGCAGGCTGCCAACCAGTGCTGAGTAGGTGGAGACAGCTTGCTGGCTAGCCGAGGTAGTGGCATTGGTTAGCTGCATATTCAGAGAGAACCTATCTCAAGTTTTAAGTTGGGTCAGTCAGTGGTGGCACATGCCTTAATCCCAGACGTTGGGAGGCAGAGGCAGGGAGATTTTTGATTTTGATGCCACCCTGGTATACAGGGTGAGTTCCTGGTTAACCAGAGCTATACAGATAAACCCTGACTTGAAAAAAAAAAACTGAAAATGAAAAAGAAATTTGGAATATAATTGAGAATAAAACAGATGTCTATATCTGGCCTCCTTATGCACCCATATACTGAAATGTATACACTCCATTTTTATCCTGAAACTATTTATGATTTACACAATCCATTAAAATTATGGTTTTTTTGTTGCTGTTTTGTTTGTTTGTTTGTTTGTTTGTTTTTCTGTTTCTGGAAATAGACAACATTAACAAAGTCATTTTTTATACTCTCCATTATATAGTAAAATTAAACATCTATCGTGAGAAATGGTCCAGCACACCTTAAAACACACACAGGATAGGAATGGAAAGATGGCTTAGAAATTAAGAACACTTGTTGCTTTTGTACAGAACCAAGGTTTAGTTCCTAGAACCCACATAATTCTCAAAATCATTTTTAATTCTAGATCCAGGGATTTTGGCATCCTATTCTAGTTTCTAGGGGAACTAGTCATACATGTTATATAAATACAAACATGCAAAAACACTTTAGTTTAAAAAAAAAAACCAAAAAAAAGAAACAAAAAAACAAAACAAACAAACAAAAAAAAAAACAATTTAGAGTTACACAGAACAGTCCCTTCATCTGAAACAAAGTAGGAGAGTCGTCTTTGGAGTTCATTTTATTTTAACTTTCAAGTTAGTATTGCAAACTTAGAAAATGGAAAGCCTCTGGGTAGTAGTGGAAGTTAAAATACTACCCGCTTTTTGAAGCTTTAATCACAGATGACTGAAAGAGCCTCTCTTACCCTTAGTACTCATGTGCAAACACAGCCAATCAGCAATGGGCTTGTCTGAGATTATTTTCCTGCTGTTCAAACCCTGTTACCCAGTATGGTGGCTACAAAGAGTTCTTGAGGAAGCAAAATTCTTGAGGAATCATGGTAGGATGAAGTCTCAGTGGAGGTAGTCAATTGTCTGTTGGTTAATCCTGGTTCAGCTAGGGGTCTGGGTGGGGATGAAGGTGGAGTTTTGGAGGTGTTTCTTCAGGAGTAATGAGATTAGGTGACCCTCACTGGACTCAGGAAGTTGCTACTTCCAGGTTCACAATCGACATTTCCCACTTAGGCCTCTGCTGAGAAAAACTGAGAACTTCACTGTAAGTGCAAGAGTTTGAACAGACTAGCTCCTAGCAGAAATCAGGAAGGCCAAGGAAATGGAGACCCTGAAAGTATTCTTGGGGACTGGGGATGTGAGGTGTGAGTAAACTGGACTTCACTTAGTGGATGAAACAGACAAAACCCTCTTCTGTGCAACTGCTTCCCACCAGGAATTTATTAAAAAGAAACTGAAGACCAGTCTACATTTTAACGTGTTGTGAAAATGCCACATTGCCGAAATTTCTATATATAGGTTCCAAACTGCCTCAAATACTAGAGGCTTCTCTCAGCCTCAGAAGTGCTGGGAATTCAGACATAATTCAGACCAGGCTGTCTTTATTTATTTGTTGTTTTGGTTTAGGAAAGTAACCTCTAGCTCTATATCTCAGGATTGTCTGAAACCTCAATTGCAGCCTGGACTGGCCTTGTACCTGAAGTCCTCAGCCTCAGAAATGTAATGGGGCCCGAGGAATCATGCCTTCTTTATTTTTTATATCTAAATTTTGGGGGTTTTTATTTTTCATTCCTGAAGATTGAAACCAGAGCTTCTTGCTGTAGCAGTAAAATATTTGTCCAGCCAGGAAGAATTTTATATTTAAGATTTGTCTTAGATTTGTATTGTGATGAAAAAGGTAAAAAGGTTGAGGAGCTTGGTTGTGATAAGAGCAACTATGATTTTATTTGGAGATTGAGATGCAGACACATTTACTCTAATTTATCAAAAAACTAGCAGGAATGGGAAAAATTTAGATCATCCTGTGATTAGATGTAAACCCACCTGAAGACACAGTTAAAGCCATCTGTGTGTGTGTGTGTGTGTGTGTGTGTGTGTGTGTGTGTGTGTGTGAGTGTGTGTGTATTTATTTACATTTCAAATATCAGCCATTTCCTGGTTTAATCCCAGGAAATCCCTATTCCATTTGACACTTGCTTTGTTTCTATGAGCCTGTTCCCTCACCCACATACTCCACCTCCCTACCCTGGCATTTGCCTACACTGGGGCATGGAGCTTTCACAGGACCAAGGACCTCTCCTCCCACTGATGTCTGACAATACCATCCTCTGCTCTATATGCCGCTAGAGTCATGGGTGCCCCTCTTTGTTTGGTGGCTTAGTCCCTGAGTGCTCTGGTCTGTCTGCTCGGTTCATATTGTTGTTCTTCCTGTAAGGTTGCAAACCCCTTCAGCTCCTTCAGTTCTTCCTCTAACTGCTCCCCTGGGGACCCCATGATCAGTCTGATTGTTGGCTGTGAGCATCAGCCTCTGTTCTTGCCAAGCCCTGGCAGAGCCTCTCAGGAGACAGTCATATTATGCTCCTATCAGCAAGCACTTGTTGGTATCCACAATAGTGACTGTGCCTGGTTTCTGTATATGGGATGGATCCAAAGGTTGGACAGAATCTGGATGGTCATTCCTTAAGTCTCTGCCCTGATCTCCACATTTCCTATCAGGAATATTATGTTCCCCATTCTAAGAAGGACTGAAACACCTACACTTTTGTCTTCCTTCTTCTTCAGCTTCATGTGGTCTGTGAATTACATTTTGGGTATTCTGAGCTTTTAGGATAATATCCACTTATCAGTGAGTGCATACCATGTTTTTTTTTTCCTTTGAGATCACACAGGATGATATATTTTAGATCTCTCCATTTCATGAAGGCATTGTCTCTGTACCATTACCATACATTTTTTATCACTATTTCTGCATAATACAGCTTAAGGTCAGGGATGATTCCCCCTGAAGTTCTTTTATTGTTGAGAATAGTTTTGGGATATTCTGGAGTTTTGATATTCCGAATGGTTTTGCATATTGCTCTTTCTGTCTCTACGAAGAATTGAGTTTAAATTTTGATGGAGAGTGCATGGAATCTGTAGATTGCTTTTGGGAAGACAGCCATTTTTACTAACTTAATCTATGACCATGGGAGACCTTTCCATCTTCTGAGATTTTTCAGTTTCTTTCTTCAGAGACTTGAAGTTCTTGTCATAGAAATCTTTCACCTGCTTGGTTTGAGTCACATCAAGGAACTATAATTTGTGACTTTTGAAAGGTGTTGTTTCCATAATTGCCTTTAATCCTGTTTATCTTTTGAGTAGAAGAAAGGTACTGTTTTGTTTGAGTTAATTGTATATCTAGCCACTTTGCTGAAGTTGTTTTTCAGGTTTATGGGTTCTCTGATGGAATTTTTGTGGTCACTTAAGTATACTATTTTATTATCTGCTAATAGTGATATTTTGATTTATTCCTTTCCAATTTTTATTCCTTTGACCAATTTTTGTTTTCTAGTTGCTCTGTCTAGAACTTGTAGTACTATAGTGAATTGGTAGGGAAAGAGTAAGAAGCCTTGTCTAGTCCTGTCTTGTCTTAGTGGGATTGCATCAAGTTTCTTTCCATTTAATTTGATGTTGGCTTCTGGTTTGCTTCTATATTTAGGTATGTGCTTAAAATTCTTAATCTATCCAAGACTATTATCATGAAGGTTTGTTGATTTTTTTTCAAATAATTTCTCTTCATCTAGTGAGAACTGTGTGTGAATTTGCTTCAATATATGTGTGCATGTTTGGATGTGTGTGTCTGTGTGTGTGTGACAGATACATATATATGTATCTGATGAATCCGATTGTTTCATAACTTCTCATTAGTTTCACAGTGTCTCTTTTTCATTTCTTTTTTTCCAGGACCTCTGCGTTGCTCAGAGTGGGGTGTTGAAGTTTCTCACTATTATTATATGGGGTACAATATGTACTTTGAGTTCTAGTAAAATTTCTTTATGAATTTGGTTGCCCTTGTATTTGGAGCATAGATATTCAGAATTGTGAGTTCATCTTTGATGAATTATCCTTTGATAAGCATGAAGTAACATTACTTACCTTAAAAAAAAAAGTACTTTGTGAACCTCCTCTTTTCACAGTAGGCCCTCTTGACTACTGAGGCTTTTTTGTAACAGCTTTGAAGGAATTTTAAAAGGAAAAAAAATAGATGTAAACAATTTCACAGTTCCATGTACTCATAGCTAAGTGATATGTATACAAAATTCTGTACATGAAACATATTTTCATTGATCCAGTGCTAATTTTATATTAAGTCAGTTTCTTTTCTAGGAGTCTTCTGTGCTTCCTTCTTTATATGGCACAGTGCAAAACTGAATTCTTTAATGTAACCCTTATAACTTATTTTTAAATTTTATGTTATGGTTATTGTTTTTTTTTCTTTCACGTGTGTATGTGCACAACTAGTGTGTCTTGTACCTGAGGAAGCCAGATGAAGGCCTTGAATCCCCTGAAACTGAAGTTATAGGTAGTGAGCCACCTTGTGTGTTTTGGTACTCCAATCTCAGAAAGCTGGAAGGGAACCAGTGCTCTTAACTGCTGAATCATCTCTCCAATCCCTTCATTGTTTTTTTTTTTTTTATGAAATGAATTATGTAACTGTAAGTGGAAGACAACTTACTAAACAATGAGAGAATGATACTCAGATTCTAAAGTATCTGTTTTAAATTATATGTAACTGAATGCTAAGTGAGCTTTCTCAGAAGACAGTAACTTGTCTTTGAGATATGGTGTCATTATGTAGTTCAGGCTGGCCTGCATTTTCCTATTTAACCTATGCAGTCTTTACACTGGAAATCTCCTGCTTAAGCTTCCAATACTAGGATCATACACACACAAAAAAACATCTTTACATGGCTTACTAAACAATGCTCCTAATACCTATTTTTGGACTTATTTATGTGTATTAGTGTTTTGCTTACAGTTATATATGTGCACCACATGTGTACCTGTTGTTCAGATATCAGTTGATTATTTCAGATACCTGGAACTGGAGTCAGATAGTTGTGAGCCACCATATGAGTGCTAGACACCAAACCTATGTCCTTTGCAAAGAACAGGAAGTACTCTTAACTGCTGAGCCATATCTCTACCCCCATGAAACAATATTATATTTTTAAAAAATAATATTTTGCTTCTTTCAAGTTACCCATTTTACCAAATTATTTTTTTTCAACTGAAGGATTTGCTCTATTTAGAGGAGGCAGAATAATCATTTAATAATCTGATTTTGTCTAGTACTATGGATGGTGAGAATATTAAACATGTACACCGAAATATAGCTTCATCCTAGTTACTGAAAGCTAACTGTGCATGCTAGAAAGGTACTAAACATTTTCTGAAGCATTACAATTTTCATGAACTGCAGCAGTTACTGATCAAAAGTTCCTACCATAATTTTCTTCAAGTGTTTTTTTAAAGGATATGTTCTGAAATATAATTACCAATTCACTTTAGAAATAATTTTATTTTGATTAAAAAAAAACTTGGAGATCATTGTTTTAAACATAGATTTTAACATTTTTATCTATTTTTATTTATATAGGTATTTTGCCTATAAGTATGTCTGTGAGTCATATACATATGTACCTGGTGCATGCAGAATTTAGAACAGGGCATCACATCCCCTGGAACTGGAGTTGGAGGTATTTGTGCACATTATGTAGGTGCTAGGAATCAAACGCAGGTTTGATTCTGACAGGGTCTCATTTGTAGCTCTGTCTGTCCTGGAACTCAGTATATTGACCAGCTTAACCTGGAATACACAAATATCTCTCTGCCTTTTCCTCCAGAATACTAGGATTAACATGGGAACCAATATGACCGGTTGCCCTCTTATTTTAATTGAATATTTTAAACAATGGGTCTAACAGTTCCACAGTCAAGTTTGTTCTTTCAGTTGCATCATCTTTTTTAGATTTGGAAAAGAATTAGCCTTTATTAAAAGTGTTTCCTTATGAAGAATTAAGTATACTTTTGATCCTTTGTTTTGTGCATTTGTTCTTTTGAAAACTGTTCTTGAAGCTCAAAATTATTTTCCTTACAGAAATTAAAATTCAGATAAGATTAGATATTTCTTATCCAAAATACATGGACTGTTTTTTTCTATGTTGTGGAACATTTCTGTAGACTTTACAGGTTGAACATCCTTCATCTGAACATACCAAACCCTAAGTATTCTAAAGTATGAAGCATGTTTGTGATATCTATCATTTAATTTTAAGTTTCCATAGCATTATTGAATGAAATTTATCTATATCTATTTTTACTTGAATACATGGAATCATCTAATTTTTCTTCAAAATGACTCTTTATTTTTAATATAGATGACATTTATAAGACGCTTCACATAAAGAGAAAATGGATGGAAACTTATGTCAAAGAATCTTTCAAAGGCAGCAACCAGAAATTAGAAAGATTTTGCAAAACGAACGAACGAGAGAGGTAGAGTTGTTATATTTGTAGGGTCAAATGTGTATCATTTTAAAAATTATATGTGGCTGCAGTTTAAAAAAAATTATATCATGTCTGATTCTTTAGTAAAAATGTGTGGCTTTGATTTTGTCTAAACAGTTAACCCTATAACATCATGCCTTCAAGCAAACTAAATCTAATTCATAGAAATCTATGAAAATTTTATTTTCTGCTTTAAGTCAATGTTAATGAGATTTAAATTTTAATTTACATTCATTGTGGAAATACAGAAGTCTTGCACATAGTCTTAGGAATGTAATTTATGGATTATTATGTTTAACAATATTCAAAAGGAACAACTACAATTACATATGCAGACAATTTGTATATTTTAGTTGACATGTTTTGCACTGTCTTTACTAAGGCAATGTATGAAAAATAAATTAGATCTTATATTTGGTAGAAAATAATGAAAAAAAAACCACATTGAAATATAATTAAATTTTGTACATGTATATATGTGTGTGTGTGTGTGTGTGTGTGTTACGTGTGTGTTGTGTGTGTTTATATTTCTTTAATTTTGAAAAGCTAAAACGTAAATGAAAACCTCTCTGATAATATGTTAGCGGAAAAATCTATAATGATTTCCCATTAGATATTTTATACTGCTATTTTTCTTTTTATAGTATGAAATGTTCAATTGAATTTGTTCTGAGTGTTCATTTTCATATTGGTATGAAATGTGCCTGCTTTTGTTACTGTGCTTTACAGGAAGAACATCAACAACAAATTTTGTGAGCAGTATATAACTACATTTCAGAAGTCTGATATGGATGTACAGAAATTCAATGAAGAAAAAGAAAAATCAGTGGTTGGTACCATAAAAAAAACTTAATATTTAACCTAGTATTACTAAGTAGGAATGGAACAACTAGCCTTGAGTTGAGCATATGAAACTAAATTAAGTTCCATTATCTATCTATCCTTGCTTCTGTTCTAGTCTTACTGAGATATAAACTATTGATTGCATACTATATCAATGAAAACGATTAGGCATTTTATGGTATACCAGATCATAAATTTTCAAGAGGCAGACATTTGCAGAAAGATCAAGAGATGATTACCAGTGACTACAAAAAAAAAAAAAACAAAAAAAAAAAAACAAAAAAACCACAATATATCAGAGTTCAAAGAAGAGAGAAAGCTTATTTATTGGTTTCACCTGGACTCTGTTGTTTATATTAAAAAACCAACTCAATTTGGTAAATCAGTTCTTACAGTCCTAAATTTAGTAAAGATTTAGTAACAACAGAGGATGGAAACAAACAATCTCAACAGCCCTGGAAGAATTTTCCTGTGGAAGAATATCAGCAAACAATTTTAGATCACGTCTCCATTACTCTACCTGTAGAGTCATCACCTGGTTTCCAAGTAAGATCTGAGACAACGATAATCATATTAACTATTTTATTTTATTTACTGGTTAATAGTTTGGAAAGTATTCAATTTGAAAGGAACAGCAAATTCATTCTTGCCTCAGAAGGCATTGAGGAACCTGCCATTATGAGTCAGTTCTGGAAAGAGATAGGAACTAAAGATAAGTAATAAATACTCCAATTGAAGACAGTTTTTAAACATTGGACTCTGGATGACATTTCAAGGGAAAGTGATCATCCCTGTAAATAAGGAGTCTAAAGACAGAACAGCAGGGTACTTCAAAATTTGTAATTCTGCATATGGCAGCTGGTGAGAGGGAGCCAGTAAAGGAAGAGAACCACTGGTAGAAAGAAAACTACCATGAGTGAAGGAAAGTTTTAAAGAAGAAAAGATCCCTAAATGTGTCATATGCTGCATGTGGGCCCAATAAGATTGATTTACAGGGCTGGAAGATGGTTTAATTGGTAATCTTTCTCCTGTGTAGGCATGGAGACCCCAGCTTATATTCCCTGCATTGGGATGAATGCCCACACCACCACCAACAACAACAAAATAAACAACAACAAACTAGCAACACTAAAAACAAACCACCACCACAACAACAAAAAAAAGTTGGTGTGGTTGTGAGCATTTTAAAACAACCAATCTCAGATTTAGTTCAGAGAAAAGAAGATCTCCAGATCTTTGTAGCCAGCAGGTGTAGCATAAATGATGAGCTCTAGGTTTAGTGAGATTCTGTCTCTGAAACAGTACTGTGAAATCAAAGATGACACCCAATATTAACCCTTTGTCTCCAAATGTATGCAGGTGCACTTTTTTTAAAGATAAGCATTGCAAATTAGAGGTAATTTTACTTAATTATGATGATTTGAGTGCAAATGTGAGGTAAAAAATTGATCACAGTGAATAAAGGGCAAAACAGGATTGTAGTAGCCCAAGGTGAAAAGGTGTAAAGGGCTTGTCTTAATTTTTTTTTAATGCAAATTATCATGGTTGTGCGCAACCCTAAAGAATACAATGAGAACTTTATGTTACTACTTCTATATGTTGCTTGAGATTGGAATCTAGAGAAAACCAATCTAAGCTTCCAAGACTAGGATTTTACCGAGTTCATGTATACATGGTGCATGCCTATAAACATAAGAACTTGGGAGGCTAAGGCCAGTCTGTGCATTATGAAAAACTCTTTCACATTAAAAAAAATTCCTACCCCACAATTGGTAGCATAATGTTATTTCATATTATTGTAAATATATATATATATTTAGTCAAAATAGTTGTTAAAATTTTAAATCAGTTGGAAAACTATTCCTTTTAACTTTCATATAGAATTATTTTTGCTCACATAAATGTTTTAGTATTAGATATACATTTAGTGTTTTATTGTTAGACTGCCATGCATGTTGCATGGCAGTAACAACAAAAATAAACAGAATTGTTATACTAATGTTTTCCTTTTACATTTGTAGAATAGTTGTCAAAAAGAACAACAAGCATTGAAACTGTCCAAATGTAGTCAGAACCAGACCCTGGAAGCAGTTAAAGAAATGCATGAGAAGTCCATGGAGGTATGTTGCACATGGTCCATAAAATGACCTTAGGAATCTAAATATGTTTTAATAATCATAAAGTTTTAACTACTTATTATTTTGAATTATTTCTTACTGAAATGACTGCTATTATCCATAAAATCCTAATGGCTTTGTATGAATTATTAAAGATATAAAATGATAAAATGGGAATTTGACCTCAGATGTACCTCATACTTTAATAACACTATAATTATCCTGCTTTATTAAACATAACCCTAACACTAACCCTAATCCTAATCCTGACCTTAACCTTTACCCTATACATCATCTGCACAGAATCTTTCATATTTGTATCATGGGTAATTTATTTAATAAGAGGTACTTTTCTGTTTTAGGTTTTGATGAACTTGGGGACCAAGAACTAAGATATGCTTTTTGGTGTAGATGGTGAACTGAGAAAAAAAAATGTCTATGTTTGAAAGAGCCATCATGGAGAATAATCTGAAGTACTCTTCTACTTTCCCATCTTCAGAAAAATGAAGCATGAAAAATTTTCACTTGCTGGTATATATATAAAACAAATAAAAAAATCTCTAACTTTTTTGTTTCCTATGAAACAGAGTTTTAAAGTTTCTTTAATCCTTGTTATTCTGATGATTCTGAGAAGGAAGTTAATCCCAGTGATGTGATTACAAAGTTAACTAGCAGTTATACCTTTAGAGTTAAAATAGAACTTCTTTATTTTTAAATATCTTTAATCATTTTCTTGTTTAAGTGTAAGTGCATCTTTATATTAACTTCCAAAGGAAATCTAAATGAATATGTGAATGGTATATAGTCCCGTGGACTGAAATTCCACACACTAATATAGTTGAATTATTTAAAATTTATTCTTATACTTTTTTTAAAGTCGAGATTTTATTCTTCTCCTAGTTCCCCCTCTTACTGTTCCACACCCCATATCTCCTGCCTATATGCCCCCATGCTCCCAGGGCCCCAAGCCCACAATCCCCATCTCCAAGAGTATGTCCCCACCATCCTGTCCCCTCTCCACCAGACCTCCCTGCTCCCTGGGGCCTGAAGTCCCTTGAGGATTAGATGGACCTCATCTGACTGAGTCCAGACCTGGCAGTCCTTTTCTGTATATGTGTTGGTGGCTTTATATCATCTGGTGTATGAAGCCTGGTTGCTGGCTCAGTGTCTGAGACATCCTGGGAGGTCCAGGTTATTTGAGATTGTTGGTCCTCCTACCGGGTAGACCTCTTCCTCAGCTTCTTCCAGCTTTTCCCCAATTCATCCACAGGGGTTCCCAGCTTCTGTCTATTTGTTGCATATAAATTTGAGCATCTGACTCTTTCACCTGCTGGTTTGGTCTTTCAGAGAGCAGTCATGATAAGCCCATTTTTTGTGAGCACAGAATAGCATCAGTAATAGTGTCAGGCCTTGATGCCTCTCCTTGAGCTTTATCACAATTTGGTCTTGTCACTGGATCTCCTTTTCTTTAGGCTTTTCTCCATGTTTTTTCCTTGCAGTTCTTTCAGACAGGAACAATTCTGGGTTAGAGCTTTTTACTGTGGGATGGTAACTCAATCTTTCCACTTGATGTCCTGTCCCTCCACTGGAGGAGGACTCTACAAGTTCCCTCTCCCCACTGTAGGGCATTTCTTCTAAGGTCCCTCCCTTTGAGTCCTTAGGGTCTCTCACCTCCCAGGTCTCTGATATAACCGAGGGTTTTCTCACCTCCTACCTCAAAAAGTTGCCTGTTTCCATTCTTTTTGCTTTTCCTCAGCACTTCAGTTATGTTCCCCACACACATAATACCTGATCATGTTCACCTTCTTGTCCCATTTCCCACCCAGGCTCTTTCCTCCCCATCACTGTAGTGATTTTTTTAACCTTCTTAACATTTAAAATTGTTTTCATTCATACAGATAATTGAAATTTATTTATTTTTTGATTCATTATCTTATTAGTTTCCAAAGGTAAGAGATACAAATAAAGAAGGTACATTGGGTTGATTTTATTTCACTTCATTTCATTTTTGAAATAGGCACATAGTATGTTGTGTATTGTCCAAGAAGTTCTAGAATGTTTAGGTTCCAGGTGATCTCAGCATTCCATGTAGGTATTATTACAGGTATGTGACAACATACCTGGCTTATATTGTTCTTAAGAAAGTAGTCCCACAAAAATTTCCTATAAACACTTTAAAATTAACATTGCTCTCAGAGATGAAAATATTTCCTGTTAACTTACAAAATTCATAGAAAGTATATTTCTTTCTTGAAAGAAACTAAACTGCTAACTTCAAGGCAGGATAAAAGGACTGATTAGGTGGGAATATGGCAGGATCCTGGTAGGCATGTGCATTTGCAGCTGAGAGTTCTACATCTTCATCTGAAGGGTGCTAGGAAATGTGTAGCTTTCAGGCAGCTGGGCAGAGGGCATTAAAGTCCATGTTCACAATGATAAATTTCTTTCAACAAGGCCAAACTTACTGCAACAAGGTTATTAGCTCCAAGTAGTGCCACTCCCTGGGCCAAGAATAGTCAAAATATCAAATGTGTTTTTGAATGTTTGTGTTTGTGTTACTTTGGGTTTTATTGCCATCATGACCACACCAGACAACAAACACAAACAAAGAGAGACAGAGAATAAGTGAGAGAGAGAGAGAGATACAGAGAGAGAGACATAAACAGAGACAGAGACAGAGACAGTGACAGAGACAGAAACAGAGACTGAGACAGAGACAGAGACAGAGACAGAGACAGAGACAGAGTGAAGAGTCTCCAGGATCACAGTAACTCTTGAACACTTTGTAACTTATTTTCAGAGGTTTAATCCATTATTATCATGACTGGAAATATGGAAGCATTCAGACAGACACAATGCTAGAGAAGGAGCTGAGAGTTTTACATCTTGATACACAGGTAGATGATGGAGACTGTGTGTCACACTGGGGACAGCTTAAGCATAGCCGATCTCAAAGTCCACAAGCACAGTATTACATTTCCTCCAACAAGGCCACATCTACTCCAACAGGGTCACACATACTTCAACAAGGCCACACCTCCTAACAGTGCCACTCCTACTGGCACTATTTGTTCAGGACCTTTAAAAGTATTCTTAAAACTGTTCAATGGACAAAAGGTAACTTTAATGAAATAAGTACAGAACGATTGAAAAAATAAACTGGAATATGGATGTCTTGATTACTGTTCTATTGATGTGAGACATCATGACCACACCAAATTATAAGATGAAATATTTAATTGTGGTCTTACAGTTTCAGAGGGCGACTCCAGGACATCATGGTAAACACCATGGCGACAGGCATGCACACATGTATAGAGCAGTAGCTGAGAGCTCACAAACAATACTCCAGACAACAAACACAAATAGAGAGAGACAGAGAATGAGAGAGAGAGAGAGAGAGAGAGAGAGAGACAGAGACAGAGACAGAGACAGAGACAGAGACAGAGACAGAGTGACAGAGACAGACAGAGGCAGAGACAGAGAGAGAGAGAGAATGAAGAGAGAGAAAGATTGAGAGAGAGAGAGCCTGTTGTTTTGTTTGTTTGTTTGTTTTTTGTTTTTTTTGTTTTTTTTTGATAGTTCAAAAAATAGTGACAAATATCCTTTAATAAAAATACAAATCCTAAATCTTTCTTAACATCTCACCACCTGGAAAACTAACACCTTTGAATGTTTGAGCTTCAGTGGGCCACAATTTTTCAAAGAACGAAAGCATGTAAAAGAAAATGAAATCTAGTAATAAGTCTCCATGTCACTTCGTAGTATATTTTATATCATTACTTTTCTTTTCTCAGAGGTTAGGGTTATTTGCACAAAAAGAGACTAATCAGTCATCACTATCAAATAACCCAAAGGCATCCTAACCCTGCCAGATTTCTGCTTGAATAATCACATTGGCATTATTTATTTGTACGGAAACATAGCCCTTCTCCCTGACTTAGTTAAAAGTTTGGGACCAGTTGATGTGCAATTAATTTTGTTGATAATGGGACAAAACAGAAGCCTATAGGATTGACTGTATTGTTCCTGAGAGCTGAAGATTTCACTTCCATTTAATAAAATGTTATAAATATGATTTTAACACAAGCCTAAAATTGTGAAAAAGCTTTGTTTTCATATTTTCATTATTTACAGATCATTCTATGCTATATAAATGAACATAGAGGAGGAAACCTTTTGGTGTCACTGACACACACACTTAACTGAGGTCTCCTTTGCAGAGTAAGAAGATTTATCTATTCTCTATATTTGGGGTGTTTGCTTCTGGAACCCTAATGATATAAAGTCTCAGGTCTCTAGCCTAAAACAACATTGCATTTGCATATAAGCTATGCAAAGTAACCTCTTGTATATTCTAATCATATTTATGTGTGTCTGCATAGAGAATTGTACAGGTAAGTTCAGAGGGTAGGGAAGGGTGTAGTGTGTTCTGCTACTTTACTCCCTAATTTATCCCCTTATGACAGGGTTTGTTGCTGAGCTGGTAGTGAGGCTGGCTTTCAGGAAGCCACAGATATCTTCCTGTCTCTGCCCCTCCCAAAATCCTAAGCACTGGTGTTGTAGGTGAATGTTTGAAAACACACATGGCATTGCCTCTGGGCCATATCCCCTGATCCTTCTTTATTTTAAATAATCTCTGGATTACTTTTGCCCTTAATGTAATGTAAGTGCTATAAAAGGAGATGTTATTTAGGAAATTGAAATATAAGTGGTCTGTATATGTTCAGTACAGTATTAAGAACTGCATTAATTAATTCCTTGAGAACTTCATGCAATATATTTTGATGGAATTCACTTTCTAATTCTCTTGATACCTCCAGACCAAAACCAGACCAATTCCCACCTTAATCCTCCTCCCAAGTTCAAGTCTCCTTTTCTCCCCTTTGATACAACCCATTCAAATCAATTGTTTTGCCCATAAACTCTTGGACATGGGGCTACCAGTAGAGCATGGCAAACCTATATCACCTTCAAAGGCCTTACCTTTGATGAATACTGTCTCTCCATCCTTCATCAACAGTCCATACATTTTTAGATGGGGATGATGGATAGTGATACCGTACCACTCAGGGATGGAAGGCAGACTGGTCTGATTTTATGCAGTAGAGACATACAGAGTCTCAATGACCTCTCTGCCTTATGAGATTTCCACTTTCTCTTCCTTGAGGGTTCCTAAGACAAAGCACCTCTACTGCTTGCCTCTTTCTGTTAGTATGCGTATATGTACAAGTGTGTCTATATTATAGATGTTTCATTTTACATCCAAGTCAACACATAGTGGGGTTTGCAATCAACTGCTGGCACTATTTCACACTAGGCAATATTCCTTGATGCAGACTTGTTGGGACTACGTAACAGACAGAAACTGGGGATAGCTAGAAATCATCACATTTGGTTGTAGTATAGGTAAAATTTACACTTTTGACCTACATTTCTGGGTCCACCCTATGGTTTTAAGATGCAGGGAAGGGGGATCAAGACCCTTAACTTGCATTGCAATTTCCTTCTTCTTGAACTCACATTTATAAAAGCTCCTGGAGGTGCTGATGCTGTTAACCTGGACATTTTCCTTTTGGAACTGCTAGACAGAGATACCATTAAAGAGACAGATAGTTCCTATCACTTTGTGTAACACAAAGAATGCTGTGGTGAAATGGGTTTGAAATGTCTGTCCTGGGACTTTGATGAAGGTTTTGGTCTGAAGTACAATGCTCAAAGGTAGAACAATATACACAATCTGAAATGTGATTGGACCCTGAGGGCTTTAATCTATGAGTTAATTGATTGATGGGTGTGCATGGAAGGGGTGAGAAACTTGTAAAGGAACTTGGTCATTTGGGACATGTCTTGGAAGTTATTTATTATCTTTGGTCGCTTCCTGTGTTGATGCTTACTGGCTGCTAATAAGTTGGACAACTGTGTTCCTTCATGCCCCTTTCATATTCTTGTGACCATGGACCTGTTTTCCTTGTTGCTAGGCATCTTGTAACAGTGATGAAAATGATTTACATGAATGTTTCTCACTAGAGATACTGACTTGTCTGGTCCAGGTTAACCATGGTTTAATTCTTTAAGCGTTTTTCTAGAAATTTCATGCTAACATTAAACCCAAAGTTACCAAGCAGTTGTACCTGGAAGATTCTGGCAGTGTATCTGTTGTCTTAGAAATAAAGAACTTTGCTGCTTTCCACACTGGTCCTTCCTCTGCATTCACTACTGTATTTTAATAGATTGCAATATCATATGAAGTATCAGAAAATGAGGGAAAAATGGAAGGGAGGTGAAAATGTGTTAGAATCATTAAATTACACACTTAATGAAATCAATTGATTTTTTGTATACAAAGGAAACTTCAAAATTGCAGAAAAGGCTTAGCCTACTGTGATGCTGTTCATGGGAGTTGGTATTCATCATACCTCATGTGATGTAGCTGATAATAGTAGTGGGTTTATTACAGATGAATCAGACACGAATATGAGCATGAAGAGATAACACCGAGTTGCCTCAGGAGAAACAAATCAGGTAAAATTCATTGGATTTCATTATGAGGAATTTTTTTTCTTTTTTTTGTCTAAATGAGTTGGCAGGAAATTGGACAGATTGGCAAGTCTGACAGTAAGTGTAACACATATTAGAATGTGGGGGTTGTGTGGCTATAGGAAATATTTGTTCATGTCACCTCTTATTGAGTATCATTGCTGATAAACGTAGTTATCCTTCACTTATGCAATGCATGGAATTGGGTCTATGCAGGGGCAAAGGGGAGGAAATGCTGTTGAGTAATGTTTGGGTAGGTTGTTGAGTCTGTGAAACATTCCTGTGATGGGACTTTATTTTTTCTCAATCTTGACAATCTACAGTTACCTAAGAAGAGAGAACAATTGAAGATCTGTCTCTATTCACTTGGTTATTTGGTAAGTCTATAGTATATTTTCTTGGCTAATGAGTGATGTGGGAGGGCCCATCCCTGTGGCTAAGCTCATCAATAGTCATTTATAGATGGGAGCATTCTAGATTGTATTTAAAAAAATGGCTGATCAAGCCATAGAAAATTGGTGGTAGAATAAGAACGTTCTCTATTGACTCATATATATGAATATTTAGTCACTGGGAAGTGACAGTGAGTTTAAAGATTAGATGGAATAAGATAAGGTGTGGCTTCATTGGAGGAAGTGGGTGTGTCAAAAAGGATGGGTTTGAGTTTTAAAGAAGGCATTGCAATGGCAGAATCTCTCTCTTTGCCTAAGGATCATTAGTTCTCTATTGCTCCAATGATGGGGTCCCTCACTTGATGATTGTCCAAACTTCTAAAAATGTAAGCAAGCCTCCAGTTAAATGCTTTGTTTTCTAATAGTAGCCTTAACCATGGTGTCTCTTCACAGCAATAGAACAGTGACTAAGTCAGTGGCAAGCCAATAAGCAGTGTTTGCTGTTACTGATTCAACTTCCTGTTTTGTCTTCCTTGGTGATAGTCTGTAACCCTTCTATTTCCAAGTTATTTTTGATTGTAATATTCTACATTGTGAGAAAGAAGCAAACTAGAAAAATTACATCTCAGGTAGGTACATGAGTATATCTTATGTTTAAATAAAAATAAAATGTCTGCACATTATTATTTGTGGTTTTAAGATAAGTGACATTGGCATTATTAGACATTTTTCCTTAAGAATGTCTTACTATTTTTATTGTTGAAAGGTTCCACCATGTCCAAAGAGCAAATTCCATAGCAAAGGTTTTTTTTCAGCTTATACTTCCACATTGTTGTTAATCATCAAAAAAGTTGGGACAGAAACTGAAACAACACAGGATCTTGGAATTAGAGGCTCATTCATAGGCTATGTTGTAGTGATGCTTATTGTCTTGCTCCTCTAGTCTTGCTTAGCTTGCATTCTAAAAAAACCCAGGAGTACCACCACAAGAATTTCAACACCCACAATGGAGTTGGTGCTCTCTCACCAATTAAAAAAATTCTGAACAGCTGGATCTTATGGAGGCATCTTCTCAACTGAAGCTCCTCCTCTTTGAAGACTCTAGATCTTGTTGAGTTGCTATTAAACCAGTGTGGCATTCTAAATATAGTTGGCCTATGAGGAGGTGTGGCCTTGTAGGAATAGGTCTGGCCTTGCTGGAGGAAACATATCACTCTGGGTCTTTAAAGCTCTGCCCAGTGTGAATCAGACCATACCTGCATGCAAAATACATATTTTTTCTTGGAAGCATTTGGATGGAGTTGCATAATTCTAAACTTCCTCTCCACCATTATGTCTGCCTAGACTCTGCCATATTTTCTGCCTTGATGATCGTGAAGTGAACCTCTGAACGTGTAATTAAATGTAGAAAAGCCCTAATGAAATGTTGTCTCTTATGAGTGGCCTTGGTCATGGTGTCTTTTCACAGAAACAAATCCCTAACTAAGAGAATCAGTTACTGCAGAAACTCTCCCAGATATTAAAATTAATCAACAATAGAAAGTATTTTCAAGTGCTGCAGCATACAAACTTATTCTAGAGAGAAAAATTGTAATGAATGAATCCATGGCATTTCAGCCTCAAAAAAAAAAAAAAAGTCTCTGCGTATAGATGGAACCCAGGCAGACCTCCATGAAGTACACGGGCTCCTCAGGAAGTGACCAACACTGTGGGCAACCTCATAACATTTGAAACCCATGACAACTGGCATAGAAAAAAGGTCAGCATATATGCATTGGTTACACCTTCAGTGTTTTCTAAGAATGAGGTCACACATAAGGAAAAGATTAGAATATCCAGGCTATAGACAGGCTGAAGGTATGTAGGGAGTCATATGTTTAGAGGAGAGTTAGGTGGAACAGGCAAGTGTGGGAGCTTTTTATGGTCATCTGGGCCTCTCATTAGAGACCTCCAAAAGATCGCAGGATTCATCAGAAGCAAAGAGTGCTCACAGAAGGAACTCAGGATCCATTCCAACCCGACATTATCTCACAGCATATTCATTTTCTCTTTTACTTTACTTTTGAAACTGATTACACAAAATCAAGGTTTCTGTGATGATTTAGGGAGTCTCATATATTTAAACATTCACTTCTGGATTGTCTGGATAAAAATGGACTCTAAGTACCACACACACACATACAAACACACACACACACACACACACACACACACACACACACACAGAGAGAGAGAGAGAGAGAGACAAACACAAACACACGAATCTGTAATGATTGACTGGATATTTGTTAAGAAAACAAAGAGGCCAATGTGGATAGGGCCCAAGTTTGAATATTCCCAGAAACTTTCTCTTCTTCCTGTGACTCCTGCCTAACTTTTCGAGAACTCCAACTTAGAATTCATTTGTCTCTCAGTGCACTCTACTCTTTGTGTTCCTTATTGCTTTTAATGGTCACCATCAATTAGAACTTTCTTACCTTCATCCTGGTCTGTTTTCTGCATGTGAATTTTGGATTTCTTTAAAAAGATATCTTTATGGGATTAGAGAGATGAATCAATGGTAACAAGCACTTTTGCACCACAAGAATAGATCTGGTTTCTTGATTTCATATCCACTGGCCAGTAATCACCTTTAATGGCAGCTCCAGGGGACCTGACAACTCATGTCTCTGTGCTCACCTGTACTCAAAAGGACATGCAATATCCCCACCCACATAAGTAAAGATAATAAATCTTAAAATGTGAGACAGATTTCACTAAGTTTCATTATTCAAATGAAACCTGATTTTCTCTGATTTCTGAGTCTATTTCAATCAGTTTTCTGCGTTTCACCTTGTGTAACAAGGCCACATTTCTTTTAAATGTCCCTCTTTCCCCAACTTTTTGTTTCTCCTTCAGTGTTCACATCAGAGTTTCTACCTATGCTTTGTCCTTCTCCCCTACTTCCTAAACATCCATCTTTTGCTGCTATCTCTGCTCCTCCAAGTTCCATCTCCAATTCCTTATTCTACATGCAGACCAGAGAAGCTGTTCTTTTTAGCATGTATGATTTTAGGTGTATGTACTGTTCACCACCTGAAATGAAACTTTCATCTTCATTTGATATTCCTTCCACTGTAGGCCATCTCTTCCAGCAAATTGTTAACTCACAGAATATCATGTCACACTTTTAAATTTTTAGAGCAAAACACATTTTATTGGCAAAGATACTGGGATTGTCAAAGACCCTTATGTAGCCAACACAGGAAAAAAAAACAAAAAACTTTTTTTTTCTTCCAGTCCTATACGTTTACGTTTCTGTACTTTATGATTTTACAACTTCAAGAATCTTTGGCACCAGAGTATAGACATAGATATGGATGTCACCATGAAACTTGATAAAGTACACAGAAGGATTGGCTAGAATTTGGTAAACAACCTTTCTGAACTATTTGGAACCACCTTTTTTGGTGTACTGCACCCAGTTACCTATCAACACATCACTGTCATCTCCTGATCTCTCCTCAGCCAGAGGAGTGTCTGGAATGATGTGGAGGTTCCCTTTCTTGTAGTCATCCAGGAGCTGATAGAAGTAGAGAGCTGGATCCTTCTTGTAGGTAATGTAAAACAAATCCTTCATGATTGGAACCTGGGCTAGCACAACCCCCCTTCAGTTGTCCTCAGAGCCATCTTTACCCTTAAATTTGTGTTGTACTGCTCTGCCAACCAGGGCTCTGGCGAGGTGGGCATCCCTTACCTGAGGAAATCTTACTTTGGGAGGCAAAACCTTAAGGTTTAAAATCCTGTCATCATTGTAGAGCTCCTGTCCATAGACGCTGTCATTTCCATCATACTTCACCAAATAAAGAGAAGGGTTTGTTGGGAGTTGACCTAGCACTATGGTCTTCCATTGATTGACAGGCTCATTACCTTCCTTCCAACCTTGAGAAATTCTGCAGCCAACAATATTCCTCAAGACGTTGGAAGAAGACATCCTCCTCCTCTTCTTCATGAGGGATGTCATGCTAAGACTCTTCAGAGGTATTGTCTTCTACATGGCTGTAGCCCTGGTGTGGTAGACCACACCAACCCTGGGCAGATGTCTTGTGGGTAACATTCTGTGTTCAAATATCATACTTGCCCATTGCCTTGGATTGAAGATATTGCCTGTTTACACCAGACACAATGCTGTTGCTACTGTCATATATATGAGTTACTGAAAGGCAATGAGTGTAGGATGGGACAGAATGCTGGAGAAATGCTCTTCTCTAATGGAATTTTTGAGTAGGTCAAGAAGGCTATGCTAAACATGTTTGGGCTTCTAAACTTAATTTGATCAAAATAAGAAGTTCATAATCCAGCTATGGTGGCGCAAGCATTTAAACTCAGCATTCAGAAGGCAGGATAAGGCAGATTTCTGACTTAGAGACCAGCCTGGTCTACAAAGTGAGTTCCAGGGCAGCTAGTGGTAGATAAAGGAACCATGTCTCCAAATCAGCAACAATATTAACAACTAAAACAAACAAAAAAAAAACAACAAAAACAAAACAAAACAAACAAACAAACAAAACAAAAAAACAAAAATGAAAAACAAACAAAAAACAAAACAAACAATCAAATCAGAAGTTAATAGGAGGTGTTAGTGACCCAAGTCTTAAATCCTAGTACTCAAGAGGCAGAGGGAGGCAAACCTTAGTGTGATAAAGGCTAGTCTATTCTACAGAGTGATTCTCCTAACAGCCAACGCTACACACAAACACACTCAAAGTAAAATTAAACACCCATCCAAAGAAAAAACGAACAAACAAAACAACAACAACAACAACAAAAAACAAATAAATAAGGGAAACAAGGAAATTATCGAAGGGAAATTAACAAGTAATTCTCCACAGCTCAGAATAACATACTCAGATGAATATGTCTTCAGCCCTGAGCTAATTTGCCTCTTCTGAGGAACATCTCCTTGCATGTCTATGTCAATGTGGAAGTTGGTATGCCTTTTACCCAAAATGATCAAGGAGAGAACAGAATAAAGAAAATGAGCCAGAGTTGTTACCTACCCTCTCTTGTACCTGCAAGCTCTGAATTAGGTGGCAATATTCACAAATATCCCAGGGACACAGCACACCACTGGCCTTCTGTAATATGTCACCTGACCCAGCCTCAGGATTATTTGGTGATTATTTGCCACTGCAACTCTGGCCTCAACAAATCCAGGCAATATCAGCCATTTAGAACTAACATTTTCTAAAATACATACGGACAAAGAAGTGCTTTGACATTTTAATGGAATTGTGAAGGAGATATTGTTAGCAAGGATAATAAATTCAGGAGATCAACTAAACTGGATCAACCATGCCCCTGGCCCCAAACATGGGAGAATTTAGAATGTACAGTTACTCAGTGTGGGAGGGAAAACTTTCAGCTTTCTATAGCTATGAGGGTCCCATTCACTTCATAAATGTACTTACCCAAAGAAAATGTCTTAGTCATCAAGATTCTGTCTTTTGATACAGACCAGGCAAAAAAAACTTGAGGAACAACGTTGGGCTTCAGGAGCTGGCCTGCCTTTCATACACCACTGGGAAAATAGTGGACACACCTTCTAGGGATTCTAGTGCCTCCAAGTGGAATAGATGTGCAATCTATGGCCAGTGCTCTGTGACATCACCTAGTTCAGCTTGCATCATAGAACCCCACTCATGCTGGTTCCTTCCCTAATTACACCAGAGACATTAACCATCTTGGCTTTACGTTTTCATATGGCATTCTCGAAATACAAAATATAATCCCTACTGAAATGTCCTGATGACTTGAGTCACATTCTGCCCAAGTAATTCACACCTGTATTGTTTTTATCATTTTGGTGGTTGGGTTTCTGTTTATTCATTTGTTGATTGTTTGTTTTGTTTTTGTTTTTATTTTCCTCCTGTGAAAGCCTTCAGTTTCTGACTCACCAACATCCTTGGTGGTTATTTTCCCTGTTCCAACCTTTCCCTGGATATCTTTAAACTGTTCTTAGTGTCAGAAATTGTGCCAGACTCTTTGAGGCAGCACATTGGATAGCACATCAAAATTCTGTTTATGAAAACCCAAAGTTAGAGCAATAAATATTTTATTCAAACAAAGCAGGAATTTTACAGGGTTAAGTACCTTGTATTGAAGTTATTTGCAACCGTGAATCATTGATTCTTTGCAAAATGAGAAGGCAATCTAGCTCTTGTTCCTGCTTACAAAGTTGTGATGAAGTTAAACCCAATATCAACCAGTCATGTTTTAAAGGCCTTTAAAATTTATTAGTATTTCTGGTTACAAGTAATTTAGTAGATTAAATGCAGTAAAACAGGGTGAAATAGATTTGATAATTTTACTTTTGAAATATGGGTAAACAAAATATTGAATGCTGGTAAGTATGGAATTTACTTACAAATTATCAGGCACTTTAATTTTTCATGCCATATAGATCGTAAGTTCTTCCAGAAAAATTAATTTCAGGCCCTTACACGGTAACCATCACACTTTGTATATTTTTTTCATAGATGTTGACACTACCCATAGTGGGCTAGACCCTTCAACATCAGCCATCCAAAAAAGATCATTCCTTACAGGTGTGGCAAATGACCAATGTGATGGAGGCAGTTCTTTATCTGCGGTTCTATATTCCCAGGTTGAGTAAACTAAAAAAAAAAAAAATGCAAGAAGGACCATTTCACATCCATATCATAAACGTTGATTGCCTTACTGTGTGCAATAAACATGCGATAGATTAATACTAGATGTCAACCACTGGATAGATGGCTTAAAACATGAGAGAGAGAGAGAGAGAGTGACAGAGAGAGAGAAAGAGGAGAGAGAGAGAGAGAGGGAGAGAGAGAGAGAGAGAGAGAGAGAGAGAGAGAAAGAAAGAAAGAATGAGAGAGAGTTTTTGATATGTCATAGGGTGTTTGATATTTCAAGCCCAGTGCCAAATCACTTTTAATGAAAACACAAATCCTAATTCTTTCTAAACATCCCACCACCTGGAAAAATAACTCCTTTGAATATTTGATCTTCTGTGAGCCACAATTATTCAAACTAATAAAGTATTTAAAAGAAATTGAAATCAAGTAATAATTGTCCATGCCACTTCTTGGAATATTTTATATCATTACTTTTCTTTTCTTAGAGGTTAGGGTTATTTGCATAACAAGAGACTAATCAGTCATCATTGTCACATCAGCCAAAGGCATCCTAACCCTGCCACATTTCTACATGATTAATCACATTGGCATTACTTATTTGTATGGAAACATATCCCTTCATCCTGATTTAGTTAAAAGCGTGGGAACTGTTGATGTGCAATTAATTTTGTTCATAATGGGACAAAACAGAAGCCTACAGGATTGTTCCTGGGAGCTGAAAATTTCCCTTCCATTTAGTAAAATGTTATAAATATTATTTTAACACAAGCCTAAATTCGTGAAAAAGCTTTGTTTTCATATTTTAATTATTTACAGGTCGTTCTGTGCCATATAAAGGAAGGTAGAGAAGGAAAGCTGTTTTGGAATCACTGACACACACACTTAACTGAGGTCTCTTTGCATAGTAACAAGATATGCCCATCCGCTATATCTGGGGAGTTTGCTTCAGGACCTCTAATGATATAAAGTCCTCAGGACTCTAGGCTAAGATAACAGAACACTGCTTATAAGCTATGCAAGATAAGCTCTTGTATATTTTATTTATATTCATGTGTGTCTGCACACAGATCTGTACAGGTAAGTTCAAAGGTAGCGAAGGGTATAGTGTGATTTGCTCCTTCACTCCCTAATTTATCCCCTTTCTACAGGGTTTCTTGCTGAGCTAATATTGAGGCTGGCTTTCAGGAAGCCACAGTCATCTTCCTGTCTCTTCCCCTCCCAAAATCCTAAGCACTGGTGTTGTAAGTAAATAAACACAGGCATGAATTTGCCCCTGGGCCATAACCTCTGATCCTTCTTTATTTTAAATAATCTCTGGATTACTTTTGCCCTTAATGTAATGAAACTGCTACACAAGGGTTTGTTATTTAGGAAATGGAAATATAAGTCGTCTGTATATGTTCAGTACAGACATTATATATTAAGAACTACATTCATTAATTCCTTGAGAAATTCATACAATGTATTTTGATGGAATTTATTTTTCAGTTCTCTTAATAACTACTCCCGGACCAAAACCAGATCCATTCCCACCTTAATCCTCCTTCCAACTTCATGTCTCCTTTTCTCCCCTTTGATACAACCCATTCAAATCAATTGTGTTGCCCATAAACTCTTGGACATGGAGCTACCAGTAGTGCCTGGCCAACCTATAACCTTCAAAGGGCATACCTTTGATGTAAACTGACTCTCCATCTTTCATTAACTGTCCATACCTTCTCAGATGGGGATGATGGATAGTGAGAACCTACCACTCATTGATGGAAGGCAGACTGGCCTGATTTTGTGCAGATAGAGACATACAGTTTCTCAATGACCTCTCTGCCTTACAAGATTTCCACTATCTCTTCATTGAGGGATCCTAAGACTCAGCTCCTCTACTTCTTGCCTCTTTCTGTGAGTATGTGTGTGTGTACAAGTGTGTCTATATTATAGATGTCTCATTTTACATCCAAGTCAACGCATAGTGGGGTTTGCAATCAACTGCTGGCACTATTTCACACTAGGCAATATGCTGTGATGCAGATGGTGGGACTAAATACCACACTGAAACTGGAGATGGCTAGAAATCATCACAGTTGGTTGTAGTATAGGTGAAATTTACACTTTTGACCTAAACTTCTGGGTCCACCCTATGGCTTTAAGATGGAGGGATGTGGGATCAAGAACATTAACTTGCATTGCATTTTCCTTCTTCTTGAACTCATATTTTAAAATACCTCATGGAGGTGATGATTCTGTTGGCCTGGACGTTTTGCTTTTGTAACTGCTATACAGAGATATCCTTAAAGAGACAGATAGATCCTATCACTTTTTGTAACATAAAGAATTGTGTGGTGAAATGGGTTTGCAATGTCAGTCGTGGGTTTTGATGAAGGTTTTGGCCCCAAGTACAATGTTCAAAGATAGAACACTATACACAATCTGAAAAGTGATTGGACCCTGAGGGGTTTAATCAATGAGTTAATTGATTTATGGGTGTGCATTGAAGGGGTGAGAAACTTGTAAAGGAACTTGGTCATTTGGGACATGTCTTGGAAGTTATTTATTGTCTTTGGTCGCTTCCTGTGTTGATGCTTACTGGGTAATAATAAGTTGGACAACTGTTCTCCTTCATGCCCCTTTCATACTCTTGTGACTATGGACCTGTTTTCCTTGTTGCTAGGCATATCGGAACAGTGATGAAAATTATTTACATGAATGTGTCTCACTAGTGATACTGATTTTTCTGGTCCATTGTAACCATTCCTTAATTCTTTAAGCTTTTTTCTAGAAGAATCATGCTAACATTACACCGAAAGTTACTAAGTAGTTGTACCTGGAAGATTCTGCCAGTGTATCTGTTGTCTTAGTAATAAAGAACTTTGATTCTTCCCACACTGTTTTTTCCGCTGTATTCACTACTGTATTTTAATAGATTGCAATATCATATGAAGTAGCAGAAAATGAGGGGAAATGGAAGGGAGATAAAAATGTGTTAGAATCATTAAATTACACACTTAAAAATAAAGAAATCAATGTATTTTTTATTATAGAAAGGATACTACAAAAAAATCTGCTGAAAAGGTTTGACCAACTCATGGAGATGGTATTTGTCATACCTCCTGTGATGTAGCTGTAAATAGTAGTGGGTTTATTACAGATGAATCAGACACCAATATAAGCATGAAGGGATAATACTCAGTTGCCTCAGGAGAAAGAAATCAAGTAAAATTCATTAGATTTCTTTATGAGGAGTTTTTTTGTCATAGCTTTGGTGGCATAAAATTGGACAGATTGGCAAGTCTCCCAGTAAGTGTAACACACAGTAGAATTTCGGGGTTGTGAGGCTATAGGAAATATTCAGCTCATGTCACCTATTATTGAGTATCCTTGCTGATGGAGGTAGTCACCCTTCACTTATGCCATACATGGAAGTGTGTCTATGCAGGGGCAGAATGCAATAGATGGTGTTGAGTAAAGTTTTTGTAGGTTATGGTGTAAGTTAAACATTACTGTGATGGGATATTTTTTTTTCCAATTTTGACAATCCACAGTTACCTGAGAAGAGAGAACAATTGAAGATCAGTCTCTATTCACTTACTTGTTCATTAGGTAAGTCTATGGGATATTCTCTTGGCTAATGATTGATGTGGGAGGGCCCATCACTGTGGCTAAGCTCATCAGTAGTCCTTAATAAATGGGAGCCTTTTAGGCTGTATTTTAAAAAAATAGCTGAACCAGCCATGGGAAAAGTGGTGGTTTGAATAATAAAGTCACCTATAGACACATATATATGAATATTTAGTCACCAGAAAGTGGCAGTGAGTTTAAATTTAGAAGGAATAAGAGAAGGTGTGGCTTCATTGGAGAAAGTGGGCGTATCAACAAGGATGGGTATGAGTTTTCAAGAAGCCAATGCAATGGCAGAATCTATCTCTTTGCCTAAGGATCAATAGTTCTCTATTGCTCCAGTGATGGGGTCCCTCTCGTGATGATTGTCCAATCATCTGAAAATGTAAGCAAGCCTCCAGTTAAATGCCCTGTTTTCTTCTTTTTCTTTTTTTTCCCATTTTTTATTAGGTATTTAGCTCATTTACATTTCCAATGCTATACCAAAAGTCTCCCATACCCACCCACCCCCAATCCCCTACCCGCCCACTCCCCCTTTTTGGCCCTGGCATTCCCCTGTACTGGGGCATATAAAGTTTGCTTGTCCAATGGGCCTCTCTTTCCAGTGATGGCCGACTAGGCCATCTTTTGATACATATGCAGCTAGAATCAAGAGCTCGGGGGTACTGGTTAGTTCATAATGTTGTTTCACCTTTAGGGTTTCAGATCCCTTTAGCTCCCTGGGTACTTTATCTAGCTCCTCCATTGGGAGCTCTGTGATCCATCCATTAGCTGACTGTGAGCATCCACTTCTGTGTTTGCTAGGCTCCACATAGTCTCACAAGAGACAGCTACATCTGGGTCCTTTCGATAAAATCTTGCTAGTGTATGCAATGGTGTCAGCTTTTGGATGCTGATTATGGGGTGGATCCCTGAATATGGCAGTCTCTACATGGTCCATCCTTTCATCTCAGCTCAAAACTTTGTCTCTGCAACTCCTTCCATGGGTGTTTTGTTCCCACTTCTAAGGAGAGGCATAGTGTCCACACTTCAGTCTTCATTTTTCTTGAGTTTCATGTGTTTAGGAAATTGTATCTTATATCTTGGGTATCCTAGGTTTTGGGCTAATATCCACTTATCAGTGAGTACATATTGTGTGAGTTCCTTTGTGAATGTGTTACCTCACTCAGGATGATGCCCTCCAGGTCCATCCATTTGGCTAGGAATTTCATAAATTCATTATTTTTAATAGCTGAGTAATACTCCATTGTGTAGATGTACCACATTTTCTGTATCCATTCCTCTGTTGAGGGGTATCTGAATTTTTTCCAGCTTCTGACTATTATAAATAAGGCGGCGATGAACATAGTGGAGCATGAGTCCTTCTTAGCAGTTGGGACATCTTCTGGATATATGCCCAGGAGAGGTATTGCTGGATCCTCCGGTAGTACTATGACCAATTTTCTGAGGAACCACCAGACTGATTTCCAGAGTGGCTGTACAAGCCTGCAATCCCACCAACAATGGAGGAGTGTTCCTCTTTCTCCACATCCATGCCAGCATCTGCTGTCACCTGAATTTTTGATCTTAGCCATTCTGACTGGTGTGAGGTGGAATCTCAGGGTTGTTTTGATTTGCATTTCCCTGATGATTAAGGATGTTGAACATTTTTTCAGGTGCTTCTCTGCCATTCGGTATTCCTCAGGTGAGAATTCTTTGTTCAGTTCTGAGCCCCATTTTTTAATGGGGTTATTTGATTTTCTGAAGTCCACCTTCTTGAGTTCTTTATATATGTTGGATATTAGTCCCCTATCTGATTTATGATAGGTAAAGATCCTTTCCCAATCTGTTGGTGGTCTTTTCGTCTTATTGACGGTGCCTTTTGCCTTGCAGAAACTTTGGAGTTTCACTAGGTCCCGTTTGTCAATTTTCGATCTTACAGCACAAGCCATTGCTGTTCCGTTCAGGAATTTATCCCCTGTGCCCATATCTTCAAGGCTTTTCCCCACTTTCTCCTCTATAAGTTTCAGTGTCTCTGTTTTTATGTGAAGTTCCTTGATCCACTTAGATTTGACCTTACTACAAGGAGATATGTATGGATCGATTCACATTCTTCTACATGATAACAACCAGTTGTGCCAGCACCAATTGTTGAAAATGCTGTCTTTCTTCCACTGGATGGTTTTAGCTCTCTTGTCGAAGATCAAGTGACCATAGGTGTGTGGGTTCATTTCTGGGTCTTCAATTCTGTTCCATTGGTCTACTTGTCTGTCTCTATACCAGTATCATGCAGTTTTTATCACAAATGCTCTGTAGCTTTAGATCAGGCATGGTGATTCCACCAGAGGTTCTTTTATCCTTGAGAAGAGTTTTTGTTATCCTAGGTTTTTTGTTATTCCAGATGAATTTCCAAATTGCTCCTTCTAATTCGTTGAAGAATTGAGTTGGAATTTTGATGGGGATTGCATTGAATCTGTAGATTGATTTTGGCAAGATAGCCATTTTTACAATGTTGATCATGCCAATCCATGAGCATGGGAGATCTTTCCATCTTCTGAGATCTTCTTTAATTTCTTTCTACAGAGACTTGAAGTTTTTATCACACAGATCTTTCACTTCTTTAGTTAGAGTCACGCCGAGATATTTATTAATATTTGTGACTATTGAGAAGGGTGTTGTTTCCCTAATTTCTTTCTCATCCTGTTTATTACATAGTACTTGAAGAATGAGCCAGAGCAATTCGACAACAAAAGGAGATCAAGTGGATATAAATTGGAAAAGAGGAAGTAAAAATATCACTTTTTGCAGATGATATGATAGTGTATATAAGTGACCCTAAAAATTCCTCCAGAGAACACCAAAACCTGATAAACAGCTTTGGTGAAGTAGCTGGATATAAAATTAACTCAAACAAGTCAATGGCCTTTCTCTACACAAAGAATGCCTTGTTTTCTAATAGTTGCCGTCACCATATGTGTCTCTTCATAGCAATAGAACAGTGGCTAAGACAGTGGCAAGCCAATAAGCAGTGTTTGCTGTTACTGACTCAACTTCCTGTTTTGTCTTCCTCAGTGACAATCTGTATTCTTTTTATTTCCAAGTTATTTTTTATTGTAGTATTCTACATGGTGAGAAAGACGAAAACTAGAACAATTACATCTCAGGTACGTACATGACTATAGCTTATCTCTAAGTAAAAATAAAATGTCTACACATTGACATTGGCACTGTTAGACATTTTTTCCCTAAGAATACCTTACTGTTTTTCATTGTTGTAAGGATTCACCATGTCAAAGAGCAAATTCCATAGCAAAGGTTTTATTCAGCTTATACTTCCACAATGCTGTTTATCACCAAAGAAGTTGGGACAGAAACTGAAACAACACAGGATCCTGGAATCAGAGGCTCATTCATAGGCTATGGAGTGGTGATGCTTATTGTCTTGCTCCTCTAATCTTGCTTAGCTTGCTTTCTTAAAGAACCCAGGACTACCACCACAAGGATGTCAACACCCACAATGGAGTGGGTGCTCTCCCATCAATTAAGAAAATTCCTAACAGCTGGATCTTATGGAGGCATCTTCTCAACTGAGGCTCCTTCTCTTTGAAGACTCTAGATCTTGTCAAGTTGCTATGAAACCAGTGTGGCATTCTAAATATAGTTGGCCTATGAGGAGGTGTGTCCTTGTAGGAATAGGTCTGGCCTTGCTGGAGGAAGCATATCACTCTGGGGCTTTAAAGCTCTACCAGTGTGGAAGAGACCCTACCTGTATGCAAAATACATAGTTTTTCCTCGAAGCATTTGGATGAAGGTGCATAATTCTAAACTTCCTCTCCACCACCATGTCTGCCTAGACAGTGCCATATTTTCTGCCTTGATGATCATGGAGTGAACCTCTGAACGTGTAATGAAATGTAGAAAAGCCCTAATGAAATGAGTCTCTTATGAGTGGCCTTGGTCATGGTGTCTTTTCACAGCAACTAATCTCTAACTAATAGAATCAGTTACTGCAGAAACTCACAGATATTAAAATAAATCAACAATCGAGATTATTATCAAGTGCTAAAGCATGCAAACTTATTCTAGAGAGAAAAACTGTTATGAATGTGTCTATGGCATGACTCTCTCAAAAAAGAAAAAGAAAAAAAAGTAAGAAGGACCATTTCACAGTCATATCATCAATATTGATTGCCTCACTGTGTGAAATAGACAAGAAATGGATTAACATTAGATGTCAACCACTGGATGAATGGCTTAAAACGAGAGCGAGACAGAGAGGGAGAGAGAGAGAGGGTGAGAGAGAGAGAGAGAGTGAGAGAGAGAGAGGGTGATAGAGAGAGAAAGAGAGAGAAAGAGAGAGAGAGAAAGAGAGAGAATGAGGAGAGAGAAAAATGAGATGAAAGAATGAGAAAGAGAGAGAAAGAATGAGAGAGAGATAGCCTGATGGGTTTTTGATACTTCAAGCCTCAGTGGCCAATATCCTCAGAAAATTACAAGCTGATAAGGAATTAGTTGAAGAACAATACCTTTTGGGTCATTTTCAAACTTCTGTATCTCCATGGAATACCCCATTTTTTTTTATCAGAAAGATGCATTTTCAATTAAAAGTACCTTCCTTGAAATTTTGATCTTATTTTTGGTACAAAGGACTCATAATCTAATTTTTTAAAAGAATCATATTTCCAAGTGGTGGTGGCAAACACCTTTAATCCCAGCACTCGAAAAGCAGAGACAGGTGAATTTCTAAGTTCGAGGCCAACCTGGTCTACAGGGTGATTTCCAGAACAACCATGGCTACACAGAGAAACACTGTCTTGAAAACTCAAAGAGAGAGAGAGAGAGAGATAGAGAGAGAGAGAGAGAGAGAGAGAGAGAGAGAGAGAGAGAGAGAGAGAGAGAGAGAGAGAGTTTCTATACAGAGAACAAATATGAAAGGTTTTCAAACTGACTTTCATTTTCCAAGTATGGTATGAACCCTAGAGTTAGTAACAAAGAACACAGAACACAACACATAGCAGACAAAAGTACAAAGCACACTCAAATAGAAAGAAAGGCATCAAAATAGTGAATGTGAGTACCTTTTTAATGGAGCACAAACACTCTCCCATTCTCCATGAGAACCCAATAAAATCCCTGTTGTCTCCAAAGACTTTGAGTAGGAATTCATCCAGTATCCTTTCTCTTCTATTTGGTTAGAGCTGACTCAAACCTGCAAGGTCCAGGACAGAAAAAATAGACTCCCTCATCCAATTTGGTATGTGTGTTTCCAGGTAGTGTTACAGATCCTCACATGCTTAGACCACTAAAATAGAGCACATCTATTCTACCACAGTTACGGAAGGCAACATTGTAAAAATCAAGGGGCTGGCTAGTTTTCCTAGTTGCTGGCACTGTGGTTGGCAACCTGTAGGTTGCTAGTCCGTGTGACAAATTTCACAGGAGTTGTCCTAGACTATCTGTATGTCAGAAATGTATGTTATAATTCATATCAGTAGGACATTTCAGTTATGAAGCAGCAAAAAATATTTTTACGGTTGGGGCACCACACAGCATAAGGAAGTATATATATGAAGGAACCGCAGTATTAAAAAGGTGGAGAACCACTCTCTGGAACTTTGAAAACTGAAGCATGGTGTGCCTCCCAGACTGTCTTTGACATGAGTCTGAGATATACTTCTGACTCTGATCTTCTTGTTACCTTTTGTTTCTTGTGATCATATGGGGTTAACCTAGAAAGTATATTCAAATGCCCTATGTGAGAGCATGTTCAGAATTCATTTTGTGAAGCAATGTGCTCTAGTATATTTAGGACAGAGCTGTCTTTGGGACCAGTCCTCTTCTGTATGCCTGTGTGTCATTCATTTTCTCTTTATTTGTTTATTGTTTTTTGTTTTTTCGAGGCAGGGATTCTCTGTTTAGCCCTGGTTGTCATGGAATTCAATCTGGAGTTCAGGCTGGCCTTGAACTCATAAATTTGCCTGCCCCTGCCTCTGCCTACCAAGAGCAGGGATAAAAGGTATGCACCACTACACTGTCTTCTTTTATTTATCATTCTGCTATTAACTTATTGTGTCTAGGTGGTTGTTTTCAATCTATTTTGTTTTATTTTATTTTATTTTATGAGGCATTTTCTTTATTTTCATTTCAAATGTTATCCCCTTCCCTGGTTTCCCCTCTGAAAACCCACTATGCCATCCCTCCTCTCAGTAATCAACAAAATACCCACTCCTACTTCCTAGTCCTGACATTCCCTTACACTGGGGTATAGAGCCTTCTCCTGAACAGGAGCTTCACCTCTCACTGGTGTCCAAATAGGCCATTCTCTGCTACATATGAAGCTGCAGCCATGGGCCCCGCCCTATGTGCTCTTTGGTTGGTCTTTTTTTAATTGTATATTTTCTTTATATACATTTCAAATGATGTCCGTTTTCAGTTTCCCACCCTTCCAGAAACCCTCTATCCCATCCCCTCCCCACTGCTTTCATGAGGGTCTTCCTCCATCTGGATACCCATTCCCACATCGCATTGTGGTGGCTAGCAAGGTTACCTCTCTGTCTCCTCATCATTCTACAGCATATTGGTGATCCTGTGGATGATGGGGAAAAGAACACTGGATTCTGACCATTGCAGAGTACCATCCAGTACATCAATCTCAAGCCACACGTGGGTACATCTTCCTCAAAAGTATCTTGTCCTGTTCATAGCAGCTAGTTGGCTATTTTGTGTACCTGGGCCAAGATTGAGGTGTCTGCTACCTGCACAAGCACTTCCCACTACACTTTGGGGATCATCTGTGCCAGGAAGTCAGGGTTGAACTCCACAGGGTTTTTGAGGATTTAAGTGGCCTGTAGGCCCAGACAGAACACTTGCATGCCCACACCCCACACATGTGAGTTTAGCAGGTTGTAGATTAGCAGTTTCACACTGTCACATTGGAGTTCTTGACAGGACTTATTTTTTTCATCATTAATTTAGTTATCTATTTACAATTTAAATGATAACTTCCTTCACAGTTTCCCATCAACAAATCCCCATTCCAATCCCCCTCTCCTCCCTTCTTTTTTGAAAAAGATTAGTTTGTGTTATTCTTCCACATCACACTCCATCACTCAGTGAAATCAGGGCAGGAACCCATGTAGGATTATAGGCAGGGTACATGGAGCAAGGTTGCTTATTGGCTTGTTTCTCAACACAGTTTTCTCAGCTTTTCTACTTACAAAATTTAAAAATGCCTTTTAACTTTTATTTTAATAACATATATGTATATATAAAAATGTTTTGTTTGCGTGAATGTCTGTGGGCCTTTTTTGTCCAGGGTTCACAGAGTCCATAAGAGCGAGCTTGGTCCCTTGATATTGGAGCTTAATGTGGCTGTGAGCTGCCACCTGAGTTCTGTGATTCAAATCCTGACCTTCTAAGAGAGCAGCCAGTTCTCTTAAACACTGAGCCATTTTTCAAACACTACCCTCAGGTTGCTTTCTTATATATTTTTTCACCATCTTTGCAGAGATAGCACCACTCAATGAGTACTGGATCCTCTCCCATCAACTGTTAATCAGCTGTCTCATGTGAGACTATGCCAGGGCCTAGCAAACACAGACATGGATACTCACAGTCAGCTATTATATGGATCACAGGGTTCCCAATGGAGGAGATAGAGAAAGTACACAAGAAGCTAAAGGAATCTGCAACCCTACAGATGGAACCACATTATTAACTTATCAGTACCCCGGAGCTCTGGACTCTAGCTACATTTGTATCAAAAGATGACCTAGTCAGCCATCACTGGAAAGAGAGGCCCATTGGACAACCAAACTTTATATGCCCTAGTACAGGGCAATGCTAGAGCCAAAAAATAAATGGGAATTGGTGGGTAGGGAAGTGGGGAGGAGGGTATGGGGAACCTTTGGTGTAGCATTGGAAATGTAATTGAGGAAAACACGTAATAAAAATATTTTTTAAAAAAGAAGGACTGAAGTATCTAAAAAAAAAAGGGGGGGGGAAATATCCAACAGTCAAATCAGACCCAGAACGACACAAATTGCATGTTTTCACCTATGTATGGAGTTAGCTTGTAAGGTTTATATATGTTTGTTTTTCATTTAGGGTAACAGAGATGAGCTATCTAGTAAGGAACCATAAAGAAGGAGGAGTTCTTCCAAGGAAGGGGAAGCAGAATATAGTGGTATAAAGGAATGAAGAAGACACTAAAATAGGAGGGTTAAATGTGGAGGGAAATATCAGGCCAAGCATCTGAGACTAGAAAGGTCATAAAACACTAAGTGAAAATCTGCCATCATAAATTTTGTTAAATAACCACAGCAGTAAAATGACTTCTCATGAATCCTAATGGCTCCACCCATATGTTAGTATATATGCCTCAGCCTTCATCAGAGGTGAGTTTCCTACAAAACTGGTAATAATCACAGAAAGACACAACTGGACAATGCACAGAGAGTGAGAGACTCAGAGAATTAAAGATTAAAGAGGATGCCTTTATCGAGCTCTCTTATTCAAGAATCAGGAATCTATGCAAAGAAAAGTCAGAAAAATAATCCTGACCAGAGGTAGAGATAATGGATAGTATCAATGAATTGTATCATGGGTATTCCATGTTTTTTTTTTTTTTTTTGCCTAATATACACTTAAGAATGAGTGCATATTATGTGTGTTCTTGTTTTTGGGTGATGTTCTATAAGTATCTGTTAAATTCATTTGGCCCATAACTTCTGTTAGTTTCACTGTGTCTCTGAGTTCGATGGTAGGAGGATAAACAGGGAGATGGATACTTTCAGGTCACATAAGATGGAAAATTTAAAGAAAATTTTCTAAGAAAACAAATAAACATGGCTATAGCCTCATCTAATGTAGACAGATCCAATTTGAGGTTCCCTCTTCCCAGGTGACTTTAGCTTCATGTCAAGAAGGCAAACACTTACTAGCACACACAGGTTAACATAAAAGCATTTACAGCCATGTATAAAAACATCACACCAATGAACTAAGATATTATGTGGACGTTCCATGGCATAAACTTCAGAAAGACATAATTTTTTTACAGTTTATCTCAGCTTTAAAGTGTAAATCCTCAAAGGAGGGCCATGGTCCAGTGCTGTTCTCAATAGACAGCTCCTGATTTTCTAGACTCACCTCTTATATTAATCTGTGAAGTCACCTCACAATCTCACATTTCTTCTGCACAGCATTAGAGATGCCAATTAAAACTAGACTTTGGAAGTATATTAATAAGTTGGCCTTATCTTCATATTCCCTGCCCTTAATCATGGGAAACTCGCCCAGACTAGATGTCTCAGCCATTCTCACCGACAGTTTTCCTGGTAAATAGGTGGTTGAGAGAAAGAAATTATTTTAAGACCCAACCAGTTTAGTTTATCAGGATATTTGAAATGAAGCTGACATCATTTGGCACAAAAAATAAAGAGAGTCTCCTGTTTTGTGGAGAACTGAGAGAGAATTAGGGACTGGGGCCAGGAGGGTAAGTGACTATCCTTAAGGAGAGTCAGTCCAGACCTAGAGGCTGGGTCTGACAGCATGCAGAGGAGTGCAGTTCAATTCCCTGCAGCTTCCTGGAAGGAGCACTGTTTCTCTTCAAATTGTGACAGGGATGGCACCCACAAGGGGGCAGAATGCAGTGGTGTTCTAGACTTCTTTTGAGCCATCATGGTACTGATTACCACTCTTTCACTTGCTATTACAGATGAGCAAACTCAATAGGGTGACAAGTATGATCTGCTGACTTCAGAATCTCTAATTGCAAAACCCTTACAGGGCATGCCATTTTCCCTCCATGCTTGGAATAAAAAGAAAGGATTGGGCTCACAGGACTAAGCATCCTCTGACTAGCTTTTAGAGAAGAGGCTGCACTGAAGTCCAAAATTAAGACTTTGGTGTTTACTGAGAGTTTAAAAGCTAAGAACCTGTAACATTTGCTCTGTGGTACTGAAAAATATTGTTCTGAAAAGTGTATGAGAACATAAAGATGAACATGTAGCTTAAGGAGCACCATTACTCTGATAGAACATCAGGCACCTGACATTCATTTAATACATTGAAATAACCACCAAATCCCAAAAAAAAAACCCTCCTCAAGTGTACATTACAAGTTTCTGCTCCGGCTTAAGATACAAGTCTTCAAGAAAACACAATATGGCACTAGTCAGAAAAAGAAGTCATTTATTGATCAAGTTGCCTTATTAACAAAAAATATCAGCAATGGGTTGACGTTGCTTAGCACCTACATAAATTTGGAATAAATGGAAATAAAATTTCAGTAACAGATCAGGAGTACAATAAAAACATTATAATGTTACAGTAATATGGAGAGAAATAACTAGTGTTAAAGAAATCAAATCCCTGTCTAAGCTAGAGATGTGATTCGATGGTAGTGTTTGATTTGCATACATGCTAAACCCACCACCAGAAAAGAAAAACAAAACAGACACCAAAAAAAGAAGATACTCACAATTCAGTTTATCTGTTTGTTGTGAGTAAATCCACAGCAAATATGAATGGTTAACAACACAGGAAGGTATTATGCAAAGGAAGTCACACACACTCACCCTCATGCACACACACACACACACACAAGGAAAAAGAACACAGAAGAAAAAAGAACAGTCCAGTCAGGAAGCTATTGAAGAGAGTCCTTTAAAACTTATGATAAAGAAGATAAAGTGTATTTCTTCACAATTGGTGGTTTCTGGTGGACAGTAATTAAGGATTCATTTTTATAGTTGGTGTTTGATATTTTCTAGGATCTTCTTTTTATAACCCCTAACGCTAGATAGGACAAAAATAAGGGTATATTAGAGAGAGGAATTAGAAAATCTCTGAATTTAATTTTTTTCCTTGTTCTTCTCCTTTAATTATGGCTACTAACAAACCACAACCAACTTGTGTAACCAACCACCAACCACCAGACTAAAAGTACAAGTTTTGACAATAAATCTTGTGCAAAGTTAATGCAGCAGGAGTTCTTCACTAATGGATGTTGTGAGTATGTAAATATAGTATTCCACCAAAGACTTACTAACTCTGATTTCTATACTTCTTGCAGTCAGCTGTTTACTATTTTAATATTAGTCATACCTGTTCTATGCAGTGCCATGTGTGTTGATGAAAATAATTTTCATCTCGGGAACACAAATGAAATGCAAATATTGTGTGTAAATCTCTGTTAGTGTTGCTTCATGAACATGATTTATCCATGGAGTTACAGTACTAATGGTCTGTGCATGCAGTATACTGTGTCTGTGATGATAAAGAGTCTCACCGGCGAGAACACACACACACAGGACACACTCAGATCCTTCTGCAGCATAGCTTTAATCCATCTCAAGAGAAGGATGATTAGCTTTTGGGCGAGGAGGCTTAGAACACAGGAAACTCGGTCCTTAAATAGACCACAAGAAGTGTTAGAGACATATTTCACCCTAAGGGCTGCTCACTATCAGCCCATATGACGCCACAGAACAGGAAGGGCACAAAGAATGGAAAAATACCCCAGCACATACACAGACTATTTCTTTACCAGTTAGAACAACGGATGTCAGCGCCATCTTGTAATGGAGATTGAAAGGGCAGCTCCTCACAGTATACATTCAGTGTACATAGCTAGATATTCCTATTTAGTATTTTATGATATACTATATATAACATACAGTGTATACTTAGAAGATGAATCCAGTACAGGATTAGGATTTTTAAAAAGTTGTGTGAGAGCTTTGTGATAATATATATATATATATATATTTATATATCTTAATAGACTTGGCTGAGTTTCTGGAGCCATTTATGTGTTATTTTCCAATGAATCATAATTTCCTTTTATTCTGTGACTGGGAGAGACCGACTTATTATAAGAAAGAAAACCATTAGCCTGGGATCTCTCCTATTATAAGTATTCCTTGGGTCTGGGTGGTCAATTAGACAGAAACCATGACTTGGTATACTGGTTGTAATCTGAGAAATTTGTTGCAACCAATCACCCCATCTCTGAGGACACTTGAGTAAATGTAACTTCCTAAAAGTTCTAAAAATTAGAAAGACACACACTAGGTACATGCACACCACACATTCTGACTCTGTCTCTGATTCTGAATCTCCCTTTGACTGTCCCTGTGACTCTGCCTGTCCTTCCTTTTCTCCTTCTTCATTCTCTATCTCAGCCTGTTTCTAAACCTCTGCATCTGTGTCTGCCTGTGTTTCTTCCTTTTCCTCTACTTTTGCTTGTGCAGCTGCCTATTCATTAGTGCTGAGATATCATGCAGAATAATGTAGTTTTAGAACTGATCTACTGTGGAATTTGTTTTACATCAACACTAGGTGCCTGTCTACCTACTACTAAAACCATTTAATTGATTTTCAATCTTCAATATAATCAGAGATGTATCCAAATTCATAGGGCAACAATTGCTATGTAACTGTCTGATGCTCATCGGTCACTGCACTGTTTTGAACAAAGAGTTTTTTAGTCAGAAGTTTAAGCACAGGCAGATAACATTATTGCAAGCATACAGTCCTGTCTTGATTTCAATGAGATAAAAATTGGGACCCAAAACTACCAAATGATGTAATGGATTCTATCTGTTTTCAACTTTCAGGTTTTAAACTGTGTTATCTATAGAAGTCTGGACAACACCTTAATCAGAGCTGGTAAGTGGAGACAGGAACTGAAGCAAAGACTATGGAAGAACTCTGGCTTACTCTCCTCCAGGTCATTGGGATGTGGGGTCCTAGGTGGTGTAAAACAGAAAAGAATGAAAAAATAAGTATCAAATATATCAAAATTTTTGACCTACATCCACATTTTGAGGTCCTCTCCTAATAGTATGTGTGATCATTTGGAAATCAAGTTTTATATGGCAATTGGTAAACTGTAGAATTTTCATTATTTCTATTTTATGAATGTTTTACCTGAAGGGGTGTGTCTGCTGCCTGTGCACTAAACTGGACCGTGTAGAGATCAGAAGTTAGATAGTATCAGATCCCCTGAAACAGCACTTACCTGTGGCTGTGACAAACAAGATGGGCCCTGGTAATTGAATCCTGTAACCTGTGCACAGGGGCCAATGATCTTATACTCTAAGCCATGTACCACCTCCCCATTTTCTCATGAGCGAAAAATGGTGTAGGAACACAATCTTTCTCAAAAGGTCCAAATTCATCTAAGAGTAAATTAATTCTTATAAGTCTTTCTTAAAAAATCACCACCACTACAACAAGAAAAAAATAGATAAAGAGAGAGAAATCTGAATAGGATGTTTGTGATCTGTGGTGAATTCTAACCAAGAGTAAGCTAATACACTATATAAAGTTGTACTGAGAAGCCTTAAGAAGGCAGGTATCTCACTCTGACCAGGGCTAAGGTTGTTTCGACTGTATTGGCTTTATTCTTCTGGAGATTCTTGTCAGGAATGGCATCCTTTTACCAGACCACAACAGGAAACCTTCCATATGTCTCCTTTGGTGTCTGGGCATAGGATATGTGAGATGCATCAAGACTGATTAAAGGTCATGTTCCCTAGATGTGAAACTGTTTCCAGGAATACGATGGTATACACAAGGTCAACTCCAGAATACATAGCATCAGGTCCTTCTTGGCCAATTCAAAATTGGAGCCAAAATCTGAAGAGACAATGTATGTGTTGACAGACTTGCTGCTATCACACAGGTCGTGGCTTCAATTTCCAGCAATTACATTGTGACTGTTTCTCTGTCTCTCTATCTGTCTCTCTGTCTCTCTGTCTCTCTGTCTCTCTGTCTCTCTGCCTCTCTCTCTTTCCTTCTAACTTCCCCACTCTCTGTATTGCTATCTCTCTGTATCTCAGTCTCAGTCTGTGTTTCTCTCTTTCCCTCTCACTCCCTGCCCCCCCTTTCTTTCTCATCCTCCCTGTAATTCCAGCAGCATATGCTGCTGTATCCTCTTCTGTCCTCTGATGTATTACATATAAGAAGTGTCCATGCAAACTGTAATGTTCACAAACAACCATATCTGCCTTCGCAGATTGAAAAAATAAATAAAAAAATAATGTCTAGATTAGGAGTCTCAATCATCTGTGAAAGGTAGGAGAGAGTGATCACTGTGTGTCACCTCATTTAGAAACAGAGTACCCAAGGAATAGAGCCTACTCCCCACAACCATGGAATGAACACCACATGCAAGAGGAGGGATTTTGGAAGAGGAACTCATTCCTGGTCTTTCCAAGAGGAGTGTTTTGGTGGGTGAGCACATCAACAGAACAGAATTCTCACAGCATGTAATTGCCCCCTACCACCAGAAACCAAAGTCACCTTGGTGGGACCAGGAGCAGTTCACCTGCCTCTTCAGGTTGCTTTTGTTTAACTGCCTTTGGAGACAGCAGTTGGAGCTGCTGCTACCTGCTGGAAAGGTGGCTTCTAATGGGACAATTCATTGGTCTGTAGAATTCAAACAATTTTGGACCCTATGAAAGTAATGGATTGTCCAAATGCTCCGGGACTGAGAATCTTGGGGAAGCTCTAGGTTTTTTCTTAATCTGCAATGTCATTTAGACATTAGAGCAAGCAGAGATGATTTGCTCCTTCTCTTAGGCAATCAGATTTTATCCTGGAAGACAACCGTTGTGAGCCTTGAGAGGGTTTGCTGGAGGAGAAGGGATATTGACAGTGCTCTACCCAACCTGCAAGGCACACAGCTAGACCTTGTTCCCTCTGATGCATAGAAGTGTCTGATGGTATTAGATGGGATTCTTGATGAGGACAGAATCTGAGGAAAGGTTCCTGGTAGAGAAATGAAGTGCAGTTATACAACCTAGAAAGTATATACCATTGATCATTGTGAGCCTGAAACAGAAAGCACCCAAGCATTGGACCTAATGTATGATTGGTGAGACAGATTGAAGAGATTTTGTTTGTTTTGAATTCTCTGTATAGGTATGGATACATTGTCTCATGGGAAGGGGGAGTGTGGATTCCCTGTGGTTACTAAAATAGAAGAAGTTGTAAACAGCCTATGGAAATGTGGCAAGTCCAAGTGTATGCTGTGCATGAGCTGCCAGTGTTCAGAAATGCTGAGCCATCACTTCAGATTCAATAAGATATTTAAAGAAGAAAACCAGAAGAAAAAACTTAAGGGGACTGTTGTGAATTTTAATGAGACATTTTTAATTATTTTTACTGATTTATATAACATATGCCAAATGGTGTGTCCAGTCTTTTAAACATGGCTTGATTGTTCCTTTCAAAGTATCTTGATTATTATTCCCAGAGACAGGATTTACAATCTGTACATTCAAATTCTTTTTTGTACTTCCCAATTCCTCCCTGTTTCTTTTGTTTTTCTTCTCTGGAACTGGATATTTCTATATATTCCTAGATTATATATGTTATAAATATGATTTTAACACAAGCCTAAAATCTCAAAAAAGCTTTGTTTTCATATTTTCATTATTTACAGATCATTCTATGCTATATAAAGGAACATAGAGGAGGAAAGCTGTTTGGAGTCACTGACACACACACTTAACTGAGGTTTCCTTTGCACAGTAAGAAGATATACCCATCATCTATATCTTGGGAGTTTGCTCCAGGAACTATAATGATATAAAGTCCTCAGGTTTCTAGTCTAAAACAACACTGCTTTTGAACATAAGCTATGCAAAAAAACCTCTTGCATATTTTAATCTTATTTATGTGAGTCTGCATAGAGAACTGTACAGGTAAGTTCAGAGGCTAGGGAAGGGTATAGTGTGATCTACTCTTTTCCTCCATAACTTATCCCCTTGTGACTGGGTTTCTTCCTGAGCTGATAGTGAGCCTGGCTTTCAGGAAGCCACAATCATCTTCCTGTCTCTGCCCCTCCCAAAATCTCAAGCACTGGTGTTGTAGGTGAATGTTTGAACACACTCCTGGCATTGTCTCTGGGCCATATCCCCTGATCCTTCTTTATTTTAAATAATCTCTGGATTACTTTTGCACTTAATGTAATGTAAGTGCTATAAAATGAGTTGCTATTTAGGAGATTGAAATATAAGTGGTCTGTATATGTTCAGTACAGACATTGTATATTAAGAACTACATTAATTAATTCCTTGAGAACTTCATACAATTTTTTTGATGGAATTCACTTTCCAATTCTCTTGATAACTCCTCCCAGACTAAAACCAGACCCATTCCCACCTTAATCCTCCTCCCAAGTTCAAGTCTACTTTTCTCCCTTTTGATACAACCCAATTCAAATCAATTGTGTTGCCCATAAACTCTTGAACATGGGGCTACTAGTAGAGCATGACAAACCTATCACATACAAAAGCCTTAACTTTGATGAAAACTGATTCTCTATCCTTCATCAATAGTCCATATATTCTCAGATGGGGATGATGGATGGTGATACCATACCACTTAGGGATGCAAGGCAGACTGGCCTGATTTTGTGCAGTAGAGACATACAGTGTCTCAGTGACCTCTCTGCCTTACAAGATTTCTACCATCTCTTCCCTGAGAGTTCCTAAGACAAAGCTCCTCTACTGCTTGCCTCTTTCTGTGAGTATGTGTGTATGTACAAATATGTCTATATTATACATGTCTCATTTTACATGTAAGTCAACACATAGTGTTGTTTGCAATCAACTGCTGGCACTATTTCACACTAGGCAATATGCCTTGAGGCAGACTTGGTGGACTCCATAACAGACAGAACCTAGAGATGGCTAGAAATCATCCCAATTATTTGTAGTATAGGTGCAATTTACACTTTTGACCTACATTTCTGTGTTCACCCTATGGTTTTAAGATGCAGAGATGGGGGACAAAGACCCTTAAATTGCATTGCAATTTCGCTCTTCTTGAACTCACATTTATAAAAGCTCCTGGAGGTGCTGATGCTGTTTAACTGAACATTTTCCTTTTGGAACTGCTTGATAGAGATACCCTTAAAGAGACAGATAGATCCTATCACTTTGTGTAGCATAAAGAATGCTGTGGTGAAATGGGTTTGAAATGTCTGTCCTGGGTCTTTGATGAAGGTTTTGGTCCGAAGTACAATGTTCAAAGGTAGAACAATATATACAATCTGAAAAGGGATTGGACCCTGAGGCCTTTAATCTATGCGTTGATTGATGGGTGTGCATGGAAGGGGTGAGGCACTTGTAAAGGAACATGGTCATTGGGAACATGTCTTGGAAGGTGTTTATTGTATTTGGTCGCTTCCTGTGTTGATGTTTACTGGCTGCCAATAAGTTGGACAATTGTGCTCATTCATGCCCCTTTCATACTCTTGTGACCATGGACCTGTTTTCCTTGTTGCTAGGCATCTTGTAACAGTGATGAAAATGATTGACATGAATATGACTCATTAGTGATACTGAACTCTCTGGTCCAGAGGAACCATGGCTTAATTCTTTAAGTTTTTTTTCTAGAAATTTCATGCTAACAGTAGACCCAAAGTTACCAAAAAGTTGTATCTGGAATATTTAGACAGTGTATCTGTTGTTTTAGAAATAAAGAACTTTGCAGCTTCCCAGACTGATCCTCCCTCTGCCTTCAGTACTGTATTTTAATAGATTGCAATATCATATGAAGAAGCAGAAAATGAGGGGAAAATGGAATGAAGGTGAAAATGTGTTAGAATCATTAAATTATATACTTAAAGAAATCAATTGACTTTTTAGTATACAAAGGAAACTTCAAAAAAGCACTGAAAAGGCTTGGCCAACTGTGCAGCTGCTCATGGGAGTTGGTATTTGTCATATCTCCTGTGATGTATTTATTAATAGTAGTTGTTTTATTACAGATGAATAAGACACCAATATATGCATGAAGGGATAACACTGAGTTGCCCCAGGAGAAAGAAATCAGGTAAAATTCATTGGATCTATTGATGAGGAGATTTTTTTTTCTCATAGCTGAGTTGGCAGGAAATTGGACAGATTGAGTTGTACCCCAGTAAGTGTAACACACAGTAGAATGTGGGGGGTTGTGTGGCTATAGGACATATTCACATCATTTCACCTATTATTGAGTATCCATGCTGATGAAAGAAGTTATCCTTCACTTATGCCATGCATGGAAGTGGGTCAATGAAGGGGCAGAGAGGAGGAAATGCTGTTCAGTAATGTTTGGGTAGGTTGTGGAGTCAGTAAAATATTCCTGTAATGGGACTTTATTTTTTCCCAATCTTGACAATCAACGGATACCTGAGAAGAGAGAGCAATTGAAGATCTGTCTCTATTCACTTGGTTATTAGGTAAGTCTATAGGATATTTTCTTGGGTAATGATTGATGTGGGAGGGCCCACCAATGTGGCTAAGCTCAACAGTAGTCATTTTAATTGGGAGCCTTTTAGACTGTACTAAAATAATAAAAGCTGATCAAGCCATAGAAAATTGGTAGTTTGAATAAGAAAGTTCTCTATAGACACATATATATGAATACTTAGTCACTGGGAAGTGGCAGTGAGTTTAAAGATTAGAAGGAATAAGAGAAGGTGAGGCTTCATTGGAGGATGTGGGTGTGTCAACAAGGATGGGTTTGAGTTTTCAAGAAGCCAAAGCAATGGCAGAATCTCTCTCTTTGCTTAAGGATCAATAGTTCTCTATTGCTCCAGTGATGGGATCCCTCCCTTGGTGAATGACCAAACTTCTGAATATGTAAGCAAGCCTCTAGTTAAATGTTTTGTTTTCTAATAGTTGCCTTATCCATGGTATCTCTTCACATCAATAAAAGAGTGACTAAGACAGTGGCAAGCCAATAAGCAGTTTTTTGCTGTTACTGATACAACTTCCTGTTTATTCTTCCTCGGTGATAGATTATAACCCTTCTATTTCCAAATTATTTTTGATTGTAGTATTCTACATAGTGAGAAAGAAGCAAACTAGAACATTTACATCTCAGGTAGGTACACGAGTATATCTTACCTTTAAATAAAAATAAAATGTCTACACACTATTATTTGTGGTTTTAAGATAAGTGGCATTGGCACTGTTAGACATTTTTCTGATGAATGTCTTACTATGTTTATTGTTGTAAGGATCCACCATGTCCAAAGAGCAAATTCCATAGCAAAGTTTTTATTCAGCTTATACTTCCACATTGTTGTTAATTATCAAAGAAGTTGGGACAGAAACTGAAACAACAAAGGATCCTGGAGCCAGGAGCTTATTCAGAGGCTATGGTGTGGTGATGCTTATTGTCTTGCTCCTCTAGTCTTGCTTAGCTTGCTTTCTTAAAGAACCCAGGACTACTAATACAAGGATGTCAACACCCACAAAGGAGTGGGTGCTCTCCCACCAATTATGAAATTTCCTAACAGCTGGATCTTGTGGAGGCATCTTCTCAACTGAGGCTCCTCCTCTTTGAAGAAGCTAGATCTTGTCAATTGCTATGAAACCAGTGTGGCATTCTAAATGTATTATGTCTATGAGGAGGTGTGGCCTTGTAGGAATAGGTCTGGCCTTGCTGGAGGAAGCATATCATTTTGGGGCTTTAAAGCTCTACCAGTGTGGAAGAGACCCTCCCTGCATACAGAATACATAGTTTTTCCTGGAAGCATTTGGATGAAGATGCATAATTCTAAACTTCCTCTCCACCACCATGTCTGCATAGACACAGCCATATTTTCTGCCTTGATGATTGTGGAGTAAATCTCTGAACGTGTAATGAAACGTAGAAAAGCCCTAATGAAATGTTGTCTCTTATGAGTGGCCTTTGACATGGTGTCTTTTCACAGCAACTAATCCCTAAGAGAATCAGTTACTGCAGAAACTATCCCAGATATTAAAATTAATCAACAATAGAGATTATTTTCAAATGTTGAAGCATACAAACTTATTCTAGAGAGGAAAATTGTAATGACTGAGTCCATGGCATTCTTGCCTCAAAAAAGAAAAAAAAAAAAAAAAAAAAACCTCTCAGAGTATAGATGGAACCCAGGCAGACATCCATGAAGTACATGGGCTCCTCAGGAAGTGACCCACAAAGTGGGCAAACTCATAACATTTGAAACCCATGACAACTGGCGTAGAAAAGAGGTCAGCATATATGCATTGGTTACACCTTCAGTGTTTTCTGAGAATGAGGTCACATATAAGTAAAAGACTAGAATTTCCAGGCTATAGACAGGCTGAAGTTATACATAGGTATGTAGGGGGTCATGTGTTTAGAGGAGAGCTAGGTGGAACAGGCCACTGTGGGGCTTTTTATGGTTATCTGAGGATCTCATTGGAGACCTGCAAAAGATCACAGGATTCATCACAGGGAAAGAGTGCTCACGGAAGGAACTCAGGATCCATTCCAACCCAAAATTATCTCACAGCATATTCATTTTCTGTTTTACTTTACTTTTGGAACTGATTACACAAAATCAAGGTTTCTGTGATGATTTAGGGAGTCTCATAAATATAAACATTCACTAGTCTAGATTGCCTGTGTAAAAATGGACACACACGCACACTCACAAACACACACACACACACACACACACACACACACACACACACACACAAACACACCCATCTGTAATGACAGGCTGGCTATTTGTTAAGAAAACAAAGAAGCCAATGTGGATATGGCCCAATTTTGACTGTTTCCTTAAAATTTCTCTTCTTCCTGTGTCTCCAGCTTAACTTTTTGAGAACTCCAACTTAGAATTCATTTGTCTCTCAGTGTCCTCTACTCCTTGTGTGTCCCTTATTACTTTTAATGGTCACCATCAATTAGAACTTTCTTATCTTGAATCTGGTCTGTTTTATGCATGTGATTTTTGGATTTCTTAAAAAAGATATCTTTGTGGGATTAGAGAGATGAATCAATGGTAACAAGCACTTTTGCACCACAAGAAAAATGGATTTGGTTTCTTGATTTCATATCCAATGGCAAATAATCACCTTTAATGGCAGCTCCAGAGGACCTGACAACGCATGTCTCTGTGTTCACCTGTACTCAAAAGCACATGCCATATCCCCACCCACATAAGTAAAGATAATAAATCTTAAAATGTGAGACAGGTTTCTTTAAGTGTCATTATTCAAAGAAAACCTGATTTTCTCTGATTTCTGAGTCTATTTCAATCAGTTTTCTGGGTTTCACCTTGTGCAACAAGGCCACATTTCTTTTAAATCTCCCACTTTCCCCAAATTTTTGTTTCTCCTTCAGTCTTCACATCAGAGGTTCTAACTATGTCCTGTCCTTCTCCCCTACTTCCTAAACATCCATCTTTTTCTGCCATCCCTGCTCCTCCAAGTTCCATCTCCAATTCCTTATTCTGCATGCAGACCAGAGAAGCTGTTCCTTTTAGCATGTATGATTTTAGGTGTATGTACTGTTCACCACCTGAAATGAAACTTTCATCTTCATTTGATGTTCCTTCCACTGTAGGCCATCTCTTCCAGCAAATTGTTCACTTACAGCATGTCATGTCACACATTTACATTTTTAGAACAAAACACATTTTATTGGCAAAGATACTGGGATTGTCAAAGACCCTTATGTAGCTAACACAGTAAAAAAAAAAAAACTTTTTTTTTTCTTCCAGTCCTATATGTTTACGTTTCTTTACTTTATGATTTTTCAACTTCAAGAATCTTTGGCACCATAGTATAGACATAGATATGGATGTCACCATGAAACTTGATAAAGTACATGGAAGGATTGGCTAGAAATTGGTAAACAACCTTTCCGAACTTTTTGGAACCATCTTTTCTGGTGTACTGCATCCAGTTACCTATCTACACATCACTGTCATCTCCTGATCTCTCCTCAGCCGGAGGAGTGTCTGGAATCATGTGGAGGTTACCTTCCTTGTAGTCATCCAGGAGCTGATAAGCATAGAGAGCTGGATCCTTCTTGTAGGTAATGTAAAACAAATCCTTCATGATTCACATGATCCTAAGACTCAGCTCCTCTACTTCTTGCCTCTTTCTGTGAGTATGTGTGTGTGTACAAGTGTGTCTATATTATAGATGTCTCCTTTTACATCCAAGTCAACACATAGTGGTTTTTGCAATAAACGGCTGGCATTATTTCACATTAGGCAATATGCCTTGATGTAGATGGTGGGACTAAATACCACACTGAAACTGGAGATGGCTAGAAATCATCACAGTTGTTTGTAGTATAGGTGAAATTTACACTTTTGACCTAAACTTCTGGGTCCACCCTATGGCTTTAAGCTGGATGGATAGGGGATCAAGACCATTAACTTGCATTGCATTTTCCTTCTTCTTGAACTCATATTACAAAAAAAAAAAAAAAAAAAAAAAGCTCATGGAGTTGATGATTCTGTTGGCCTGGACGTTCTGCTTTTGTAACTTCTAGACAGAGATACCCTTAAAGAGACAGATACATTCCATCACATTTTGTAACATAAAGAATTCTGTGGTGAAATGGGTTTGCAATGTCAGTCGTGGGTCTTTGATGAAGATTTTGTTCCGAAGTACAATGTTCAAAGGTAGAATAATATACACAATCTGAAAAGTGATTGGACCCTGAGGGCTTTAATCAATGAGTTAATTGATTGATGGGTGTGCATGGAAGGGGTGAGGCACTTGTAAAGGAACATGGTCATTGGGAACATGTCTTGGAAGGTATTTATTGTCTTTGGTCGCTTCCTGTGTTGATGCTTACTGGCTGCTAATAAGTTGGACAACTGTTCTCCTTGATGCCTCTTTCATACTCTTGTGACCATGGACCTGTTTTCCTTGCTGCTAAGGCACATTGTAACAGTAATGAAAATGATTTACATGAATGTTTTTCACTAGTGATACTGACTTGTCTGGTCCAGAGTAACCATGGTTTAATTCTTTAAGCTTTTTTCTGGAAGAATCATGCTAACATTAGACACAAAGTTACCAAGCAGTTGTACCTGGGAGATTCTGGCAGTGTATCTGTTGTCTGAGAAATAAAGAAATTTGCTGCTTCACATACTGGTCCTTTCACTGTATTCATTACTATATTTTAATAGATTGCAATATCATATGAAGTAGCAGAAAATGATGGGAAAATGGAACGGAGGTGAAAATGTGTTAAAATCATTAAATTACACACTTAAAAATAAAGGAATCAATGGATTTTTTAGTATAGAAAGGATACTTCAAAAAAGCTGCTGAAAAGGCTTGGCCAACTCATGGGAGATGGTATTTGTCATACCTCCTGTGATGTAGCTGTTAATAGTAGTGGGTTTATTACAGATGAATCAGACACTAATATAAGCATTAAGGGATAACTCTCAGTTGCCTCAGGAGAAAGAAATCAGGTAAAATTCATTGGATTTCCTGATGAGGATTTTTTTTTGTCATAGCTTTGGTGGCAGGATATTGGACAGATTAGCAAGTACCCCAATAAATGTAACACACAGTAGAATGTGGGGGTTGTGAGGCTATAGGAAATATTCAGTTCATGGCACATATTATTGAGTATCCTTGCTGATGGAGGTAGTCACCCTTCACTTATGCCATACATGGAAAGTGTCTATGCAGGGGCAGAATGCAATAGATGGTGTTGAGTAATGTTTGTGTAGGTTATGGAGTAAGTTAAACATTACTGTGATGGAACATTATTTTTTTTCCCAATCTTGACAATCTACAGTTACCTGAGAAGAGAGAACAATTGAACATCTGTCTCCAATCACTTAGTCATTAGGTAATTCTATGGGTTATTTTCTAGTCTAATGATTGATGTGGGAGGGCCCATCACTGTGGCTAAGCTCATAAGTAGTCCTTAATAAATGGGAGCCCTTTAGGTTATATTTAAAAAAATAGCTGATCGAGCCATGGGAAAAGTGGTGGTTTGAATAATAAATCCCCTATAGACACATATATATGAATATTTCATTACCAGGAAGTGGCAGTGAGTTTAAAGATTAGAAGGAATACGAGAAGGTGTGGCTTCATTGGAGGATAGGTGTGTCAACAAGGATGAGTTTGAGTTTTCAAGAAGCCAATACAATGGCGGAATCTCTCTTTTTGCCTAAGGATCAATAGTTCTCTACTGCTCCAGTGATGGGGTACCTCACGTGATGATTGACCAATCTTCTGAAAATGTAACAAAGCCTCCAATTAAATGCTTTGTTTTCTAATAGTTGCCATAACAATGGTCAGGTGATTATGTTAGCCTCTATCAGCAGACCTCGGAGACTAGTTTTCTCCTGAGTTTCAGTGTTCAGAGTACTCTCTGCAGGCAAGATCTCCTCTTGCAGAGAAGGGTCCCAGATATCTGGTGTTCGAACCTTTCTCCTGGTAGATGTTGTAATCCACTCATAGAGGTACTAAGATCCCATGGAGAGTCCTGTGGGGACCTTTGGGGTGTCCACAGACTCTGCCCCCAAGGTGCCTGGTGCTGTAATGGATTGGAAGGGACTTGTGACCCTGGTCAGGCCGGTTTATCTGCTTCCCTAATGAATGCAGTCTCAGGTCCTTCATGATAGGATTGGAGCAGAAGTGGTTTTCGTTTCACAAAGGTCTTAAGATCTCGTGGATGTTTCTGTGAGGACCTTGGGGCTGTCCTCAGACTCCGTCCAACAAGTTGCCCAGGTGCTGGCACAGACCAGAGGGACTTGTGACCATTGTCAGACCAGTTTTTCTGCTTCCCTAATTAATGCAGTCTCAGATCCTGTGAGATTGGATTGGAGCAGAGGTTGTGTTCCATTCACCAGAGTTCTTATGATCCTATTGAGGGTCTTTTGGGGACGTTAAGCGTGTCTGCAGACTCAGAGCACAATATACCCTGGTGCTGGCTTGTCACTCTCTCTCTTATGGTACACTTTCTCTGAATCCTTAAACAGATGTTGTAAAGATAAATTTTTCGGACTCTCTAGACGCTGTAACCCTTTCCTAATGTCAGAAGGATACTGCCCAATGGAAGCCATGACACCTGTCACATGCTGGCACGCCGAAGTAGGGTCAAAGGTAGTGTAACACCTCTATACCTTTCAGAGGTATTCTAAAAACACTGCTGGGGGCTCCTTTTTCTCTTGTAGGATCTCTCTTACCTTGGCCAAATTGGTGGGGCACCTGCCAGCTCCTTTCAGTCCTATTATCAGAGCCCAGCAGAAAATTGTAAATTGCTCCATATGGTCAGTCCTGTCAGGACATGTCAGAGGGAAGGCTGCATCCATTTCATTTAGAAGTTTTATGGGTAGTCAATTGGCCCCCAGCATGCTCTTTCTTTCCTCTCAGAATCCTCTCATTCTCTTCTGTGGTGAAAGAATCTGTAGCTGCTGACAGTCATCCCAAGTAGGCTGAAGAGAGAATATGAGAGATTCCATTAGATTAGGAGGCTAGAGGGGTTTTCAAAGAAGGGAGGTGTGATTTGCCTTCCAGTTATAGAGTTCAGAGGAGGAAAAGGGCCATTACTGAAGGGTCAGCAGTTGTCTGGGGCCTGCTGGAAGAGGGTCATAAGTACATAAAGGCAGTGCAATGGTTGAATCTGGTCACTCTGGGCTTCGAGCTCGCTGGCCTTGGGCTTTAGCAACTGGTCCCTCCCCAAATATCTAGTGGCACCCTGTTGAGAGTTCTTGGAGGGGACCAGTAGGGAATATGGGGGTGGGGTGCTATGCCATTTTTGAGGTTCTTCTAACTCTGGATAGATCTTGGGAGAAACCGAGGGCTGCAGTTCAACCTGTGCCAGTTTTAACTTTTTTTTCACCTCTGGGTGGCAGAGGGCCAGGACTGGGGAGCCTGGATTATTCTTTTTAACCCAAGGCTTTAAACAGGATGGGAGAGGGGGGATCCTGTGCTAAATTTTTCTAGATGAGAATGTAGGGCACGTAATCTGGCTGAGACCCTGGTCCCCTCTGTAAAACAACTTTAAGAGCTGAAAACAGAACCAAACAAAGAGTGCCCTCTAGTGGCCAACTATCATCAAAGATGGCCATTCTGTAGATCAGAAAGTTCTCTAAAATCTATTTCAAACATACACAGAGAGAATGTGAGTGTTAGTCTTAATTTCAGTCGAGTGATCAAGGGTCAGTCCAAGGGGCATGTTAATAGTCGGTCCCATCATCAGAGTCACATACAGGGAAAAAAATATATACACAAAAAAGATTACAATAACCAAGACCAGGCCCCAATAAGATGGCCGAGAGATCACACACTCACTTGGCACCCAGTAACAGAAACAGACAGCCGAGTGAGCACACTCTCACTTGGCACACTGATAGGAGATCTCCAGGTATCCCTGGAACTCCCTCAGAACTCCTGGGATGTCCCAAAGGGTGGCAGCCGGTTTCTCCTGACATGTCTGTCAGTAACCCTTTTCCATCTGAAAAAGGGAGTTCGTTACTCTCACGAGCATTTACAACTGCAAACGGAGAATAGTGAATTCAAACAGAGCTGGCACAAAAAGATAGAGACAAAGATAGAGGAAAGTTATAGAAAAAGATAGAGACAAAGATACAGACAAAGATAGAATCCTACCTCCAAGCAGGGTCTCTGAGAATTGGGGTAGGCCACAAATCATGGTGGAGAAGCCCCCAAATGTAAGACCTCAGAAGCTGGGCCTCCTCTCAAGTCCTGGAATGAGCTGGCCAGCACCCCAATGACCCAAGAGAAAACCACAACTGACGCAAACTGCAAGAGTTTTTACTATTAGCTGGCTGAGGACAAAGTCACTCTGCCTAGCAGGGCAGGGGAGTTTGACACCGAGCTGTGACAGTAAGGGGCTTTTAACAGCGAGCTGAGGAATTGGGAGGAGTTGGGAGGAGAGTTGGGAGGAGTTGGGAAATGTTTGTTAGGGAGTTCCTCTCTTCCTGGTGTTCTTGTTGAAATTTACAAGGCAGGAGTGGGGCGTGAGTCCTTTCTAAATTTTTATCACCTTGTCCTTGGCACAGGAAGGCAGGCATCTCTGGATGAAAAGTATAGAAACAAAAAGCCTTTTTGCTGGCTATAGAGAACAAAGAGCTTCTTCCTAGCTGTATTTTCAGAGATCAGGGAAAACAAGCTTGGGGAACGTCTAGGGGATTTACCTTCCTGCGAGATACACTTTAAGTTGGAGTCTCACCATAGGACATTTTTTCTACCACACACAAAACTTTACACAGAAAATTATTTTAATTATTTTTAATAAATATATAATATTTGGTTTGAATCAAATGTCATATCCATATACAATACATGGTAAAATTCCAAAAAAAACTTGTAATATTTACTTTAAACAATTCATACATTTACACCTCACAGCACTTCTTCATAACTGTACTACCATTGCTGAGATCCTTCTTCTTCGTAAATGGTCCTTCTCTTATTTTTATAATGGTTCTCCTTTTCTTTGTGTGTATATCTGGGAACATCTCATGCAGGTGGTTGTATTGTACTAGTTGCTATATTGTCGTGATCACAAGGTCTAAAGGACCACAATCTGGTCTTGAACTACACATATAAGAGCATCTGACCCTGAATTGCTCTTTTTCCTGAATCTACTTCTCCAGTTAAGGTTTCACAAACACTACTGTTGAAGTACTCTATCAAAATGGGAAAAATGAAAATATTACACCGTATCTTCATCTGTTTCTACCTTAGGTGATATATTCTCATCTTTGTCAAATGATGGGCTCTGTACTATATAGACAAAAAAAAAATGGAAACATAATATGCTATATTAGTAAAAGGGGATAAAGTATTAATGATTTGAATTTCTCAGGAAATACTGCCCAGGTGAATTTTTGAAACAGCTTTTAGAAATGACATAATTACGTACATGAAATCCGGCATAGGTATAGATGAGAAGTAAGGTTTCCAAATTAGGGCTATTGAATATTTTTACCAATATTATAGAAAAAAAATTCCCTAACTTAAAGAAAGATATGCTCATGAATAAACAAGGAGACTACAGAACGCCAAATTATTTGGACCGGAAAAAAAATAATTTCTGCCATCATATAATAGTCAAAACACCAAATGCACAAAACAAAGAAAGAATATTAAAAGCAGTAAGGGAAAATGGTCAAGTAATATATAAAGCAAGATCTATCAGGATTACACATAACTTCTCCCCTGTGACTATGAAAGGAGAAAATCTAGGGCAGATGTCATACAGAATGTAAGAGAGCAGAAATGCCAGCCAAGACTACTATATGAAGCAAAACTCTTTTAACATAGCTTGGGAAAACAAGGTATTCTGTGACAAAACAATATTTACACAATATCTTCCAATGCATCCAGCACATCAAACGATAATAAAGGGACAATTTCAATATAAAGAGGGAAATTACACTCAAGAAAAAAGAAGAAATTAAAGTTGAAGGAAACCTAAAAGAAGATAGCTACATGAACAAAATTCCAACTCTAATAACAAAAATAACAGGAAGCAACAAGGACTTTTCTTAGTATCTCTTAATATCAGTGGACTCAGTTCACCAGTAAAAAGGCATAGAATAAAAAAATGGATGTGTAAGCAATATTCAGCATACCAAAAACAAACACCAAGGACAAAGTCAGACATTACCTCAGACTAAAAGGCTGGAAAAGAACTTTCCAAGCAAATGATCCGAAGAAATAAGGTGGAGCAGCCATTCTAATATCAAATAAAATTGACTTTCAACCAAAAGTTATTAAAATAGGCAAGGCGGGAAACGTCATATTCATTAAAGTTAATATTTACCAAGATGGACTCCCAAATCTAAACATTTATACTCCAAATGCAATGACATCCACATTCATAAAAGAAACTTTAGTAAAGCTCAAAACTCACATTGTACCTCACACAATAATATTGGAAGGCTTCAATACCCCTCCCGCATTAATGGACAGATCCTGGAAACTAAAACTAAAAAGATACACGGTGAAACTTGTAGAATTTATGAAGCAAATACGTTTAGTTGATATCTATAGAACATTTTATCCTAAAACAAACGAATGTCCCTTCTTCTCAGGACTTCACGATGCCTTCTCCAAAATTGACCATACACTCAGTCACACCACATGCCTCACAGATATAAAATTATTGAAATAATTTCCTGCTTCCTATCAGATCACCACAGACTAACTTCAAAAATAATATAAATAATTGAAAACCCACATACACGTGGAATGTGTACAACAATCTAGTCAGTGACAAAACAGTCAAGGAAGAAATATAGAACTAAATTAAAGACTTTTTAGAGTTTAATGAAAATGTAACAACAACATACTGCAAGTTATGGAACACAATGAAAATAGCCCTAAGAGGGACACTCATAGCTCTCTCTGAATGCCTCTAAAAAAACCGGAGAGAGGATATAGGAGTAGGTTGACATCACACCTTAACACTATAGAACAAAAGGAAGCAAATTCACCCAAAAGGAGTTGAAGTCAGGAAATAATCAAACTCAGTGCTAAAATCATCCAAGTGGAAACAAAGGAACAATACAAAAATAATCAAACAAACTGGGAGCTTGTTCTTTGAGAAAATCAACAAGATAGACAAACCATTAGACAGAATGAATACAGAACACAAGAACAGTATCCAATTTAGCAAAATCAGAAATGAAAAGGGAGAAATAACACCAGAAATTTAGTAAATTTTAAATATCATCAGATCCTACTATTCAATGCTGTACTCAACAAAACTTGAAAATCTGGATAAAATGGACACTTATTTAGACAGATATCAGGTACCAAATTCAAATCAGGATCAGAGAAACCCTGTAATTACTTCTACCACTGTGAGTAGCCGCCCTCATGGTCACCAATACAAGATGGCGCTGACAACACCATTGTCACCATTGCTCATGGTGAGTACGCTCAGGCGTCAGGGTATCTTTCCATTACCTGAGCCCTGCCTCTCCAATGGCATCATCAGGCTGATGGTGGGCAGACAATTCCGGTGATTCACGTCTCCAACCGTATTTCTAACCATACTTTGCAACCTATATCAGGGAGGGGTTTTCTGCTCTCTGGATCTCCTGTCTTGAAGCTGTTCATCTATCTCTGGAGATGTATTAAAGCTTTACTGCAGAAAGATCTGAGTGTCCTGCATGTGTTCTTGCTGGCGAGATGGTAGCGCAGGTCATCCGGTGCCATAAAACCAGGATCAACATTGCTGGCATTGAGGAAAACCCCTGGAAATCGGGTGGATTCAGAACTGCAGGGAAAAGGTAAGTTTGGAGTGGTATGTCTCATCGTGACCCTCTTATCCCTATTGATTTCGGTCTTAATCTAGATGCACCCTAGGAAGGGGCAGTAGAAGCTCTAGTCTTGGTTGCCCTGGCCCTCATTCTGTTTCTTATTCTGTCCATCGAGGCTGGTGCTGAAAAATGAGGTGTTGTCAGTCCGACGTAGATAAGTGGCAACACTGAGGTATCTTCTAAGCCTTCCGTAGATAAGGGAGCAGAGCACTGTGTTTACTTTCGCTTTGCTTAAGGAGTACTATAAATGGGGTGTAGATCAAGAGCAGAGACTCACTCTATCATGGCCTCCTCAAAGTCAGTGATCACTGCATTACAGGCAGGTTGCCTCCAGTACGCTGCAGAACTTTGTTAAGGAAGTGGATCGCATTTCTCCCTGGTATTCTTGTTCGGGGTCTCTAACTGTAGCCTTATGTAGTAAGCTAGGAAGTGACCTTGACCTTAAGCATAAAGAGGGAGACTTACGCCTGGGCACCAAGGCATTTGCAAGCTAATATAAAACTGTCTAGAGGATGAAACCTGCCAAACAGCCAATGTGGAGGGACAGGGAATACTAGAAGAGGTTCAGGACAGTATGTCAGAAACCTAACAGAATGAGAGAATGGGAGCTTGAAAAAAGAAAGACATGTCTAAGAAAAAGGGCCCTCCCAGGGATTCAGAAGGAAGGGGAGAGAGAAAAGAGGGCAGTAAAACTGATCCCTCTACTAAGAAAAAGCCACACATGTAATTCAACATTGCCTTGAAGCTTGGGGACAAGCCAAATTTCTTAGAACCGATAATGGACTGGCCTACACCTCTCAAAATTTTCAACAATTCTGTCTACAGAGGAATGTAACTTATTTAACTGGTTTGCCATACAGGGACAAGGCATTGTGGAACGTGCCCACCACACTGTTAAAACTTACCTTATCAAAAAGAAAGGGTGAGTCGATGAGGCTCTTACCCTTAACACTGAGAGTGGACATCTCCATGGTACTCTTTACTCTTAATTTTTTGAATATTGATGAGCAAGGCCACACTGCAACTGATCGTCACTGTTCAGAACCAAACAGATCTAGAGAAATTATCAAATGGAAAGTTGTCTTAACTGGAAAATGTAGAGGCCTGCATCCTATTTTAATAAGATCCAAAGGAGTTATTTGTGTCTTTCCACAGGAAGAAGACAATCCTCTTTGGGTTCCAGAATGCCTCATCTGAAGGATCTCCCCTTCAGAAGATGTGGACAAAAGAGGGAATTCTGGAAACAACGATGGATAATGACCCTTCTACTAGAGATCATGGTTCCTAGTATATCGGGGGAATTGTGTTTGGGTACTATGTCTAACATTCTGTTCATGCCTGTCATGCACAGTGCACAAGTTTTTCCACATTTCTTTACTACTGATAGGGAGCTGGGACTTGCCTTTTTACCATTAGATGGACAAATTCAGGTTCTGATGGAAAACAGAACTACTCCCTCAAAGGAAGCCTGTGCTTTGTAATGATCTCTGACTTGAAAGACCAACGCCAGTGTATATCCTTATAAAATCAATCGGTGGCCTGGTTGAAAGCAGCTGCTTGGGGAACCCACTCTGAAATAATAGCCAATGCCTTGATAATTCAAGGCTGGAGGCCTAGTCATAAATCCAGGAAAGCACTGCCCCAGCAACCCAGAACGGCACCCTTTTGTAAAGGAAGATCCTCGGAGGACTCCATGCTTCCTTGGACTGGGTGCCAGGCCAGAAAAACCTTTTGGGTGGTTGAAGGATTTTTTTTCCTTTTCCCCACATGTAAGTGTAGAGATTAATGAAATCCTTGCTGGACATGATTTTAACTTCATGGATTCTGATCGGGCAGATGCTAACCCTTTTGATCAATGGTTACTTTGTGGGGTTAATGAGAGCTGTACCGATCTTTCACCTATGGCAACGATTGGAGGTGGATATAGTGAAAAGGTCCAAATGGGTTTTGAGTGGTAGGGCACTTTGAGTGCTGGTTTGGGGTCTTTCGATTGGTCCTCCTCTAATACTAAATATAAATCATTTAAAAGGGTGAATTATACTGTCACCCCGGTTTGTGTTTGACCCCCTTTCTGTGGGTTGTAAGTAATAAAAGTTTAAATAATAATCAATTAGAATTAGATTGCTTGCTTAATGAAAGTTTCTATACCCTGTGTTGGGATGCTACTAAGTATTGCTTTGCTTTGGTTACTCATGTGCCTAGATTTTTTCCAGTTCCTGTGGAAGCATCTAGAATTTAAGCTTATTTAGAGAAAAGAAAGATTTTGGAATCTCTGCTATTATAGTTGGCTTGGTAGCAACAGCAGCAGTAGCTGCCTCTGTCACTGTTTCGACCCTGGCCTTGTCTGCTACGGTTCAGACAACGCAAACTATAAAATGACCTTTAGGCAAGAGTGACATTGGCCCTGAACAGCCAGGCAATGGCCAACTCCCAGATACAGAGAGGCCTCATGTTGGTAAACCAACGGATCGATCTGGTCCAAGAGCAGGTGAATATTCTTTGGCAAATGCCTCAGCTGGGTTGCAAACATAAGCTGCCTAGCGTCTGTATCACCTTACTACAATTTCAGAATTTTACAAGAGCAGCTAACCTGTAAAAGGCTTTGTCTTGTTATTTGTTACAGAATTGGACCATAGAATTTGAACAGACACTCCGGGAGCTGAGGATCACCATCTTATAAGTTGATTCGACATGTCTTGACCTGTCATTGATGGAAGGATTTTCTACCTGAATTTCTGCAGCATTCTCCTACTTCAAGCAATGGGTGGGGGTGGTTTGTTTGGAGTGGCTGTGTACAGTGGAGTACTGCTCCTACTATGGATGATCTGCAAACTTAAATCCCAAACAAGGAGGGACAGGATGGTAGTAACCCAGGCACTTGTTGTTTTGGAGCAGGGTGTTTCCCCCGATATATGAATATTGATGATGCTCAAGCAATAAGGTTGCTGGACATCCAGCTCCACAAAACCCTGAGGCGAGTCTTGCTGCATGGGTTGGAGCGGGTGTGCTTTAACAACCCAGGTGAGTTTTGTGGCTAAGCACTGCACTGGAATGGCGTTGTGGTGTAATTTGAGCTTCTTTCTGGGAGATATGTCATCTTTCAAGAAGGTTGAGTGTCCTAGTGTCCTTCCCCCCAGGAAAAACGACAGGGGAGCTGACCAAGACCCCTTTGGGTGACGAGCCTGGAAGGAGGTTTTGTGTAAGGCCCCTATGCTTGCACAGTGGGAATTTGACCTCTATCTCCACTCTCCATACTGTGTGGCCTGTTGCTTCTAACATAAAAGAAAAGGGTGAGATGTGAGGAGCCGTCCTCACGGCCACCATTACAAGATGGTGCTCACAACACCATTGTCACTATTGCTCGTGGTGAGTGTGCACAGGCATCGGGATATCTTTCCATTACCTGAGCCCTGTCTCTCCAATGGCGTCATCAGGCTGATGGTGGGCAGAAAATTCCGGTGGTGCAGGTCTCCAACCATACTTCTAACTGTACTTCACAGCCTATATAAGGGAGGGGTTTTCTGCTCTCTGGGTCTCCTGTCCTGAAGCTGATCATCTATCTCTCGAGATGCCTTAAAGCTTTACTGCAGAAGGATCCGAGTGTCCTGTGGGCATTCTTTCTGGCAAGACTGTAGTGTGGGTCATAACACCCCTAAAGAATTAGAAGCAATCGTTAATAGTCTCCCAACCAAAAATAAGCCCAGGGTCTGATGGGTTTAGTTCAGAATTCTATCAGATATTCATGGAGACCTAATACCAATACTCCTCAAACTATTATGCAAAATTAAAAGAGAAGGAACACTATTTAATATGTTCTATGAAGCAAGATTACAACTATACAAAACCTAATGAAGAAAGGAAACTTTATTACAATTTCCATTATGAATATCGATGCAAAAATACTAAATAAAATCCTTTCAAAACGAGTCCGAGAATACATCAAAAGGATAATCCATCATGACCTAGTTGGCCTCCTTCTTATGATTCAGGGAGAGTTTAATATCGAAAACCATCAATTAAATCCATTATAGAAAAAAAAAAAGAAAACAAAAACAAAAACAAAAAAAACTCAACTACAAAAACCACATGATTATTCGATTAGATGCATAGCAAATAGTTGGATAAATACAATGCCCATTCATAATAAGTCCAGAAAAGACCAAGAATTCAAGGCATACACCTAAAAAAAAAAAAAAAAAAAAAAAAAAAAAAAAAAAAAAGAAGAAGAAGAAGAAGAAAAGAAAAGAAAAGAAAAGAAAAGAAAAGAAAAGAAAAGAAAAGAAAAGAAAAGAAAGCCCAGGATTTAACTTTAATCTAAATGGTCAGAAACCAGAAGGAGTCCCACTAAAATCTGGGACTGGACAAGGCTGCCCACTTTCTCCCTACCTATTCAATAGAGTACTTGAAATACTAGCCAGAGCAATTACACACATTAAAAAATAAAAAAAAACAAAAAACCAAAAACCGAAAACAGATGAATACAAATTGGAAAGGAAGAAATCAAAATTTCTCTATTTCCAGAAGATATGATAGCATGTATCTATGAACCCAAAAATTACAACAGAGAAAAGCTAATCCTGATACACATTTTCAGCTTAGGAGCTGAATTTAGAATTAATTTGAACATAACAGTGGAATTTCTCTGCATAAAAGACAAATAGTATGAGAAAGAAATTAGGGAAAAACATGCTTCATAGTAGTCACAAATAATATAAAATTCCTTGGTGTGACTCTGAGAAAGTGAAATATATGTATGATAAACACTTCAAGTTTCTTCAAGAAAGAAGTCAAAGAAGATCTCTGAAGATGGTAAAATCTCCCATGCTAATGATTTGGCAGGATTAATATAGTAAAAATGGCTATCTTTCAAAAAGCAATCTGATATGCATTGCAATCACCATCAAAACTCCAACTCATTTCTTCACTGAGTTAGAAAGGGCAATTTGCAAATTCATCTTGAAAAAAAAAAAAACCTACTATATCCAAAACTATACTCAACAATAGAAGAATGTCTTTTGTAATCACCATGCCTGACCTCAAGCTGTACTACAGAACAATTATGATAAAAACTTCATGGTACAGGAATAGTGTTAGACAGGTAGATAAATGGAACAGAACTGAAGTCAGAGAAATGAACCCAAACTCATGAGGTCACTTGATCTTTTACAAAGGAGATAAAACCACCCAGTGGAAAGAAAATGGCATTTTCAAAAAATGGTGCTCGCTCAACTGGCAGTTAGCATATTGAAGAAAGCAAATTGATTTGTTCTCATCTCATTGTACAATGCTCAAGTCTAATTGGATCAAGGAACTGCACATAAAACCAGAGACACTGAAACTTATAGAGGAGAAAGTGTGGAAGAGCCTCGAAGACAAGGTTAAATGGGGAATATTCCTTAACAAAACAGCAATGGCTGTTATTATAAGATTAAAAATAGACAAATGGGACCTCAAAAATTGCAAAACTTCTGTAAGGCAAGGGGCACTATCATTAGAACAAAACGGGGAAAAAGTCTTTATCAATGCTAAATCAGATAAGGGACTAATATTCAATATATACAAAGAACTCAAGAAGCTGGATTCCAGAAAATCAGATAACATTATTTTAAAAAATGGGGATGGTTCTAAACAAAGAATTCCAAATTAAGAAACACTGAATGGCTGAGAAGCAACTTATAAATGTTCAAAATCCTTAATCATCAGGGAACAGAAAGTAAAAATAACCCTAAGATTCCACCTCACAGAGTCAGAATGGCTAAGATCTAAAACTCAGATGACAATAGTTGCTGGTGGGTATGTGGTGAAGAAGGAACACTCCTCCATTGCTTGTGGAATTGCAAGTTGGTACTACCACTCTGGAAAGCAGATGGGGTTTCCTCAGAAAAGTGGTAATAGTTCTACTGAAGATCCAGCAATAGTCCTCCTTGGCATATATCCAGAAGATATTCCAACTTGTAATAAGGATACATGCATCACTATGTTCATAGCATCCTTATTTATAATAGCAAGAAGCTGAAAATAAACCTGATGCCCGTCTTCAGAGGAATGAATACAGAAAATATAGTACATTTACATAATGAAATACTACATTACTATTAAAATCAATGAATTCATGAAATTCTTAGACAAATGGATGGATCTGGATGATATGTTCCTAAGTGAGATAACTCAATCACAAAAGAAAGCACATGATATATACTCACTGATAAGTGGATGTTATCCTTGAAGCTCAGAAAAAAAACAAGGTAAAATTTGCAAAACCCATGAAACTCAACAAGAAGGAAGACCAAAGTGTGGATATGTCGTTCCTTCTTAGAATTGGTAACAAAAGATCCATGGAAAGAGTTACAGAGAAAAAGTTTGGAACTAAGACTGAAGGAATCCAGACACTGCTTCATTCTGTGATCCATACCATAAACAACCACCAAACCCAGATTCTGTTGAAGAGCCAAACAAGAGCTTAGGGTCAGGAGACTGATATAGTTGTCTCCTGACACGATCTGCCATTTCCTGACAAATACAGAAGTGGATGCTCAAAGAAATCCATTGGACTGAGCACAGGGTCCCTAATTATGGAGCTAGAGAAAGTACACAAGGAACATTCTATGAGGAAAAACAACTAACAAGTACTCCCAGAGTTCCCTGAGATTAAATCTCCAATCAAAGTAAACATAAGTTGTGACTTATGCCTACAGCTGCATATGTAGCAGAGGATGGACTAGTATGTCATCAATGGGAGGAGAGACACTTGTTCTTGTAAAGTTCCTATGACCAAGTTTTGGGAATGCCTGGGCCAGGAATTGGGAGTAGGTGTGTTGGAAAGCAGGGATAGAGGGGAGAGGACTGGGATTTTTGGAGGGGAAAATAGAAAAGGGAATAACATTTGAAATGTAAAAAAAAAAAAAAGAAAAAAAAAGAAAAGAAATAATAAAAAAGGAATGAAATAAATTATTTGTAATGTTCTTGAAATAAATTCAGGTTTTGCAAACATATTATTGGAACAATGTTCAGGTATTTTCCGGTGGCAAAATCATAACAAGTTATTTTTTATCAACATATTGTGACTACAATGTCAAGAGTAGTTATATGTGTTGCTAAAACTCGGGTATAAGAATATATAGATATAGATAGATAGGTAAAATTTCAAATGAACTATATAAAATCTCTGAGAAAAGACTTCTTCCTTTTCAGGTGACTAGGTAAAAGTCTAGTGAACTGCACAACACACAATTAATACCCAACACTGAATATGCAGTAACCTTCAGAAAGAGACTCCTCCGAAATATTTATGTCATCTTCTTCATCATCAAAGTCCAAAAGTAATAAGTAATCTTCCTTTGGAATCACCATCATTTTCTTAAGAGCCATTCTTCTCTTAAAAACTATAATGTCTTCTTAGTTAAAAAAAAAATGGAAAAAAAGAGAAAAAAAAATATGATCTTCCTCCTTCATTTAACCCTCAGAAGCCGTAGGAAAAGGCAGATCGGGAGGTTTTTCCTCACATAGTGGCCTCTTGGGACTGAGATTTCTCTCCAGTCACACATCCTTTAACAGTCCAATAACCCTGATCAGAGCTGGTTATCTCTTCCAGGTCATTCAGAAGTGAACTCCTTCACAACCGCACCTTTCCTTGCTTGTCTGCTCAATGGGAAAAACAAACAAACAAACAAACAAACAAACAAACAAACAAACAAAACAAAGCAAAACAAAGACAAAAACAAAAAAAAGCAAAACAAAAACAAAGCAAAACAAAAACAAAAACCAAAAAAAAACAAAAAACAAAAATAAAACAAATAAAAAACAAAACAATAACAAAAATAAAAAACAAAACAAAATCAAACAAACAAACAAACAAATAAATAAAACGTTATCAGGAGAGACCCACATGTAATACTCTGAGGACCCTTTGTGATGCCAGATGGAGAAAACAGGTCTCATCCAGGGATTTCACCCTTTGGCTGAATATACCCTGTGTATGCTGTCATGGAGTACCAGGCACCATTGATTAGAAGGGAGGTCTCAGGAGGTGGAAATGAGCTACCATCTTTAAGACAAATGATTTCCAGTTTCTAGGTTGATAAGCATTTGCAGACTTGAAAAAACATGAACAAATGTGTAACATGAAAGTACTGGAAATGGCACTACTAATTTCAACTGTAATATTTTTTGTTATTTATTTATGTGCATAAAAATTAAAATGTGTGTACTTTTTCTGTATGTACATCCCACAACAGAACAGTCCATGCTGTCCTAATAGATCAGAAGAGAACATCCAGATTCACTACAATCCCTGGTAAACTCCCACCTCCACCTTCCTAGTACTGAGCTTGATTACAAGAGTGTGCTAGGATGTGCAGGCCCTCTCTCCCTCACTTATGTGCTTGGATGCCCACCCCCTTTTTCTCCCTTATGTGCTAGAGTGCTCAGGAACTCTCTCTCTCACCTATGTGCTATGCCCTCTCTCACTTCTGTGCTAGTCTGCTCATGCCCTCTCTCTCTCACTTATGCCTCTATAGCCTACAGAAGCTAAAAGAGAGCAATGATTCTCTAAAACTGTAGCTGTGCATAAATTGTAAGCCACTATGTGGGTGCATTGTGCCCGGTCCTCTTCATAGAACAGGTGCTTTTTGTTTGTTTGTTTGTTTGTTTGTTTGTTTGTTTGTTTTTTGAGAGAGGGTTTCTCTGTGTAGACCTGGCTGTCTTGGAAATCACTCTGTATACCAAGCTTGTCTCAGACTCAGACATTCTTGGCCTCTGCCAACCAAGTGATGAGAATAAAGGCATAAAGCACCACTGCCCAAACAACAGTTGCTCTTATCAGCTAATTTTCCACTTTTCAACTAATCTAGTGTGTACTTCATGTATCTTTAGGGCATTTCTCCCATTTACTTTCAAGGTGGAGGGTGTTTCCACCAGAACAGGGACCCAAAGTGGGATCCGTGGCACCATGGCATGGGTGTTTATTGTTACATGCCAACATTGAGAAATCCATCAAGAATCATTGGAACAGACTTCAAATGAATCACTTGAAAGAATATAAACAAGAAAGGGGGGTAAACCAGACTGTGGGAGATGTATAAATAATCTGGTTTACCAAAGTTTTATTGAACCCAGTGATCTCTACTCTGAAATTAGTATGTCCATAAGAGTCCTGGGAGGCATCATGTATTCCCCAGTGCTGAGCAAATCTTGAGATACCAGTAAAAGAAGCCTTTACAACTGCTCCTCCCTGGATAAAAATCAAAGGATTGAAATCTGTACAATTGCCATTGTCTCCCCAAAGCACCCACTTGTGAAAGGAATGCATTCTAAAGTCCTGGATGAAAAATCTCTTTTTCATAAAAAATTCATTCTTTGGGTCATCTGTCATGTTGGAAGAAAAGGAAAAAGTTTTACTCTGATCTGCCCAACAAGTGATGGAGGATCGACAATCAGACCAAGGCAGGATCAGACCTTCATCTTCCAAGACACAATGAGGGGCTATTTTTGGTTGGTGGGGACATTCTTTGTCTGAAAAGTTAGGTGGTACAAATGTACCATTAACCCAAATTGCCTCCTGCCAAAAGGTCCGATTTGTAAAGGTTATATCTACATTAGAATTATCTTGGGTTGTGCTCACCCAACCTCCTTGGTGCTCATTAAACCTCCCTAAAGCTCAGGCTGGGAGGTTGATACAATGTCCTTGTCCATTAATTTGAAAACATAAAAAACCCTGTTCTAGTAAGGAGTGATTTTCTCCTAATGATAATAACGAGTTGGATCATAGGGTAAATATGGCAAATCCACTGTTTTATTATTAGTAAAGAATTTTGGAAATTTGGAAAATTTGGAAAACTATAGTATCATGGCGAACTGACATTGGTTTAGGGAAAGTCGAGAGAATAGCACATATCTGTTCACCCATTATACTAGGAACCTGAGACAAGTTCAGCATTGTCAGGATCAGGAACAGTCCTCAGGAGGTCAGCATTTTTGCACCATCCTTGATGAATATCCTGCGGGTGAGTCAATCCGGCAGCAAAAATGGGTTGTCTTCACTCTGTGGAAAAACACAAACAGCTCCCCGGGATCTGATTAAGATAGGATCCGGGCCTTTCCAGAGACCAGTTAAAACATCCTTCCGTTTGACCATTTCTTTTGGTCTATCAGGGTCTGAACTATGTCGCTCAGCTGCAGAACGTCCCTGCTCGTCAAGATTCAAAAAATTAAGTGTAAAGAGTGACATAGATACTGCTACTCTTGGCACTGAGGGCAGAGTCTCATCAACTCCCCCTTTTTGTTTTATAAGATAAGACTTGAGTGTGTGGTGGGCACATTCCACAACGCCTTGTCCTTGAGTATTATAAGGAAGGCCAGTCAAGTGAGTGACATCCATTTGATGACAACATTGCTGAAATTTAGTAGAAGTATATGCTACCCCATTATCCGTTTTAAGAATTGTGGCCTTGCCCCAGCACTCCACACTTCTAGGCAGTGCTGTATAACATGAGAGTTTTTTTCCCCTGTTAAAGGTGTGGCAAACATTACACCATTGCAGGTGCCAAAGGAAACATGTAAGTACTGATTTCTCCCAAAGGAGGAAATATGAGTGTCATCCATTTGCCAGACTTGTAATGGCCTGATGCCTCGAGGGTTTACCCCTACATGAGGTGTAGGCAAAAATTGACAACTACCTATGCACATAAGGCAGAGGTTCACTAGGACACTGAAGCCAACAATCCCGAGGCCGAGCAGCAAGCTGGCTTTCACCAGTCGTTGTTGGACTTTTTCTGCACTGAGTAGCTTGCATTTTATCTTGCAGGTACCTTTCTCCCTTATAATGAACTGCTTCCTCCTCCAAGTCCGTTTCTTCAGAGGAGCTAAGCCCTTCATCAGATTCTGAGCTACTAAGAGCTAGCTGCTTAAACTCATCTAGTGGCAGGTAGAGGCTCCTTTCCTTATGTGCCTCTCCACCTGGATCTCCCTTCTTCTCTCCCTTTCCATCCCTTTTCTAATCTCTCCCAAGGCATTCTTCTCTTTTTATATCTTTTCCTCGGGATCAAGGCCCATGAAAAGGCCTAAATGACCCTAAGCAAGCATACCATGGTGCCACATTGTCTATCTCCCTGACAAATCCCTCTAAGGTATTAGTGGCACATTTTAGGCCACAGTGCTTCAGGACCGAGTGTAAGGCCACTATTATAGAATGCGAGATTCTCATACTGCCGCTGTACAGTCCTGACTGTGACTGAAAATGGACGCTGTCCAGGCACTGTCCAGTCCTGACCGTGACTGAAACTGGTCGCTGTCCAGGCGCTATCCAGGCCTGACCGTGACTAAGAACCAGTCAGCAGTGGAAGCAGTGGAAGAAAAACGAAACTGAAAGGAAAAGTGCAATCGCTGTGCAAACAATCAAAAGGGTGTCTAACTCTGGAGAAATTTCAAAACTGTATGTACCTTACAGAGCCTTTCATCCCGCAGTTCTGATTCCGCCCCGCGAACAAGGGATCTTCCTTGCACTGGTGTGATGGTATAAAGTTCCCGGGTTCCTCGGTGCCACTTATTGCATCCCACTCGACCGGCAAGAAAGAAGCAACAAACCGGAATCTTCTGTGGCAAAAGATTTATTGCTTACTTATCAGGAAGACCATGATCCGGGAAAATGGCGCTGCTTATATAGCCAACAGCATGACGTTTCAGCACCTGATGTGACGTGACAGCTCCTGATTCGTTGCTTGCCCATCACCCCACTATTATGCCCCGAGAATGGACAGTGACTAGGAGTGAGTTCACTCTTGCACCTGCGTACAAGGCTTGTTTACTAGTTAGGCACAGGGGAGGCCATCACCATCTTATAATGGCGATTGCTTGTGGCACGCATGGCTCTTCTCAGTGATTGCTTGCAGCATGCATGCGATTTCTCAGGGCATGGCACTACACAGCCGTCTATATAAAAATGAAAATGTAATTAAGGATAAAAGTGATACAGGAGAAATGGATAACAATTCAAGGAGGAGAAGATAGGGATGAATTTGCTAAAACTCATTTATGTGTATGTAGAAAGTTCTTACCCAACAAATTTAAAACAAAGTAAGTAAGTAAGTAAGTAAGTAAGTAAGTAAGTAGGTAAGTAAGTAAATAAATAGACAAATATATATGTATGCATGTGCATATCCGATTGGTGTGTGTGTGTGTGTGTGTGTGTGTGTGTGTGTGTGTGTTCATATAAGCTTGTAGGTATGTCGCACCTGTGACTAGAGGAATGCAATCATGCAGTATCTTTCTTTATGTCCTATGACGCAGTGTGTTGATTAGAATATCTTTTGCCCATGGTATGTGGCATTATTACAAGGTGTTGGCTTGTTAGAGGAAGTGTATCATTGTGTAGGCTTGCTTTTGTGTAGTGCTCAATCTCTGCTCAGAGACAAAAATCGATCCTCTTCCTTGCTACCTGTGGCCACAAGCTTCCTTCTGGTAGCCTTCAGACTAAGATATAGACCACTTAGTTCCTTCCCCAGCACCTCCTCTACCGGGGTGCTGCCATGCTTCCTACCAAGATAATAATGTACTGACCCTCTGAAACTGTAAGACAACCTCATTTAAATTTTCCTTATAAGAGTTGCCTGAGTCATGATGTCTCCTCACATCAATGAAACCCTATGGAACATAGGCAGTATGTTAGACTGATTTTTAATGCTTACAAGATAATTGCAACCAGCCTGCAAGCACAAAGTAAAGATGATGAATGAGTTGCTGTATTTTTTTTCTCCATCTACCCAAGGGACTTCAGACACTCCCAGATATGCTGGACTGCACCTGAATCGTACTACATCACTAGAGGTGTCCCCATCATCTTTGAGATCTGAGCAAGGAACTGTGGGACCTTTCTCATCTAATGCAACTAAATCTAAGGAAACAACTGTAGGGTTTTCTGCATCTGCTCAGGGTACTAGGGGGCATTCCTTATCTGCACAAGACACAGTAGGAAAGCCAATGTCTGCAAAGCAGTCTGTGGGAACTTTGCCTCCCACTCCAGGACCTTTAGGGTCCACCCAAATCACTCTGATCTGATCAGAAGCCTCTGGGAATTTCTTCCTCTTCACCAGGAACTCTAGGCTCTTCTTCTTCCATAGAGCCTTCTGGACATTGCCTTTCTGACCAAGCGTCTTTAAATCTGTCCACAACTAGGCAAGGGAGTGTAAAAACTGTGCCGTCTTCTCCAAAGACTGTGCAACATCCAACTTATTGCCAGAAATGTATGAGGTTTTCTCCGCTTTCTGAAACTTCTGGACAAAGATCCCCAGCTTCCTCAAGGGATATTGGGCCGTTACTACCTAGCCAGAAATCTCAAAAATCCTTTTCATATTCACCAGCAGATGGGAATCACTCACCATCTGTACTAGGATCTCAGGAGCATCCTCTATCTAGTAAAGACTCTCAAGGATATGTGCTATCCTCTCAAAAGTGTAAGGACTTTTCCACAGCTGCAGAGGGGATTTTGCCTGTGCAAAGTTCTTTGTCATCCACACAAAGGAATCTAGAACCTTCCGTAGATTCCACAGGGATATTGCTCATGGGACAATGTAAACACACAGAGACTACCTCGGGTCCTTTGCCTCTAGTGAGGGAGAATACTGAATCTTCTACATATTCTTTTCCTACTCTTGGACCTTTGCCACCATCACCTCGAGAACCTGGTACACATTCATCTTTTACTCAAGGAGGTGCAGAAACATTCCCATCTAGTCCCGGGAACCTAGCACATTTGCAATCATCCCAGGGGCCTCTGACACATTCCATCTCAGCCCAGGCAATGACTCATATCTCTGGATCTGCTGAAGGGGCTCTACTGCATTCAGCTCATTCCCCAGCAGTTTCAGAAACAAATGAATATTCTCCTTATACCTGAGGGACTTCAGACACTTCCAGATGTGCTGAACTGCACCTGGATCATACTACATTATTACAGGTGTCACCATCATCTTTGAGATCTGAGCAAGGATCTCTGGGACCTTGCATACCTGAAGGGACTAAATCTAAGGAAACAACTGTAGGGTTTTATGCATCTGCTCAGGGCACTAGGGGTCATTCCTTATTGGCACAGGCCAAAACAGGAAAGTCCATGTCTGCAAGGTAGACAGTGGGAACTTTGCCTCCCACTCCAGGACCTTTAGGGTCCACCCAAATCACTCGGGTGGTCTCAGAGTCTTTTCCATATGATCAGAAGCCTCTGGGAATTTCTTCCTCTTTACCAGGAACTCTAAGCTCTTCATCTTCCATAGAGGCTTCTGGAAATTCCCTTTCTGACCAAGGGTCTCTAAAACTGTCCACAACTAAGCAAGGGAGTGTAAAAACTGTGCCATTTTCTCCAAAGACTGTGCAACATCCAACTTATTGCCAGAAAGGTATGAGATTTTCTCCCCTTTCTGAACCTTCTAGACAAAGATCCCAACTTTCCTCAAGGGAATTTGGGCCATTACTACCTAGCCAGAAATCTCAAAAATCCATTCCATATTCACCAGCATATGTAACACATTCATCATCTGTACTAGGTTCTCAGGAGCATCCTCTATCTAGTAAAGACTCTCAAGGATATGTGCTAAACTCTCAAAAGTGTAAGGACTTTTCCACAGCTGCAGAGGGGACTTTGCCTGTGCTAAGTTCTTTGTCATCCACCCGAAGGAATCTAGAACCTTCGGCAGATTCCTCAGGAATATTGGGCTTGGGGCAATGTAATCACACAGATACTACCTCGGGCCCTTTGCCTCTAGTGAGGGAGAATTCTGAATCTTCTACATATGCTTTGTCTACTCTAGGACCTTTGCTACCATCACCTTGAGAACCTGGTACACATTCATCTTTTACTCAAGGAGGTGCAGAAACATTCCCATCTGGTCCTGGGACCCTAGCACATTTGCAATCAGCCCAGGGGCCTCTGACACTTTCAAGCTCAGCCCAGGCAATGACCCATATTCTGGATATGCTGAAGGGGCTCTACTGCATTCAACTCCTTCCCCAACAGTTTCAGAAACAAATGAATGTTCTCCATTTACCCAAGGGACTTCAGACACTTTCAGATGTGCTGAACTGCCCCTGGATCTTACTACATCACTACAGTTGTCACCATCATCTTTGAGATCTGAGCAAGGAACTCTAGGACCTTGTTCAACTGAAGAATGCCATCTAGAAGTGACTAAATCTAAAGAAACAACTCTAGGGTCTTCCACATCTGCTCAGGGCACTGAGGGGATTTTTTTATCTGCAGAAGCCACAGTAGGAAAGTCCCTGTCTGCAAAGGAGACTGTGGGAGCTTTGCTTCCCACTCCAGGACATCTGGGGGTCTACCCAAAATACTCAGGTGCGACCAGAATCTGTGTCATCTGAGCAGATGTCTCTGGGAATTTGTTTATCTTCAAAGGAACCCTAGGTTCTTCATCTTTCCAAGAGGCTTTCGGACATTTCTGTTTTTCCCAAGGGTATCTAAAAGCCCAATTTTAAACAGGGGAATACACAAAGTGTTTCATTTGCTCAAGATACTTTGCATCCTCCAACTTCTTGTCAGACAGAAGTAGGATTTTCTCCAACTGCCCATCATTTTGCACAAAGATCCCCAGGTTTCCCAAGGGACACTCGAACTTTCCTACCTAGCCAGAAATCTCAAGAAACCTTTTATCCTACACCATCAGTACTGGGTGTTCAGGAACATCTTGTATCTACTCCAGAGGTTCTAGAAGCTTTGTCATCTTTTCAAAAACACAAGAAATTTTCCAGGGCACAAGAGGGAACTTTGCTCATGCAAAGTTCATTTTTCCCCAAACAAAGAAATCGAGAAAATTCAACAGATGCCACAGGGATATTTGCACAATATGAAGAGTCACACAGTGCTTTAGGCCTTTTTTCACAAGTGAGGCAGGCTGTAGCATCTTCTCAGTCTACTTCAGCAAATCTAGGAACATTGCCACCATCATCGCCAACACCTGGTAGACATTCCTGTTCTGACCAAGGAGGTGCAAAGACTTTCCCATTTGGTCAAGGGTATCTAGCACCTTTGCAATCTGCCCCGGGGTCTCTGAAACTTTCTATCTCAGCCCAGGCAATGATGAATACATCACAATGCTATGAATGTTCTCATAATCCTCTGGGTCTTTCATCCTCAGAACAAAGGACTCCAGGATCTTCTGATTCTGCTCAAGGAGGTGTGAGTCCCGGTCTCTGCACAAGGGGACCATACATCTGTCCACATGTCCACAAAGGTCTACCCAACATTCTACATCTTCCAAAAGGTTTTCAAGTCCTTCTTTACATACACAAGGTATAGGAACTCACTCCACATCTACACACTACACAGTAGCAGACTCACCATCTTTACCAGTGTGTCAGGGATATAACCACCCTGCTCAAAATACAGCAAGGATTTTGAGATCTGACCAGGGATCTCTGAGGATTTCAGCAAATACACAGGCTCTGTAGAAACATTGCTGCCTCTCCAGGGGGCTCTAGGATATTCATCATTTGCATGAGGAGCACAAAAATTTTTAACAGCTACCCCAGGACATGTGATATCCAATGACTCACCTCTGGAACTTGCAATTTCTGCCCAACTTAGTTCCTCACTTTCTTCCCTAAGCCTTTTGGATCTTCCCTTTCCAGAGAAGAGCCTTTTGACCTCTCTAAACCTACAGAGGGACCTTTAACTTCATTCCAGGGACCAAATGAGTCTTTGAATTCTCTACAAGGGGTTCAACAAACAGATCCATCTGCTTCAGATCCTTCAGGATCTATGCATTCTTCCAAAGGACCCATGGTAATTTCTTTATCTGATTGAGGAACACTAGGATCTATATCATCTGCCCTAGAGCCTTTGACATTGTCCCTATCTGCTCAAGGGAATCCAGGACATTTGTTATCTGTTCAAGAAGCTGGAGGCCCTTGGCTGTCTTTATAGGGGAACCTGGAAGTTTGTACCTGTACACATGGCAATCCAGGAATATCCAATGCTTCATCACGAGCTTTGGAAATTTCAGCATCTACCATAGTGAGTCTAGGACCTTCTCCATCTGTCCAATTGGATTTGAAAGAGTAACATTCTGTCTTAATGTCTTGGAGACCTTCCATGTCTGCCCAAGGTGTACTAGAAACATCAATATCTTCCCAAGGGCTTACAGAAACTTCCTTGTTACCTCAAGAGCCTCCAGGACACTGGTTGGAAAAGGAGGCTTTAGGATATTTACCATCCAATCCAGAAGATCTTGGACTTTCTGATTCTTCCCAGGACACACTAGAAATATGGGCATGTATGCAAAATAGTACAGAAATACCATCTGTCACCCAAGAGGTCATAGAATCTTTGTCAGCCACACAAGATTCTCCCAAATTACCAGCTCCTTCACCACTTAGTCCAGAGACAGAAGAACCTCTGACATATACACAATCCATTTCTAAGAGTTCAGAATCTGTGCCAGGGACTCCAGAAGCTTTGGCATCTGTGTTAGGGTCTCTGTGTCTTTTGAAACCCAATGAAGGTGCTCTGGGCCCTTTAGTATCTGAACAAGGGATCCTGAGAACACCAGCATTTCCCCAGGAAAGTCTAGAACTTTCTCAACCTGCCCAGGGGCCTCTAAAACCTGTGACATCTCACCAAGAAACCGTCGATACTTCCTCTTCAACAGAGTTTCAGGGACTGTCCCTTTGTGCAGAAGGGGACATTATTCCTACCCCTCCTCGTGAAGATGGATGGAGAAATTTCTCTTATCTCAAAAAGAACCCTAGACGTTTGAAATTTAACCAAAGGATATTGAAACATGTCCCAATTCCTGAAAGGGATATCAGATACTGCCTTTCAGAACTTGTTGCCTTAAAATGTATCTCTTCTGCCGTAAGTAGCCTCACATCTTCCAAGTATGCAGAAAAGGAATCCAGTCCTACCTCTACTCCTCAAAGGAGCATCTCCTCCTTAAAATCATCTCAATTGAGTTTCAGATCTAGTATTCTTTGTAAAAAAGTTCTCAGTCATTCTCCTCTTCCAGGAGATTGCCCCACACCTTCTAAATTGAGGAAAACAAGACCAAGCCCTTCCTCTGTAGATCAAGAGGGCCTGAAATATGTGCGCTCAAAACATGTGGGCTGGAAACACTGCCATTCTTCCAAAATTTGGGTAAGAGTTTGCAAATTTAAGAAAGAGGTGTAAAGCTTAAAACTATGACTAACATAAACTTCACCACTTCTGTTTCTGCTAAAGGAGCCTGCAGATGCTCACCATCTCATGAGGTGGGCCTCAGAAGTCCCCTACCAAGCCAAGGCATTCACAGACCATCTAAGTCTACTGAAACCCCATCAGAAAAAGCCCCTTCTGACCAATGGGACACCAAAGCTTCCAATTCAGAGCATGAGGTTGATAAGCCATCCTCCATCCTTACAGAAGTGTGCATGCGAACCACTCTTTCTCATGAAGACAGCCTCAGGCATCCCACCTTCCTCATGAGATTCCCAGACACGCTACTTCTACCAAGAGAAAACAGAGGAAAGCCTCTGTTACCCAAGGAGCCCTGCAAGCTTCCCCTACAGATCAAGAATGCATTTATTCATCTCCAGATGGAGACAGTCCCCATAGAGGTGTGCAACACTCATCATCACCCCAAGAGGATATCAGCCTTTCTTTTTCTACTAAGGAGGACTCAAAACATATTCCTAATGTCCAAGAGGGAGAGAAAACTTCCAGAATTGCCAAACGGGAGCCCATAGCTTTTGTGCCTATCCTATGGGCATTCATACCTCCAAAAGGGAGTACCACATTCCCTTTTGGAACATTCCCTGTTATGCGAAGATATGACAAACATACAATATCTCAAGCAGAGGATGTGGTACCTGCTCTCTCCTGTTCTTGGAGAGACCCATCATTACAATATGAATTTGGGTTCCCCCTTTGTGACCTAGGAGGCCACAAATATACACATCATTTGAAAATCAATCTCAACAGGATCACACTGCAAAAGGGGAGTTGTAGTTCTTTCCTCTTCCCTAAAGGAGGTGTCGGACCTTCTCAATCAGACCAATGTGGACTCAGACTTTCCAGTTCTCACCAAAGGGACACTGGCTTTGTGATCCCTGTTTCAGAAAGGCTCAGAATGCTTCAGGCTGAAATAGGTGGCCCCTCAAATGCTCCATCTAAGAAACTGGGCCTCACCGGTGCTTTTTATGACAAAAGAGATATCGAAAATGCTCTAGGAGGCTTACGACTTACTCCTTGCTTCTGACTTCCTCCTTCTGCCCAGGGACACACCAGAGCTCCCCAGCCTGCCAAACGGAACCTGTAAGGCAGTCCATTTCAAGAGGGTGGCCTGGGCCCTACTCTCTCTTACTCTGGCATTTTCAGTTCTTTTTTGATACAGAAGCTGCCCTCATATTTTCCCTTTCTATGCCCCTTATGAACAACATGAATTTAGAACTTTTTCTTTTCATCAACTGTATATCAAACTTACAATTTCCACTCCTAGCTGCCTCAGATGCATATTGAAGCCTCATCTATGCCCCTGTGACTAAAAGCAGGACAAGAATTCCCTTTCTGATTAAGATTAGCTCACAATTGTATCCAGAAGAATGTGCTATATAATTTTCACCTCATGGAGATTATTATGTGATTCTCCTGAACATTGAGGACCTAGACCTACCTACTAGATCTGATCTAGTCCATGAAAAATCCACTCCCTTGATCTAAAGTGCACCAAGTGCTTCTTATTCTGATCCTCTGACCTAATTACCCCTGTCCAAGGATCAGGACCCGGGTTCCTGAAGTCTCAGAGCTTAAGAGTAGCCAGCACGTTAATGAACCCAGGACATAGACATTAAGCTGACCAGCAAAAATGAGAAAGCCTTGCCATTTTTAGAAGTAGGCAGCAGATTTATCAGGAGAACTAGCTGGGAAATGTCTCCTAGCACACTGGAGATTGATTAAGCAGTTGCATGGCCTGCATGATTTGTGTGTTCTAGCTTCCCAGGAAGTCTCAATCATGAAATATTCAGGCCTTCTCTCCTCTCCACATCGACCCTTGATCTTGTACAGATACAATAGTCTTTGGCATTTCTACTTTCCCCAACATGGTGTGAACCTTTCTGCCTCTAAAGGATGGCATCCTTTATAGATTGTTTGTGGATACATCAACATTATCACTCTGTCAATGGGTCCTCCAAGTCCTGTTTCTGACACACAAACCTCAGAATTATCCCTTCAGCACCAAGAAGACTCACACTGTCCCCCCATGCTTGAAGTGGAGCTTAAATCACTCTCAGTGGCTCAAGGAGTCATCAGGTACACTTTGTCTAAATTAGGAATTCAAAAACACTCCAGGCATTCTTCTCTGGTAAGGTTCAGACATACAGCTTAAGAACCACAGATCTTCTAAACTACTGTATGGACCAAGGGAACTTCTGATATGCCCATTCTGAACCAGGGATCCTCAGATCATCCCCAATAGCCTAAGTGACCTTCATCTTACCTTTCTAGAACCAATGTGCTGGGGCTGGAGAGATGGCTCAGCAGTTAAAAGCACTGACTTCTCTTCCACAGGTCCTGAGTTCAATTCTCAGCAATCACTTGTTGTACCACAACCATCTGTCATGGGACCTGATGCCACCTTTTGGTGTGTCTGAAGACAATGACAGTATACCCACATACATGAAATAGAACCTATGTGACTCACAACTTACACCAATAACTCAAGGGGGATTCAGATGTAACCCCCGAAATCAAATATGTTAGAAACTCCCCAGTATTGAAGGCAGCATTATCATATGAGAACCAGAAACCTCAGAATTTCGTTAATTTCCCTCAGAATTACCACTTCAGAACAAAGGTGTCACATAGGTCCTCAATAACTGAAGATGCCCTGATACATATGACATGATAAGCAAAGGACTTATCAACAGACCCCAACAACATTTTAAGAAAGCCACAAAGTTGGCTCTTTTACTATCAGCATGCAATAGCATTAATGAAGTTACAATGGGGACTCAGATGTACCCTTCTAGACCCAGGATAATTTATACCTCCAGCATAAATATCAACTCCATCACGTCAGGCCCCCTCAGATGTAAAGTATCCCATAACTTCAAGGGGGCTGACACCCAGTTGGTTTATCTTTTGAAGAGCACCTAAACCTTGCTTCCTCTAATCATAGTATCCCCTGACATTATGTGTGTGCCAAAGGGGTCAGCTGACCTTGAGTAAAACTCTTTATTCTTCCTCCTTCTGCACTGGAAGGGTCTGAGACATGCCTCTCTGATGAAGCAAGGTATAGAACTGACCTTGTGAGTGAGAAGTTTATCTCAAATATTCAGGCTCAGCTCTAGTGTGCTTCAGGCTGAATCCTTGGTACCAAGAATACACAAGAGTTTCAGTCTTTGTTCATGGTGGAATCAGGTCTACCACTCAACTAAGAGCTTCTCCCTCAGACCTTATTGTTTAGGGAATACACTTTTGACCACCAAAAACAAACAAACAAACAAAACAAACCTCACAGAACTCCAGAGTCAAGTCCCATGGCCAATGTATAAAAACCTCAGCCTGGATTCAAGGCTCTCTTTAAGCTGGTCATCAGAAAGGTAACTGTACACTACACCCACACCTGTGTGCTTTGTTGTAAGTTTAATAGACAACAAATCCAGGGACTTTGAGCCAACTTGTCAGAAGAAACCTCAGATTGCTGTCAAATCTTCATGGAGTCCTAAGAGATAAGAATTTTTTAGAGTTCTCTGAAGATGTGGAGGCCTGGAGTGCCTGGAACAAACTCCTCTACAGAAGGTGAACAGGGCAACTCCCCTACTGTCCAACAGGGTTGAGGGACTTTCTACTTTCCAAACCTATAGTATTTTCCTTCCTGTGATGATCAAGGTCATAAAATGTACACCTTTGATGCAATGGGCAATCATAAAAATCCCTTCCGTTCAGGAACCCATGGGATATTTTACCTCTGACCAAGGAGAATTGCTCCCTCTGCTCAAAGTTCACAGAAATCAAGAGGAGGAGGCCAATCCTGGAACCTTATGCCACTTTCTTGAGTATAGTCACATGACATTGTGTGAAATCATCATTATAACTCAGTTCTGGTTGGTTGAACATAATTCTTAGGAGGCAATCATGCTGAGGATACAATCCGAAGCTTTTCATGAATCATGGTATCTATATTTGGTGCCTTGCTAATTCAGCTAAGGATATGGATACCACAGGCTGTGAAGAACTGTCAGAAGTTGTGGCAATGCTAGGACCTCATGAGCTAAGGTAAGCAATTTAATTTTTGCTCAAAATATTATGGGGAATTTTATACTCTGATCATCTCTCCTGTTACAAGGATATCAGCAACTCCTTTCTCCCCAGGGCTACTCACTCCTTCTACCTTTACTTAAGGAGGCATCACATATTCCCACTGAAGCAAAGGGAGCCTCAGATCATACCAGTTTGTCCAAAGCAGGCTTGGACATACATTTAGGTTGAGGAATCCCACAGAGCTTGCTGATATTATGGACTGAAACTTAGATGTTTTTCCTAATGTTTCTGAGACTTTTCCTTCAGTTCAAGGTAAACTCTAGATTCAAAAAGGTTTCAATGAAGAATCTTTGACATAGATACTCTGTCAAGGAAGAATCTTTGATTTTATCTTTGAATTAGGGAAATATAGACTCACCCTTAAATTTGACCGGGGATTAATACAAATTCTGCTGCTTATGGAGCCTACAGAAAAGCCACTGACATGAAAAACTCAAGCCAATGTTCTTTTTTATTTTTTTCCTCAAGGAAACTTTAAATCAACTTCTCTTGACTATGCTTACCTCAGAAAATCCACTTTTATCCATAGAACCATGAGGTCTATTCCTCTAGGAGGTCCTAAAGTTTCCCTTCAGACCTGGATGGCCAGGCATGCTCAAATAAAAGAAGGGATGCCAAACACTCTGAAATGATGTCCTGGGACATGACAGTAATTATATGAACCCTAATCTAATTTTTAATTTTAAGCCTGTCACTTGAAATGGATCAATTCCATTTTGGTGCCTATGCCTGGGATGCTGCTGTACAGCTTATGGAGAACATAGAGCTAGAGTTTACCAAACAATTTGAAAGAAAACTGCTCTGATTGTTGGCAAGCAAAACTCAAAGTCTCAGAACACATGGGTATTCTGGACTATGAGGACATTTGCACTTGATAAGTTATTTTTGACATCTTCCAATTCCCAAGGTAAACTTTTGTCTGAGGGATTCTGTGACCTTCCTTCTCTTCCTTATCCACCCAACACGTTCTCTTTCTCAAAAATGTCATTCAAATATATGAAGTATATATGTGAATGTATACTTCAAAGTAGTTTTATACCTAGCTGGTCAGCCATATTTCCAAAAGTGACTCCTTCTGTAAACAATGTACCCTAGTCCAGTCTGGTTTGAGGTCCCATAGTCCAAGTTACAAATCAGAGCAAAGTACCTGTGCCATCTGCCTTTAGGCAAGTCAATAGAAATGTAATAACTTCATTAATTCTGCCTAGACCTGGATAGATGAACAAAGTTGAAGAAGTATACTAGCCAGCAACAGTCATTGAAAGCCTTTGGAAGAAAAAAAAATATGTTGCTGCCATGTCTCTTCTGAATGAACACAAACTATGAAAATACAAACTCTGAATAAAAATTGGAAACTTATGATCATGCCTGGAAACATTCTCCACTCTATAATGTACCAGAGACCATTACTTTTGACAGAGGTGTATATGGCAGTTTCACATTCTGCCTCAAGAGGAGTCTGCCCTCCTCTTTCAGTAGGGCCTTCGAGATTTCCTCTTTTACATGGGGCCCACATTTCCCCATGGTAACTCATTTTTTTCTCACTACACTGAATAGAATGTCAGAACTCTCCTAGGGCTAACATTGCCTTAGACTCTATTGGTCAAATGTCGCCTAAAACATGTATTATGCCTTATAAGGAATATTCCTAATCCTACCAAGTAGCTTTGAATCATTTTTCCTTAAAGGGATGTCAGACCATAAGAGACTTATACCACTCATTCTACATAAAAGAGAATCTAACATTCCCTGTCTTCCCAGTAGGAATCTGGGCCTATTGTCTACTTCAATTCACCAAGTGGATTTTAGAACTTCAGTTTCTACAAAGGGGGTCCTGGGAAATCAAAGACTATTGAAAGGGCTCTCAGAACTAGCTCCTGTGTCAAAGGGGCGTTTCATACATCTACTCTCTGTACTAGGACACTTCAGGTCCATCTGTGCAATTATTGAACCACCAGAGATTCTCTTCTGGCTGTGCCTCGCAAATACCCCTATTAACTAAGTTTGCTTTAAACATATCCATACAATACATACACGACCAATGACACCTCACATTTTCTATCCTTTTAGATCATAGGACAGAAAATAGAAATCTGAAATTGGCTCTCGTATCCTGTGCTTCAAAAATGGTCATCAAAATGCACCATTCCTATCTCTTATTCACAGATGTGTGCAGCTGAACACAGCCTCGAGGAAACATCAATGCTTGCATAACTACTTATGCTGGGAGATTGTTGTGACCACTGACTGGACTCTCAAAGATGTTACACAGGGTATGCATATGGGGGAAATACTTGGAAGCTAGTGAGGCAGAGTCTGAACATTCCTCCAGTACCCAGTGAAGCCTAGAAACTTACCCTGTTGACCATGGGTGAACTGGATATTTCTGACCTGCAAAATATGACTGGGGACCTCTACTTTAGGAACTAAGACATTCACGATTTTTTCTCTGTTGAAGGTGGTCTTGGAACTTACCATTCTGAGAAGAGGTTCTCATAACTCCTATGTTCCCAGGATTCCTCTCACACTCCTTGTTTTTTGAAGTATCCAAGAGAACTAACCTGGGTGAGGCTGAGTGAGGTTCAGTCTTTTCCTTCCCCCAAAATATGGCCTTGGATCTTGTCCATTTCTGCAAGGGAAGGGGGCATTATCCACTGTGTTTGACCAAAGGAAGGTCTTTATTCCTAAAATGCTATTAGATATGCTCTTTTGAATAGTAGTGCATGATGCCTTGTATCCTCAAGCATTCACTTATGACTTTGAACTATATCAAATGTATATTCTCTAATTAAGTAAGATTCAAGCCTTTCCCTTTTATAAGGATGACAGGGGAAATATATTGTTTTTCTCTGGTTTGTGGTCCCAGGTCATTCATATATATATATAGAGAGAATTATTGAATGGATCCTATGTTATGCTTTGCAATCCAATTGAATTGTTGTTGCCTGTATATGTACATATTAAGACAAACTGAAGGCGGCAACCTAGCCAGGGACAGACATCCAGGCTGTTTGAAAAGGCTTGGAATGTTCTCTGAACTCCCTCAGACTAAACACAGGATGTGAAACTTTTACCAACTAAGGAAGATTTGGAAGCTGAAGAGCAGTGGAGGGACTTCCTTTACTAATCAAGTTAAAAGGGACATTCATACATAACAGGATGTTGCATGGCACTTACCCCCTCTCCAAGGTTTTTCTAATGCATACCATTGTACCAACCAGGTCTCATTATTTTTCTTACTCCTAAGTGCCCAGTACTTCCTCTCTTCCCAAGTTACCTCAGTTCTTTGTTTTGTTTTGTTTTTCACTGAAGAGAATGTCAGACATTCCTCCTATGACTAAGCCTCCTGCAGACCTTCTCTGTTTGCCCAAGATTGTCTAAAGTACTCATTTAGTAGAAATACCCTCAAACTTTCAGTTTCGTTGAAAGTGGGACTCAGTCATATCTCTTGTGACAAAAGATGTCCCAAACCACTGCCTGCCAAATACAAAAGTGGATGCTCACAGTCATCCATTGGACAGAGCATAAGGTCCTCAATGAAGGAGCCAGAGAAATACCCAGGGACATGAAAGGGACTGAAGCCCCATAGAAGGAACATCAATATGAACTAACTAGTACCCCTCCCCTAGAGCTCCTTGGAACTATGCCACCAATCAAAGAAAACACATGGTGGAACTTGTGGCTCTAACCACAAGTGTAGCATAGGATGGCCTAGGAGGTCATCAATGGGAAGAGAGGGCCTTGGTCCTGTGAAGGCTCTATTCCCCATTATAGGCAAATGCCAGGGCCAGGAAGCAGGAGTAGGTAGGTTGGGGAGCGGGGGGAGGGAGAAGGCATAGGAGATTTTCAGAAGGCAATCTAGGAAAGTAGATAATATTTGAAATGTAATTAAAGAAAATATCTAATTAAAAAAAGATGCCCCAGACTAAGTAAGCTTTATGCCATTCCCACTGAAAAAGGTAGAATGATGTCCACTCACATGCAGTTCATTGTAGTACAAAAGGGGGCTATAATTACCTCCATCAACCTCAAGGAACATAGACATCTAATTGCTTGCCAACGGTGTATGTGTCATGGAGCAATGATGACAGAGACCTCAGGTTTGGATCCTATGGCCAAGAGGGTTTCATTTATTATACCTGTAGTCATAGGAGTTTCAGATATAGCCTCTTGGGATGCCCAAGAGTATTCTTTCCAAGGGCACCTTAAACTTGACTTAAACTCATATTACCTCAGTGCCACTCTCTATTAGAAAGATTGCAAGGCAAACACAATTGCAACTTCACAGTGGGCTCTCACATGTTTCTGAGTGTAGGGCAGAGGGCAGAACATAGAAAGAAAACTAATATGCATGTGATCTGCCTAGAGTTAGGTGTCAGAAATGGTGTGTTCCTGTCTCTCACTTATAGATAGGTACAGACAAATACAACCTCAGGTCAGACAGCCACTCTCCCTGTTGGAAGAGTGTGCTGATTGTTCCTTGTATTCTTCCTAACAGTATATACAATATATGGATAATGGAAGGTGGGGAGACTAGATGGAAGCAAACTATGCACTACCATTCTGTTCTCCCTCTACCCAATATAAACTAGATTTTTCCCTTTTGCACAATGTGGTGACTTGACCCTGCTACTTGGTTAATCATGGCCTGAAACTAACTAACTTACTTTCTCTCTCTCTCTCTCTCTCTCTCTCTCTCTCTCTCTCTCTCTCTCTCTCTCTCTCTCTCTCTCTCTCTCTCTCTCTCTCTCTTTCTCCCTTCCTTCCTTCCTTTCTTTTTCTTTCGTTCTCTCTCTCTTTCTTACTTTCTTTCTTTCTTACTTTCTTCCCTCCCTCTTTCCTTCCTTCCTTCCTTTCTTTCTTTCTTTCTTTCTTTCTTTCTTTCTTTCTTTCTTTCTTTCTTTCTTTCTTTCTTTCTTTCTCTTTCCTTCCTTCTTTCTTTCTTTTTTTCTCTCTCTCTTGCTTTCTGTCTCTTTCTTTCTATCTCTCTCTCTTTCTCTCTCTCTCCCTCCTTCATTCTCTTCCTCTCCTTTCTTTCTCTTTCTTTCTTTCTTTCTCTCTTTCTTTCTTTCTTTCTTTCTTTCTTTCATTCTTTCTTTCTTCCTTCCTTCTTTCTTCCCTCCTAAATTTCTTTCTCTTCTTTCCTTCTTTCCTTCCTTCCTTCCATCCTTCCTTCATTCCTTTGTTCCTTTCTTTTTTAAGTATTTAGTTATTTATTATATATACAGTGTTCTCTATGCATGTGTGCCTGCACATTAGAAGACGGCACTGGATACCATTACAGATGTTTGTGAACTCAGGAGCCCTGGGAGAGCCGTCAGTGTTCTTAACCACTGAATCATCTCTCCAGCCCCAGGTTCTTTCTTTTTAAGCAAAATGGGTCCGGAAGGTCATAAAAGTTGTAGGTATGAACACATGCTACTCAACCTGTTTTCAAGGTATCTCATACCATCACCTTTGGATGAAGGGTCATCAGAATTTCACTTGGGATAGGTGGCCTTCATGACCTACTGCTGTTACCAACAATACCCAAAACCTTCCATTTCTGCCCAAGGTCAGTTATAATTATGACTGGAGTTTACTATTGGAATCTCAGAATTTTCATTTTTCCCAAGGGTACCAAAATCCAGGTATCCTAAGAGCATCCTTACATACATATGAGCCTCAAATATAACACTCCAATCATGAGCTTTAGATCATTTCCCTCCAACGATGGTCTCTAGGAAATTATACTTCACTTAATTCTGCCCTGCATTAACAGAGCCTGAAACTTAGGTCATCTATCCTTCGTACCATCCTTCATGAAAACACCCATATAACTGATGATAAGCTTCAAGAGTGCTTAGAGACTTACAGTCATGCCTGGTGCATAATACTTGTATTGCTGCCAGGCTTACCAAGGTGTATGTGAAGATGGGAATCTTCTAAGTTGTGAAGCAGTCCTACCTCTCCTGCTTAAGGTAGGCTAGGCCACTTCCTTAACCCTAAAGAGGTTGGGGACATTAAGCAGACTCTAATTCTGCTTTAATCTTCTACATCAATACTTAGACCACTAATTTGTGTCCATTATATATCAAATGTACCCTCTGTATACATGAGGGTCCAATATCTGTCTTGTAAGCCTGACAGGCCTGAGATCATCTCTACCTGCCCCAGGCCCCAAACTTCACTTCCAGTCCAAAAGGTCTTCAATAATTACCCTCTCTGATCAGAAAGAATTCCAAACTATTCTCTATCTGATGGAGGGCAAAAATTTCCATTTAACTGTGTCTCACATCGAACTCCTCATTTGAAAGGGGCACCAGAATGACTCTTTTTGTTCCAGTGGTTCTCAAATTCACATCCTCTGTCGAAGAGGTCTATAAATGTCATCCAGTCATACCAGGGCTTCAGTGCCTCTCCCTCTCCCTATGGGAGCCTCAGACACACCACATCTAGTCATAAATATGTCCTCTTCTCCCTGTGTCTATTGGGCAACAAAGCCTTCTCGAATGCCCATATTGGACTGAAATATTTCCTTTTTTTTCAGTGGTGGACACATACCTACCCTCTCTTGTAAAGTGTAAATAGATATTGTCTTATTGACTATGTGTGCCTGCTATATTACAACTGTCTAAGATTACTTCCAAACTTCTTCCTGTTACAAATATTCGGAGACATTCCTTCATTCAAGAAAAGTGGCCTTGCTCTTATGTCATCTGACTAAAAGTTTCATAGACCAAAGATAACCATCCAACCTGTTGGAATACTGAAACAATTGCTGCCTGCTTTCCACACACTACATAAAATATGTGGATATCCTAAATTCTACAAAAAAGATTTGTAAGCAGATCAAGCAATACTGGGACTCCCTCTTCTCCAGAAGGTATTTGCATTTTCACCAATGTGAAATGGTATTTCTTATTTATTGAAAATAGCCAGAGATTTTACACTTCTTACAAGTAGGTTTAGAATTTCACACTTGCAAAGTGTCACAGAAATGCTGCTTATGACCAGAATGCTTCAACTTCTTTATTCTCATGAAGTTTGCCACATTACCTCTTTGATGAAGGGCACAACCATCCTACTTCTGTGCAAAACTGCCCAAGCTCCTCCCCTATCTTACTTTAGGAATATTTAGACATTCACAACAGAGAGTGCTCGAACCTCTGTGGAGCACAGTGTGTTTGAGGAAATCCCCCAGATTCTCCATCTTCCCAGTGTATGTCCTACGTATAACTTCTAATTTCCGTGGTCTGGGAAGCACTGTTCTGATCTAAGAGATTTCTGAACACACTGGACTGAAATCCCAAACAGAAGAGTATCAAGGTAAGGGTAAATCAGTTTACTATCTTTGTTTTGTTACCTTAGACAGAGACATCCTGGCCTCCATGCAGAGGAATGTGTGGATGGACATATATTTAAGGAAGACACTAAACCAGAAAATACTACATTACACCCTCTTAAAAGACTTCTAAGATTGTTGTCATGCCTATCACTGACATTCAGATGATGTGTATTCTTGATTGTGATTTCATGTTTGGAGCTGATGAAGGAGTAAGTACCTGGAATGTCATAGAATTCTCAAGGTATCAATCAGTGTTCAATTTCTGATCAATAGTGCTTCAGACATAGGAATAACAGGACAAAATTATTCTATACAATCCTATGAAGCTCCTATCACCATCCTCCTATTTTAGAGAATCTTAGATCTATCACCAATCCTGAGACGGGCAGAAACAATTCTTCTCCTGCACATAGGGATACTGCATATGTCTCTCCTTGCCCAAAGTATTCCAATTACTGTCTTTTTACTGAATTTGCTTTTAGACTATACCTGAAATATTCCACTTTTAACCAAAAGATATACCAGCCCTCCCTGTTCTAATAGAGAGCTACCGTCCACCAATATCCAAAGGGTTCTCAGACATTCTAAATATGCCCCTGTGGGAGTAAACTTACTAAGTCTATTTAATTGGGCCTCAGATCCTTCTGCTTTGACCAAAAAGATTTCAATCTACTGACTCTGAGTTACCAGGGGCCTCAGATCTCATTTTCCCCAAGTGGTCATCAAATATGCCTTTCTGACCAATAATGACCTTGCAATGTTCTCCTCTGATGGAGACACTTAGTCACCCCCTCCTCTAATTTTAACTCCCAAATGGACCTCCAGACCACCCAAGCTTAAATTACCTGAGCCGAACATTAAGAAGTACAGCCCAGAACAAAAGCTCATTTCCTCAATGCAGAAACTAAAATGATGTATTCCTCACGATTCATACCTAGACCCAGGAGAAGAACATATGCCTGAGAAGAAGAACTAGTGTGGAATTGTCAGCCAGGTTTTTGGTGAGTGCTCAGACTGCTTCCTGATCCGGCACCACATTTACTACAGTGGACAGATGCTCTAGTCTCTGATGACGAGTTGCTAGCTGTAAGGAAGTACCTGGAATGGGCTCCACTGCATGAGGTAGGCTGAGTCTTTGAGCTCATGTCAAGGAAAGAACATGCAAATTTAAACTCTACCCAACCAACATACTAGTTTACCTGTACAAAGGGGTTTTAGATTTCCAAATTCTCACAAAGATGCCCTCGTGTATTTCCCCTCTGACCATTGGGGTCCTATCTATTTTTCATGGCTCATAGGGTCTCATTTCTTCCCAATGTCCATTACCCACTCACCTCTGACCACTAGCTATACATCTCTGATTAGTGTTGGGGATGTTCTCGGTATGACAATAAGGCCTACAGTAGTGCCTACATGCCATTTTTGAATAATTGGATCTTAAATTCCACCTCTGTCCAAGGGTACTTCAGAAAGACCTTTCTCATTACATGGGGTCTCTATAGTAGCATCTTTATTCAACAGGCCTCTGGTTGTACCTTCTGGCCAAGCAGGTCTTACACTTCACTTAAAGAGATGCCACATTTACACAATGTAGACAAAAAGGATTTGAGCATTCTCATACTCATCAATATAACATTCCTCCCCTCAGGTTTGAAGTCTCCAGAGCAGCAAGGAGAGTGGGGAGTAGAACTCATCATCTTTAGGTCACTCATCCCCGATGGATTGTTCCCAACCTTAGTATACAGACATGGATGGTTGAACACAAACCTGTCAGGCTGACAACGCAATAGACATCTACTAAAGTCCTTGGAACCATGTTCAGAGTGCTGCACATCCTCCTAAAGATGCCACGAATGACATGGTTCCTTGTGATTGTTGTTCTCTTCTTGTTGTTGCTGTTTTCTTTTAACTTTTGAAGAGGATACATTATTAGTCTGTTGCTATGTTAGTCATCTCCTGGCATTAGAAACCAACATGCCACTGCTTAAATGTTTTACATTTCCTACTCTTTTTGGAAAACACAATGTATGCACATCATTTTTTCCTATTGTTTCAAAGACATACCACTATGTAATTCAACTTTACAATTGGAATCATTTTGACCAATATTCACATGAATATAAATTTTATGTGTAAACTTCTTCCTGTGCTGTGTTATTTTCCACCAGGTGACAGTTTCATTTCAGGTCATTTGGAAGATCGTTCCTTACTATGTGTCTTTAAAAGATATATTTTGGAGCTGAGGGGTATGACTGAATATCTTCAGCACAATAAATACCTTCTGTAACGTTACTATCTAGTGGATTATAAGTATCAGGTTGTACACGGTAGTAACTAAAATAATGGACAAGTTTGAGAAAGATTTTAGGGTGTAATCTCTCATAATATACACAAAAAAGAAAATCCTAGATATTAATCAAATCTATGCACACCAAATGAACATTGTGAGTTTTGTGGATTTGTTTTTATATGTCTTTGTAGTTCGAATGTCCAACCTTTATGTCTTAATTGAGGATTGTAAACAATGCTCAGGGTGTGTGTGTGTGAGTTAAAGGGCACCATGTCTTTAGTGTTTAGATTAATATCACATATCATTATCTGTCTATCCATCATCTATATATGTATGTATGTATGTATGTATGTATGTATGAAGTAATGATTGAATGTATTTATATAGATATGTATGCAACTATTTCTCTATCATCTACCAATCACTCTTTCTCTTTCTATTTCTCTCACCCTCTTTCTCTGTTTATCTCTTATGCATAAATATATGTATGCATGTAGCTAGGTAGGTGTGGTAGTTTTAATGTAATTGGTTCCCATCGGCCCATAGGCTGAATTCGGATGAGTAACCTTGTTGGACTAGGTGTTTCCTTGTTGGAGGAAGGGTGTCACTGGAAGAGGTGGGTGGTCTCATACATGTTCAAGTTATGCCCAGTAGGGTTCTGTGTGTTTGCTGTCTGTTTGCCTTTCCAAGAGTAGCTGTGATAGAGTGTTCAATGATTCAAGGAGGGAATGTTGGTTAGATGGCATATAAAGCAGGCAAGACACATTTACATACATGGTAGAAGAAGCAAGCTTTAAGAAGCACAAACAATCACACACACACACACACACACACACACACACACACACACATTTGTTGGACAGTGCAAAGCTTAAACCACTTTCCATATATACTCACATTTGGTGGATAGAACAAAGCACCAACTTTATTTTTCTCACACTGCTTATATATCTCTGCACAATCTTTCAATTAGTATAAAATTTATACTGGTTACTTTCTATTTATTTCTAGTGAATAATTATGAGAATATATAAGGAAAAGCATCTTCTCACTATACTTTTATGATGAGCTATTTATAAATTATGTTTATAAATATCCAATAATATCCCCAAGAACCAACACACATTTCTAACTAAAAAACTTGTTATAGATTAACAACTTGTAAGCAAGTAAGGTATTTTTTTCAGCCAGTTTCTCTTACTGGTAGACTGAAATTTGCTGTTATACATAAAGGATTAGTTTTTATCTATCTCAAAAATTAATCCTTCAAAAATTTTAAAAGAATCACAAAACTAAACTTTTATGTAAAAACCTATCATCCCTTTCTACTTTGAATCCTCAGGGTGCACATCTGTACATTAACCATGTTTTTCTTATATCATATCAGGAATCAGAGGGAGGAAATAGGTACAAAGAAATAATAATCATCTGAACACCAGCCTGAATTTTGAAAAAAAAAAAAGGCATGCTTTTCGTAGTAATTCTTTCCAAGATCGTGGTTGAAGTATTAATCTGCATCAGCTGCAATCCTTGAAGAATTAGATCTAACTAACACTGTGGGTGGCAATGATATTGCCCAGTGAGGGGCTGGAACCCACCTTAAATTTTCATACAATCCATAGATTATGAGGGATGTGATTTGAGGGCAGCAAGTAGAGAGAAACTCTACAACAGCATGAGTGGTAACAGAGTGGTACCAGCTTTTAAGTGTTTAAGAGTGGTAAGAGCTTTTAAGTGGTTCACCTTACCAAGAATCCATGAAAGCCCAGTATTTTGGAGGTAAAATGTACATTCCTGGGAGCCCCTCTGCCATGCTTAATATTCTAGTAAAATTAAAAATAATATTAACTTCTCATTTAATAGACCCTGCTTACAGTCCCCCCAAATTTTACTCCCCACGGTTCTTTCACTACCTCCCATCCTCTCCAGTTCCTAAACCTTTCGGGCATCATTCACCTAATTCTTCTCTTTCAAATATCTCTTCCTGCATTTCCTTATTCAACCCCATCTCCCTCCCCTATGCCACCTGATCTTCTCTTTCTTGTCCACCTTTGTCCACTAATAAAATCCATTCTATATCCCCATACCATGGGCATCAATGTATGCACCCAAGTCCTTCCTCTATACCTAACTTCACTGGATCTACAGATTGTAGACAGGCCATCACATATGTAATGTAGAATGTGTTAATCTTTGTATTGCTGTCACCAAAAACTATAACCCAAGCACAAGTTGGGGAGGGTAGGACTTATTTGGTTTACACTTCTTCATTGCTATTCATCATCTGAAGACAGACAGAACAGGAACTGAAATGGGCCAGGTACCTAGAGGAAGGAGCTAATACAGAGACCATGGATGGGTACTGCTGCCACGCACACCAGTCGAGTCAGCTTGACAGGCCGAGAGGCCTGGAAGCACTCATGAGGCAAAGAGTTTCATGGAAGCTCACCTTCTGGAGTTTTGGCCTTCTCATTAACCCATATACTCATCCCCTATTCCCGTGTTAGTCTGGTGTATGGATCCACATGCTCTCTTTTAGTGTTATCTTATTATAAGTTATTTTTAAGATTGAATTCTGATATAGCTAAGCTTTCGCCAGTGTTCCAATATCCTAGAAAGTCCTTGAGCTGACCATGGGCTTGGAATTCAGTAAGAATGTTGCCTATTCAGTGGCATTCAGAATTGCCTCTGGTATTATAGTACCACTTTGAATAAAAGCTAAGTCACTGCCCTACACAAGAATTTATCATCATCTAGGATGAAGGAAGTTTGAGACCTAAGGAGGAAGCAGAGTACATACTTAGAACTATAGATAGCTGAGTTCCACCCATATACACGTATTTACAATGGCCTAGGGGGAAGGTGGTCTATACAATAGACTAAAATAGGAACTATAGCAAGGGCACGAATCCCTTGACCCTGGCTTCTAAGATTATGTGGATATTTGGTGGAGCTCTTTTTGATCCCAGTTGTTAACAGTGAATTTTATCCCAGGTGTTTCCTGTGAGAACTTCTGAGTTTGTATTCCTCCGTTTTCTGTAAGAATCCAGTAACCTCTTTGTACCTTGCTTGTGTGTCACCCAACTTTCCTATTCTCTTCTGTATAAAAAGTTTGATGCTCAATTTGACACATTACATTCAGATTCTACACAACCTCTTCTCTGTGTATCTATCTATCATTTCATCCAACGCTTTGCCCACCTGTGACTAGAGATCCGTTCCACGCAGACAAAGGGGCCCAGAGTGTCTGCAGCATTCTGCTTAGTGGTTAGTTCCCCATGGTTTCATGCTTTCTCATAGAGAACTCAGAACCACAAGCACATGGATGGCAGTATCAACAATTGGCAGAAATCCTACCCATCAATCATTAATTAAGAAACTGCCCTGCAGTCCTGCCTGCACAGACCAATCTTATGGAGACATTTTCTCAATTGAGATTCCCTACTCTCAGGGGACTTTACTTTGTGACAAGTTGACAAAAAACTATCCAGCCCAGTCAATATCAACATATAAATCAACACATAGCATATTTATCTTCCTGGGACTGGGATACGTTATTCAGGTTATGTTTTTGTTTTTAGTTTTGTTTTTTTTTTATTTTTTTCTGTTTCCATCCATTTCATAACAGCTGAGTAATGTTCCATTGTATAAATATAACATATATGTTATACATTCTTCAGTTTATGGACATGTAGGTTGTTTCCAGTTGCAGATAATTATGAATACAGCAGCAATTAATATGGTTGAGCAAGTGTGCTTCTAGGAGGAAGAAGCACTTTGCGAAACATTCTGACCTATCAGGTGTCTGTTGTTATGTCCCCCCATTTAATATCTGATTTTGCTAATTTGGATATTATCTTTTTTATTTTAGTTAACTTGAATAATAGTTTGTTTATCTTAGTGATCTTGTCAAAGAACCAATATTTGTTCCAAAAATTTATTTGTATTTTTCTTTCTATTTTTTTTTCCACCCTGAGTTTTACTATTTCCTGCCACCACATCTTTTGGGTGTCATTTCTTCTTTGTGTTTGAGATCTTTAGGATGTGCTGTTAACGTGCTAATATAAGGTTTTGCTAATAATTTTAACTCATTTTTTATTAGATATTTTTCTTCATTTACATTTCAAATGCTATCCTGAACGTTTCCTATACCTTCCCCTACCCTGCTTGCCAACTCACCCACTCCTGCTTCCTGGCCCTGGCATTCCCCTGTACTTGGGTATATAATCTTCACAAGACCAAGTGACTCTCCTCTCTTTGATGGCTGACTAGGCCATCCTCTGCCACATATGCAACTAGATACATAGTTCAGGGGGTTACTGGTTAGTCCATATTGTTGATCCTCCTTTAAGGTTGCAGACCCTTTAGCTCCTTGGGTACTTTCTCTAGATTCCACATTAAGGGCCTTGTGTACCATCCAATAGATGACTGTGAGTATCCAATTCTGTATTTGCCAGGAACTGGCATAGCCTCACAGGAGATAGCTATTCCAGTGTCTTGTCAAAAAATTTTGCTGGCATATGCAATATTGTCTGGGTTTGGTGGTTGTCTATGGGATGAAACACCAGGTGGAGCAGTCTCTGGATGGTCGTTTCTTTTTTCTCACCTCCAAAATGTCTCTGTAACTCCTTCCATGGGTATTTTGTTCCCATTATAAGAACCAATGAAGTATCCACACTTTGGTCTTCCTTCATATCGAGTTTCATGCGTTTTGGAAATTGTATCTTGAGTAGTCTGTTTGGGGGCTAATATTGGCTTATAAGTTAGTACATATCATATGTGTTCTTTTGTGATTGGATTACCATACTCAGGATGATATCCTCCAGATACATGCTTTTGCCTAAGAAATTCATAAGTTCATTGTTTTTAACTGCTGAATAGTACTCCATTGTTTAAATGTACCAGAATTTCTGTATCCATTCTGTATCATATATTCTTCTGTTGAGCAACATCTGAGTTCTTTCGAGCAAATGGCTATTATAAATAATGCTGGTGACTGCTTCCAATTTTAAGAAGGGGCAAAGTGTCCACAATTTGGTCTTCATTCTTTAGTTTCATGTGTTTTGCAAATTGTATCTTATATCTCGGGTATGCTAAGTTTCCGGGCTAATATCCACTTATCAGTGTGTAAGTATCATTTGAGTTCTTTTGTGATTGTGTTACCTCACTCAGGATAATGCCCTCCACATCCATCCACTTGCCTAGGAATTTCATAAATTCATTTTTTAATAGCTGAGTAGTACTCCACTGTGTAAATGTACCACATTTTTTGTATCCATTCCAATGTTGAGGGGCATCTGAGTTCTTTCCAGCCTCTGGCTATTATAAATAAGGCTGTTATGAACATAGTGGAGCAGGTTTCCTTCTTGCTGGTTGGGACATCTTCTGGATATATGCCCAGGAGAGGTATTGTGGGATCCTCTAGTAGTACCATGTCCAATTTTCTGAGGAACCGCCAGACTGTTACAGAGACAAAGTTTGGAGCTGAGACAAAAGGATGGACCATCTAGAGACTGACATGTCCAGAGATCCATCCCATAATTAGCCTCCAAACGATGAAACCGTTGCATAAACTAGCAAGATTTTGCTGAAAAAACCCGGATATAGCTGTCTCTTGTGAGACAAGGCTGGGGCATAGCAAATACTTAAGTAGATGCTCAAAGTCAGCTATTGGATGGAGCACAGGATTCTCAATGGAAGAGCTTGAGAAAGTATCCAAGGAGCTAAAGAGATCTGCAATGCTGTAGGTCCAATAACATTATGAACTAACCAGTACCCCGGAGCTCTTGACTGCATATGTATCAAAAGATGGCCTAGTAGGCCATCACTGGAAAGAGAGGCCCGTTGGACATGCAAACTTTATATGCCACAGTACAGGGGAATGCCAGAGACAAAAAATGGAAATGCGTGGTTAGGGAAGTGGGGGGTACGGTATGGGGGACTTTCTAAATGTACATTCTAAATGTAATTGAGGAAAATACGTAATAATAAAAAATATTAACAAAATAAATAAATAAGGCTGGTATGAACATCATAGAGAATGAATCCTTATTACACATCGGAACATCTTCTGAGTATTTGCCCAGGAGAAGTGTTGCTGGATCTTCTGGTAGTACAATGTCAATTTTCTGAAGAAGCACAAGACTGCTCCAGGTCCCTGCCAAGTGTATTCTGCAAAGGCCCCAAACATCCGGCCACTTTCCGAACCAGAGTAAAGGGGGTCCGCCGGGTGCAGAAGTGCTTTGCCTGAGCATCGGCAACAGACATCTTGGTTCTAGGACCCCACAGGGTGTATTCTGCACAGGTGAGTTTACGGAATACAGAAGCCAAAAGCTTCTGGGAGAGGTGGGAGCCACAGAGCTTCTAAGGCAGCCCACTTTTCGGGCCCCAGACAACTGGCAAATGTCCAGGCCAGAGGAAAGTGGTCTGACCAGTGCGGGAGCGCTTTGACGGAGCATCGGCGGCAGCAGATATCTTGGTTCCGGGACCCAGCCGAGAGTATTCTGCACAGGCTTCAGACATCTGGCCACTTTCCCAGCCAGAGGAAAGGTGTCTGCCCAGTGCAGGAGTGCTTTGCCTGAGCATCAGCTGCAGACATCTTGGTTCCAGGACTCCACAGAGTGTATTCTGGACGTGTGAGAGTGTAGAATACAGAAGCTAACACCTTCTGGGACAGGCCAAAGCAACTCAGCTTCAGGACAGGTCCTGTTTTGGGCCTTCTTCTTCGGCCAGGAGGGAGGTCTTTAGGCCATATATCTGTGCACCTTTCCCTTGAGAGGAGAGCTTGCCTGCAGAGAGTGCTCTGACAACTGAAACTCAGAGGAGAGATGTAGTCTACCAGGTCTGCTGATAGAGGCTAACACAATCACCTGAGGAACAAGCTCTAACCAGAGAAAACTATAACAACTAGCTCCAGAGATTACCAGATGGCCAAAGGCAAATGTAAGAATTGTACTTACAGAAATCAAGAACACAGCACTCCCACTCCACCTAGTCATGTGCACCCCAACAAAACCGAAAAGCTAGACCCGGATTTAAAAGCATATCTCATGAAGATGGTAGAAGACATCAAGAAGGACTTTAATAATTCACTTAAAGAAATACAGGAGAACACTGCTAAAGTGTTACAAGTCCTTAAAGAAAAACAGGAAAACACAACCAAACAGGTAGAATTCCTTAAAGAAAAACAGGAAAACACATCCGAACAGGTGATGGAAATGAACAAAACCATACTAGACCTAAAAATGGAAGTAGACACTATAAAGAAAACCCAAAGTGAGGCAACGCTGGAGATAGAAACCCTAGGAAAGATATCTGGAACCATAGATGCAAGCATCAGCAACAGAATACAAGTGATGGAAGAGAGAATGTCAGGTGTAGAAGATTCCATAGAGAACATCAGCACAACAATCAAAGAAAATGCAAAATGCAAAAGGATCCTAACTCAAAACATCCAGGAAATACAGGACACAATGAGAAGACCAAACCTACAGATAATAGGAGTTGATGAGAATGAAGATTTTCAACTTAAAGGGGCAGCAAATATCTTCAAAATAATTATAGAAGAAAACTTTTCAAACCTAAAGAAAGAGATGCCCATGAACATAAAAAAAAGCCTACAGAACTCCAAATAGACTTGACCAGAAAAGAAATTCCTCCCAACACATAATAATCAGAAAAACACATTCACTAAAAAAAGATAGAACATTATAAGCAGTAAGGGAGAATGGTCAAGTAACATATAAAGGCAGGCCTATCAGAATTACACCAGACTTTTCACCAGAGACTAGGTAAGCCAGAAGAGCCTGAACAGATGTTATACAGACACTAAGAGAACTCAAATGCCAACCCAGGCTACTATACCTGGCCAAAATCTCAATAACCATACGTGGAGAAATCGATGTATTCTATTTCTCCTTCCCTGTGTAATTTGTTGACAACTTTCTGAAGTATTATAACTATCTATCCTAAAATTTAACATTTTTTTGTTTCATATTATTAATCAGTAGTTTGAAATATGAACTTATTATGGCTCTACCCAATGCAGGTAGAAAATATTCATAATTATTATTTTTTAAACAATATTGTGTATTTATGTTTAGGTAGGCATGAAATTATTAAGACAAAGTATTCTGTCCTCGTTCTAAAATCAGTTCTAGGTAACAGTAAAATAGTTCCTATGATCTAGAAGTAAACACAGAAAAATAGACAACAGGAATATATTACTTTAAACCTAGATGATATATATATATGTACACAGTATATTTCAAATGAGTCACTAATCTTGTTGTCAGGGATCACAGATGTGTAATATGCTTGATTAATTTTTCTGCTAGTAGCATAAACAGAACATTCTGCCACTATATAACAGCAAGCCCTAAGAATTAAATTTCAAGATTGTTTATAACTTTATTTATTCATGTTCTATTACTCGAGTATGTGGTTTCTTCAGAAAGTGTTGTAGTATCAAGTTTTGGACTGTAACCAAGAGTAATGCCACTTAAATGTAATATTTTAAATAAAATTCCTACAATGTGGCATTCCGTATGGGAATAACAGACATAATCCTATACTCATGCTTACCTAAACTTGTAATCTCTAATGTTTCCTCCTCCTACTATGTTGCATGTGTTCTGTCATTCCCTCCTTCCATAAAGGCTTCATCCTTTCTTCCATGCCATGTGCCACTTTGGGTTTCCTTATCTCCACAGATACTCCAAGTTAAACAAAAAATCTAATAGTTGAAGCTAGACCAAATGTGATTACAGACACGTAGCATTTCTCTTTATAGGCCTGACTTAACGCATTTATTATATAGTATTTTCAAATTCCATATACTCTCTATCAAATTTCGTTACAGCTGATTGCATCTCCTTTTTTGAAAACAAAATCAACAAAAATGACTGAGCAAGTATCAATAGATAACCATGCTATCTTTTCTACACTCAAGTGTGATATAGGTGAGTCACCAGTTAGTTCTATTTTTAGATATTTTTAGCAAATTCCACACTGATTTTATCCTGGATGTACCAACTTAAGCACCCACCAGCAGAACAGCTGTACTTTATTCCCACATCGCTAATGCTTCTTGACTTTTGTTTTCCTGATTGTACTCATTCTTTAAGGGATGAGCTAGAATTTAAGTTTGGAGAAAAAAAGAGCACCAGAAAATTTTTTTGTGGGAGCCATAGCTAGTGTTGAAAGATATAAGGAGTAATGTAATAAAGGGAATTGTTTCCTCGAGGTGAGTATCCGCCAAGCTAATCCTGCAACTTGTGCAAAGAAATGTCCCAAGGATTGATCTGTTTATAGCAGAAAAACAACATATCAAATTTATGAAAAAATATTCAAGGAAGCAGGCAGGTTCTATCTAAAGCAGGCAAAAGAACTTGGCAACATCCACCATGTAGTTCTTTCATCAGATTAATGAAGGATACAGAAGGAAAAGAGCCATGGAGTCTTCCTACGTGGTTATGGAAAGCCACTGAGGGCATCCAGGTTGCAGCGAAGTCCCTGAATAGATGTCTAGAGAGGCTTTTTGTGAAGGTATGAAAGGGAAGCCTATATTGTGATATAGCAATCAGGATGTAAGAAGGTCCACAGCTGTGCGATATCTCTCAAAGAAAGCTACACACAAAGAATGGAACCAGCCCAAGACAGAGAAATATATTGTAGTCATGAAACTAGATAGGAAGAGCTTTTTAAGCCACAATGTACATAAATTTAGGATTTGGGGTTTGTCTAGCTAGATTTGATCTTGATTTTCCCAATATTTCCTGTTTATGTTTCTTTTCCTCTTATTTTGAATGAGAATGTATAATCATGTCAGTGTACTTTGAAAGTAAACAATGCTTTGAATTTGATTTTATATGGTGTTACAATTAAGAAATTGTAATCTGTTCTAAAAGATTAAATATGATTGTAGTTGTATATGGAATTTTATCTCATGTTAAGCATGATTCTGCCCTGGAAATTCATATACTTTATTTGCAGTTGTATATTGGATATAGGATACTGTGCTAGGCATAACTATTGCTTTCCTTTGGAAATTAATATAATATAAGGAGATATGATTGTATGTCTTATTGACAAGAGGTATACTTATGAAGGCTAGTCTTGGTTGTAACCCTGATAATATTAGGAATTCACTAAAACTCTGGGAATTTGGGGCACCTGTGAGGAATTTTTTTTCCTGATTTGATTATGTGAAATAGGAAGACCAACCCCAAATGTAGATTGTTTGTTCTGTTGTAGAAACAACTGTAAAATATAAATTTCATTGATGTCAGTTTTTTTAATAAAAGTGTGTAGCTAGTACTAAATTCTAGTAGTTACAATCAAGATAGTTTTTATGATCCTACACTGTTTCTGTCTTTTATTACAGTGTTTCCTGAACACTGAGGTGGAGATTTGATGGTGACCTCCCTTTTAGGACTGAATGTTAGAAGGTCCCTCAGGCTTTGCATATTATCTGGCTGGTAGATTAGTAAGGAGATGGTTACAAGCAAAATTGGATGGATGAGCAGTTAGGCATTCCAAAGAGCAAATGGTGCTTGACTAACCTCGTAAGCTATCTCCCTCTATTCTCTGGGACTGGTTGTTGCTAGTCTATTTCTGTTTTTCCTTATATATCAGATTGATAATTCACAAGTGTTGTTCCTCCATGCCCAGAACCCTTATTTTTAGTCTTATACCTGAACAAGCTTCCTTTCATTTTCAGCTGATCTGCTCAGGTTTCAGTATTAGAGAGCATCTCAGCAGAGCTTGCAGCTCTATAACCCTGCCACTCCCACTGCTGCTGCTTTCCAACTAGCATTTCTGGACCCATCACGTGTTCACCTGTAACTTTACTCCAAGATGATTTGGCGGGAATCAGGTCCCTACCTCTGCTTCATAAATGAGTTTCAGAAATAGTAAAATTGAGCTTTGTTCAGAATTTTGCCTTAGCTACATCTTTCTCTTCTCTGCCTAGCTCCCTGTTCTCTTCCAGGTTTCCAAGATTCCTTTCCAGATTAGAACCCAGACATGTGAGCCGCTGGCCAGACACAACACATTTGAATTGGTATTTGTGTGTGACTTACACATCTACATGCTCCTGAGGCTGTCAGGAGTATACTCTGTTTCACACTCAGCAACACTGAGTCTAGGAGGCTAAAGGCAAGCTAATGGTTAACAGAAAGAAGGTATTGAAACAAAGTTGCAGAGTGTTGAGTCCTGAAACAATGAAAGGCAGAGATGACCCTGCCTTAAGTGCTTCTCTCTCTGACAGGCAAATGCCAAACAAAAGTCAATTTATTTCTTGATCTCTTGAGGTTCTATGCCCCTTCAGGGTTCTCATTCTCTAAGCTCTGCATGCATGCCTGACATGACTAGGTCATGTTATATCTTCTGCTGATCAGAGGAAAGATTTGTCCTGCTTTAGAGCCCGGCCCCAGGAAGTTAGAACCCAATAAAAGCAGACCTAATGATTTATATGAACTCAGGCTGTGTCCTTTATTATCATAGCACAAGGAATGCTAAAATATGGATAGTTATGGTGAATTTGATCCTGGCTCATTGCCACAAGACTCTAGGTGTCTGTGTAAAGGTTTCTCTTGGCTGCATGAGCTTTGCCAATTTAGATATCTGAAGCCTTATGTCATGGACCTTGGCCCACAAAAATCCTGATTTCTTTTCTCCAGTTTTTTCCAGCATGAATCCTAGATACTGCTGAAATATTACTTCTGAGTCAGACATTGAGCAAAATTTTGTGTATGAGATCTTACAAGAGAGCTTTATACAATGCCCAAGTCTGCCTTCAAGATAAACAAGCCAGTTCAGAACTACCTTTACTGGGATGCTCCATATTCTCTACCCAGAAATCACTGTATTTTCCCCAGGACCACTTTTTCTTTTCTCAACTTGAAGTCTAGATTACTTCTGCCTCTCTCTGATTTCTATGCTCCCCATTCTCTCTCCCATGTAGATGCTTCAGGGATGAATCATCTCTATAGAAAGGGACTGACTGGTTTAAGAGAAGTTCAAGTTGCTACAACAGTAGTGGTATCAGAGTGGATGACCAGAATTCTCCAGGTTACAACAGACTATTCATAGAAGGGACTGCAGATATCGTGGTGAATTGTGGAGAGCCGGTACGTGCTGCAAGCAATTACGTGCGTGCCGCCAGTAATCTCTGAGAAGAGCCATGTGTGCCGTGAGCAATCACCATTATAAGATGGTGCGGGCCTCCACAGTGCCTAACTAGTAAACAAGCCTTGTACGCAGGTGCGAGAGTGAATTCACTCCTAGTCACTCCCATTCTCGGGGTGTAATAGTGGGGTGATGGGCAAGCAATGAATCAGGAGCTGTCATGCCATATCAGGTGCTGAAACGTCACACTGCTGGTTATAAAAGCAGTGCCATTTTCCCGGATCGGGATCTTCCTGAGAAGCAAGCAATAAAGCTCTTGCTGAGGAAGATTCTGGTTTGTTGCATCTTTCTTGCTGGTCGAGCTGGACGCAATAAGTGGTGCCAAAACCCGGGAACTGTCATCACACCGGCGCAAGGAAGATCCCTCATTCACGGGGCAGAATCAGAACTGTGGGACAAAAGGCTCTACAAGATACGTACAATCTTGAAATTTCTCCAGAGTTAGAAGCCCTTTTGATTGTTTGCATGGCGATTACACTTTTCCTTTTGGTTTCGTTTTGTTTCCACCACTGGAACTGTTGACTGGTTCTTAGTCGCAGTCAGGCCTGGACAGCGCCTGGACAGCAACCAATTTCAGGCCCGGTCAGGCCTGGACAGCGGCAGTATGGGAATCTCCCATTCTATAGTAGTGGGCTTACGCTCAGTCCTGAAGCAGTGTGGCCTAAAAATAGCCACTAAGACCTAAGAGGGATTTGTCAGAGAGATAGACCGTGTTGCACCATGGTATGCTTGCTCATTGTCATTAACTGTTGCCTCTTGGGACAAACTGAAAGGAGATCTAGTTAGGGAACAGCAGAAAGGCAAACTTAAAGCAGGGATTATGCTGCTATGAAATTGGTGAAATCATGTTTAACAGATGAGGATTGTCAGCAAATGGTAGAAGCAGGGCAGAAAGTTCTGGACGAAATTCAAGAAAGTCTATCAGAGGTAGATCAGGGAGAGAGAGATTAAAAATAGAGAGGAAACAAAGTGCACTGAAGAATTTAGGCCTTTCCATGAGCCTTGAGACAGAGGAAAAGAGAATGTCAGGGAAAATACCTGGGGAGAGATTAGAAAAAGGGATGGAAAGGGAGAGAAGAAGGGAGATCGAGCTGGAGAGGCACATAAGGAAAGAAGCCTCTACCCACCACTAGATGAGTTTAAGCAGCTAGCTGTCAGTAGCTCAGAATCAGATAAGGAACTTAGCTCCTATGAGGAAACAGACTTAGAGAAGAAAGCGACAGGTTGTGAGGGAGAAAGATACCAGTCAGATGAAAGACGAGTTAATCAGTTACAGAATAACATGAAAGCAGCTAGAGACAAATGTCAAATCATTGCGCAGTCTTCGGATATGCAAATTCAGGGTTCTAGTGCACCTCCGCCTTATGTGCAGAGGCACCATTCTGAGCCTTATGTGCAGAGGTATCATTCAGACTCATTTATACGAAAAGAGGAACAGAGGAAGATACAACAGGCATTTCCAGTTTTTGAAAGAGCTGAGGGAGGGCGTGTTCACGCTCCAGTAGAATATATACAGATTAAGGAGCTTGCAGAAACAGTCCGTGTTATGGAGTCAGAGCTAATTTCACTGTAGCACAAGTTGAAAGGCTTGCAACTCACACTATGACTCCTGGTGATTGCCAGACTGTAGTAAAAGCTGCAGCCCCCAGTATGGGGATGTATCTTGAATGGAAAGTTTTGTGGCAGGACTCCCGTCAGACGCAGGCAAGGGCCAATGCCACCATGGAAGGAAACCAAAGGACATGGACATTTGAATTGCTTACAGGTCAGGGACAGCATGCTGCTAACCAAACAGATTATTATTGGGGAGCATACGCCCAGATCTCAGCTGCCGCTGTTAAGGCATGTAAGGCACTCTCTAAGAAGGGAGAGGCAAGTGGGCATTTGACCAAGATCACTCAGGTCTACCAGGAGTCATACTCAATTTTTGTGGCTAGAATGACAGAGGCAGCAGGGAGAATATTTTGAGATACAAAAGCAGCTATGCCTTTAATTGAACAGTTGATATATGAACAGGCTACCCAGGAATGCAGGGCAGCTATTACACCTGGAAAAAGCAAGGGACTGCAGGACTGGTCAAAGGTTTGCCGTGAACTTGGTGGGCCACTCACTAATGCAGGTTTAGCAGCTGCCATTCTACAAGTGCAAAAATGCCCTGACATGGCTGAGCTCAAACTCTGCTATAATCGTGGCAAACCAGGACACTTAAAAAAGGACTGTAGAGCCCTTGTTAAAAGGAGAGCACCAGGATTGTGCACTAAGTGTGGAAAATGATATCATTGGACTAGCGCTTGTCGTTCAATCAGGGACATTCGAGGCAGGCTCCTGCAGCCAGGATTCCCTAAAGCAGTAGATAATGACACCATTTCAAAAAACCAGTACAGGGCCCTCAGGTCTTAGGGCCCGAAAACATACGGGACTACGACAGGCGAAAGGTGGACCCCACAGTCCGCAGGGCAACAGAAGGCTCAGCTGGATTGGACCTCCGTACCACCACCCAATTCATGCTGATCCCTCAAATGGGAGAGCAGCCTATTCCTACTGACTATAAAGGACCTCTGCCATCTGGGAGTGTCGGCCTAATATTGGGCAGGGCTTCCCTTTCACTACAAGGTCTTATTGTTCACCCTGGAGATGTGGGTCAAGATTATGAAGGGGGACTTCAAGTTCTCTGTTCCTGTCCTCAGGGTGTCGTTTCTATTTCACAAAAAGATAGAATAGCTCAGTTAGTAATTCAGCCAAGCCTACATGGCTGTTTTCCCTCTTCTGGTGTCCCTCAAGCTACCAGAGGGATTGGTTCTACTTGAAATGATTCGGCCTATTTAATAATGCCTTTAGATTCCAGGCCTTCTTTAGAGTTAGTTATAGAAGGGAAACAATTTAAGGGGATTTTAGACACAGCAGCAGACAAAAGTATTATTTCTTCTCACTGGTGGCCGAAAACTTGGCCAGTTATTCAGTCATCACATTCTTTGCAAGGTTTCGGTTATCAGTCCTGTCCCACTATTAGTTCCCGTACTTTGAGCTGGACAGCGCCTGAAGGTCAAATGGGATGATTCACTCCTTATGTCTTACCACTCCCAGTAAATCTCTGGGGGAAAGACATCTTACAGGCACTAGGACTGACCTTAACTAATGCATGCTCGCCACAAGCTGTTCGAATGATTAAGAAAATATGCTATAAAGAAGGAAGGGGATTAGGAAAAGGAGAGCAGGGTAAACTTGAACCTATCCCTCAAAAAGGTAATAATGGGAGACAAGGTTTGGATTTTTTCTAGAGACAGCTGTTGAGGGTTCCATGCCCATACCATGGCTTACAGAGGAAGTTGTATGGGTTCCCCAATGGCCTCTCTCCTCTGAAAAATTAGAAGCAGCCACAAAACTAATTTCTGAACAGCTACACTTGGGGCATTTAGAGCCTTCTAACTCACCCTGGAATACACCTATTTTCGTAATTAAGAAAAAATCTGGCAAATGGCGCTTATTACATGATCTTAGAGCAATTAATGCGCAAATGCATCTGTTTGGACCAGTTCAGCAAGGGCTACCATTACTTTCTGCCTTACCCAAAAATTGGGAAATTATAATCCTAGACATTAAAAATTGCTTTTTCTCTATACCTTTATGCCCTCAAGATAGGCAAAGATTTGCATTTACGATCCCAGCCATTAATTACTTAGAGCCAGATCAAAAATACCAATGGAAGGTCCTACCTCAGGGGATGGCGAATAGCCCCACCATGTGTCAACTGTATGTACAATTGGCACTTAAGTCAGTTAGAGAACATTTTCCATCATTACAGGTGATAAATTATATGGATGACATTTTGATTTGCCATAAAAATTCAGAGTTATTGCAAGATGCATACCTTATATTAATAAAAACGTTAGGGCAATGGGGATTGCAGGTGGCCACCGAAAAGGTGCAAGTTGCTCGAATGGGAGCCTTCCTAGGGTCACTTATTTATCCTGACAAAATTGTTCCTCAAAAATTAGAGATTCGCAAAGATCAACTACATACCTTGAATGATTTTCAAAAATTGTTAGGAGATATTAATTGGCTGAGACCCTTTTTGAAAATTCCATCAGCAGAATTAAAGCCCTTATTTGACATATTAGAGGGAGATACCCATATCTCCTCCCACAGAGCACTTACCCCAGCTGCATGTCAAGCTTTACAAATTGTAGAAAAGGCCCTACAAGATGCTCAATTACAACGCATTGACGAGTCAAAGTCATTTGAATTGTGCATATTAAAAACTGCACAGTTACCAACAGTGGTCTTATGGCAAAATGGGCCCTTGTTGTGGGTCCATCCTAATGCTTCCCCTGCAAAAATCATTGAGTGGTATCCTAATGCAGTTGCTCAACTTGCACTTAGGGGGATAAAAGCAGCCATTACTTATTTCGGGTAAGAACCTTATATAGTAAGTGTACCTTATACTTCTGCTCAAGTTCAAACCCTGGCAGCAACAACCAACGATTGGGCAGTCTTGGTTGCCTCCTATTCAGGACAAATTGATAACCATTATCCAAAACATACAATTTTACAATTTGCCTTAAGCCAAGCTATAGTGTTTCCAATAATAACAGTCAAACACCCACTTCCGGATGGGGTAGTAGTGTATACAGATGGATCCAAATCTGGTATAGGTGCATATGTAGTAAATGGCCAAGTAACATCTAAACAATATAATGATTCATCACCCCATGTTGTAGAGTGTTTGGTAGTTCTAGAAGTCCTTGAAACTTTCCTGGGACCGCTCAATATTGTATCTGATTCCTTATATGTGTTCAATGCAGTTAATATGCTTGAAGTTGCAGGCTTAATTAAACCAACTAGTAAGCTTGCTCACATTTTTCAAAAGATTCAGTCAGCCTTGTTATACAGAAGACATCTTGTCTATATTACTCATGTTTGAGGTCATTCTGGCCTTCCTGGCCTCATGTCTCATGGAAATGACTTAGCAGACAAAGCCACTAGAATCGTGGCTGCTGCTTTGTCCTCACAGGCAGAGGCTGCAAGAGAATTTCATGAATGCTTTCATGTGACACCTGAGACATTACACCACCGTTTTACTTTAACCAGGAAAGAATCTCGTGACATTGTCACCCAATGTCAAAACTGTTGTCAATTTTTACCTACTCCTCATGTAGGGGTAAATCATCGTGGCGTCAGGACATTACAGGTCTGGCAAATGGATGTCAGTCATATTTCCTCCTTTGGGAGAAATCAATATTTACATGTTTCTATTGACACCTGCTCTGGTGTAATATTTGCCACACCTTTAACAGGTGAAAAAGCCTCTCATGTTATACAGCACTGCCTAGAAGCGTGGAGTGTGTGGGGCAAGCCCACAATTCTAAAAACGGATAATGGGCCAGCATATAATTCTACTTAATTTCAACAATTTTGTCATCAAATGGATGTCACTCATTTGACTGGCCTTCCTTATAATACTCAAGGACAAGGCATTGTGGAATGTGCCCACCGCAAACTCAAATCTTATAAAACAGAAAGGGGGATTTGATGAGACTCTGCCCTCAGTGCCAAGAGTAGCAGTATTTATGGCACTCTTTACACTTAATTTTTTGAATCTCGACGAGCAGGGACACTCTGCAGCTGAGCGACATAACTCAAACCCTGATAGACCAAAAGAAATGGTCAAACGGAAGGATGTTTTAACTAGTCTCTGGAAAGGCCCTGATCCTATCTTAATCAGATCCCGGGGAGCTGTTTGTGTTTTTTCACAGAGTGAAGACAACCCATTTTGGCTGCCGGAATGACTCATCCCCAGGATATTCATCAAGGATGGTGCAGAAGATGCTGACCTCCCGAGGACTGTTCCTGATCCTGACAATGCTGAACTTGTCTCAGGTTCCTAGTATAATGGGCCAGCAGAGATGGGCTATTCTCTCAACTTTCCCTAAACCAATGCCAGTTCGCTATGATGCTATAGTTTTTCCAAAATTCTTTACTACTGATAAAACAGTGGATTTGCCATATTTACCCTATGATCCCAACCTGAGCACCATTAGGAGAAAATCGCACTTTACTAGAACAGGGTTCTTTATGTTTTCGAATTAATGGACCAGGAAATTGTATCAACCTCACAGCCCGAGCTTTGGGGAAGTTTAATGAGCATAGAGGAGGTTGCATGAGCACAACCCAAGATACTTCCAATGTAGAGATAACCTTTACAAATCGGACCTTTTGGCACGAGGTAAATTGGGTTAATGGTACATTTCTACCACCTAACTTTTCAGACAAAAAACGTCCACACCAACCAAAAATAGCCCCTCATTGTAGTTTGGAAGATGAAGGGCTGATCCTGCCTTGGTCTGATTGTCAATCCTCCATCACTCATTGGGCAGATCAGAGTAAAACCTTTTCCTTTTCTCCCAACATGATAGATAACCCAGAGAAGGAATTTGTTATGAAAAAGGGACTTTTCATACAGGACATTAGAATGCATCCCTTTCACAAGTGGGAGCTTTGTGGAGTCAATGGCAGTTGTACAGAACTCAATCCTTTGATCTTTATCCAGGGAGGAGCAGTTGGAAAGGCTTCTTTTACTGGCATCTCAAGATTTGCTCAGTATTGGGGAATACATGATGCCTCCCTGGACTCTTATGGATATAGTAATACCAGTGCAGAGATCACTGGGTTTAATAAAACTTTGGTAAACCAGATTAATTATCCATCTACCACAGTCTGTGTTTACCCCGCTTTCTTGTTTATTCTTTCAAATGATTCATTTGAAATCTGTTCCAATGATAATTGTTGGATTTCTCAATGTTGGGATGTAACAAAGAACACCCGTGCCATGGTGGCACGGATCCCACGTTGGATCCCTGTTCTGGTGGATACACCCTCCATCTTATCTATGTTTTGAAAAAAGAGAGATTTTGGCATTACTGCTGCCGTGATCATAGCAATTTCAGCCAGTGCAGCTGCTGCTACAGCTGCAGGGTATGCTATGGTTAGTGCGGTTCAATCAGCCACAAAATTAAATCAGCTTTCAGCAGATCTGGCTGATGCCATCACTGTCCAAACTTCTGCTAGTACCAAGTTAAAGGGAGGGCTGATGACTTTGAATCAGTACCTTGACCTGGCGGAAGAACAGATAGGTGTTCTATACCAGATGGCCCAGTTGGGTTGTGAAAGAAAACTGGAAGCTCTGTGCATTACCAGTGTCCAATATGAAATTTTACTTATGCAGCTAATTTGTCTAGACAGGTTTCTTTATATCTTGCAGGAAACTGCTCTGAAAGATTCGATGAGACCCTTGAGGTCCTTAGAGCGGCCGTTCTAAAGATCAACTCAACACGAGTGGACCTGTCATTGACAGAGGTCCTCTCCTCCTGGATTTCATCTGCCTTTTCTTATTTTAAGGAATGGGTGGGGGTAGGTTTATTTGGCGTTGCCACCTGCTGTGGACTTGTGGTCATGCTCTGGTTGGTTTGCAAGCTCAGAACCCAACAAACACGTGACAAGGTTTTGATAACCCAAGCACTTGCTGCCATCAAGCAAGGGGCCTTCCCTGGAATCTGGCTATCTATGCTCAAAAATTAATTGACATTGGTGGCTGTCCTCTTTTATAGAGTTCGCCCTAGTTTATTTAGTAGTTAATGTCACATAGCACTGTGGTATCCAGGGACGGGCAACTTTCCTCATGCACAGATCAACCTAAGACACGGGGCCCGGTGGCGATATGGTTACCCTATGACAGGAAAGTCTGTGACATTGAAGGAATGACCTAAGACAGGAGCCACAGTGGATGGGCAAAGTTACACAGGCCTAGACCAGCCTCAAGTTTTAATAAAATAAAAAGGGGAAGATGTGGAGAGCAGGTACGTACTGCGAGCAATCTCGTGCATGCCACCAGTAATCTCTGAGGAGAGCCGTGTGTGCCGCGAGCAATCGCCATTATAAGATGGCGCGGGCCTCCGCTGTGGCTAACCAGTAAAGAAGCCTTGTACGAAGGTGCGAGAGTGAATTCACTCCTAGTCACTCCCATTCTCGGGGTGAAATATTCAGGTGATGGGCAAGCAATGAATCAGGAGCTGTCATGCCATATCAGGTGCTGAAATGTCACGCTGCAGGTTATAAAAGCAGCGCCATTTTCCCGGTTCGGGATCTTCCTGATAAGCAAGCAATAAAGCTCTTGCTGTGGAAGATTCTAGTTTGTTGTATCTTTCTTGCCGGTCGAGCGGGACGCAATAGTGAATAGCTTTTACCTCCCTGCTGTTGCTCTCCTAGTACTGACCAGAAACTGAGGTGCCATTTCCAGCAGACTGTGCTAGGACATAGTCATAGAACACATCTTCCTTCGAAAGCAGCTTCTAGGCTTCATTGGAAAAAACTTAAATCTGTGAATATTGGGAACAGAGTCTGTACATAGCTCAGGTGACAGAGTGACTGCCTAGCATTTAGCATGCCTAGGACTCAGTGATTAGTGCTGTCTTTACTTTATTGCCTTTGGTGGGTCTACTTATTATATTGTGATACACTTGGGATCATAGAAAGGGATATCATGATGACCTAAGACCAAGACTGTCAATGATGTTGGTTAGAGTCTTCTCTTGTATCCTCAGGCTAAAGAGACCTGATACCAGAGTGACTCACATTACTGAGAAACTCAAGTTTCTATTTCATTTCTTTTTAAGGCCTCTTAATTCAAAGAGTCATTGCCATTACAAGGTGTAACCATCACACACTTTATCTCTTTTATCTAGGTGATTTCCCAGTGTTCTTTACTTGGTTCATCAGCTCTAGGATTCAATGCAAAATAGCAACCAATAGTATTAAAATCTTGGATAGAACAGATATATAACAGTAATTACTTTGCCTGAATATATTAGTACAAAATCTGACATAACTGAACAAATGGAAACTAGGCTTGTGTCATGGATTAGAGGGCCTAGATCTTTTTCACAGCAGGTTATGCACCCTTTAGGATCCTCTGTAGAAACAATGAGGTACAATGGTCACTGATCATTCTTAACAGAGAGGCCCTTCTCTACAGGTAACAGATTCCTAGATCCACATTAAGTTGATTCCTGCTAAGACGGTCTATAGTGTATGACCATGTTAAATTCATGCAGGAAGCTACTGAAAAACAAAGCATTGTTCCAATCAGCAACAGACAGGACACAGAGCTCTGAGTATACAGCCAAGGGGAAATTTAAGTCATAGGGGTTAGGCTAATATCCTCTGATCTAAATTGTTCTGATCATGTCTTAATAGCTATGTATCTTAGTACCTGAAAACTATTTCCCTACATTCATTTGCTTATTCATGATTGGAATATATATTGTACGCTTTCTCATTTCGTGGTATGTTAAATTTGGAACTTGGTATAAAACTGTTAATAATCCGAATGTGCAGTATTCAATTGCATTATATATGCATTAAACACCATGAGAAGGAAGGAAATGAATATAATAAATCTTTTTTTTTCCATGTAATACAAACTTATTCAGAAAACCTACTGAAATACCCCCGTGGGGAGTCCCTTCTCGGGCAAGCGCGCACCCAGTAGGACACTGAGACCGAACTCACTGTAATTATACAAGGCTTTAATGGCGTACAAACACACAAACAACAAAGGTTCGCTCAAGCCAGAATGCTGTGGACGAAACTCATGCACCGCGCAGGGGGCAGGGGAGTTCAACCCCAGCCCAAACTTTTTACAGGCTTATAAAGGCAAAAACCACAAACCAAAAACAGGGGAGCCAAAAGAATTTGCGCCATTACACATAATTGGCTTATTTAAATGGCGGCAGGATGATTAAAAATTAGCAGGGTAATATGTACCTGCTAAAATGGAGAAAGACACAAGGGCTTGGGACTTCTCGAGGTCAGCAGGACACCTGGTCAATGTATGATTTATGGGGTCTATAGGGAGGTGCCATCCTGCCAGATGGCCATTTGGTCCGCCCTGATAGCAGTGGCTAGTTCCTGCATTCTCTTTTTAATCTTTTATGGCCGGAAATTCTTAGCTACAGGGTGAGTATGGCTGTGCCTGGACCCGCCTGGGTCTATTCTTCAGCCCTGAATTTCTTGAACTTACATACCACAATGCTATAAGACCCAAAATTATAAGTTTTTGCTGTTCATTTCCCACTTCTTTTAGTGGATAGCTCTAATCTTAGAACGACCTTTCTTCTTGTTGATATTGCTGTCTGAGGACCATGACTTGTATGGTGTTTATTTTATCTTTAACAAAAGCAACCAGCTTATTTAAAATACATGGCCCAAAAGAAAGCAGGAGGAAAAAATAATCAGAGGGCCTGCCAGGGTGGAATCAGTGTCGTAAAACAGGGAGACCTGTTAAACCAATTTTCATACCATCCTTAATACGCTTCTCTTTCTTTGCTTCATTTTTCTAACCTTTTTCTGAGCTTAGCCATGGAGTCCCTTATAAGAACAGAATGGTCTACATAAAAACAACACTCTTCTTTTAGTGCGGCACAGAGTCCACCTTCTTTGAGAAAAAGTAGATCTAGCCCCCTCCTGTTCTGTAGCGAGGTCAAAGATTCTTCAAGTTTGGTGATGGACTGCTCTAGTGCTCCTAGGTCTGCATCCATAGCGGTTGTGCAATTCATGAAAATAGTGGGGGGTCTGTATCAAGGCAGTTGTGCCTTTGCCGACCCCAGCTGCTGTTCCTAGACCCAAAAGCACTGCTAAGGTCATGGTAATGGGTTCCCTTTTATACCGGGTCCAGTGGTTGAATCCATTGACAAAAAACTGTCATCATGATACAGAAGCCTAGGAACACTCTGAACTAAACGACAATAATCTTTAGAAGTATTAAAAACAGATGTAAATACACAGGGAGTGAGTCCAGTGTTGCAAGCCCATACTGTGACTAAGGGAGGGACTAAGTACTGACCTCTATTATTGGAAGACTGGTGATGATGAGTCTGATTACAGAGTTACCGTTTGTCATGTGGGACTTGTTCCAGGCAAAGTCCATTTCCCGAGACAGCTGCTAATGTTAGTTTTCTGTTTTCTCCCCAAGGACACTGAGAATTGTCCTCAGCCTTATTGTTTGTCTTGACTTGAGCAACTCCCTCATAATATGAGGGAATGGAGGCATAACACAGCCAACAAGACTTAGTGATGTTGGGATTGGTACAATTGCGTACCAAAAAGCCCCCTGTACCAGACTAAACAGACGGTTTTCAGTATCTGGGGGAGTAGGGGCAATGTAAGTTTCAGGTCTGAGGAAGGGGTATAGACTTCTGTTGGAATAGCTGGAACAACTAGGGTAGGTCCGGGAAAAGTAGGTCTGGGAAGGGGCATTGGAGGTTTTTTAACAAGAACGGGGGTAGGTCCTACTGCCTGGGTTGGGGGACACTTCATCTTTAGCCGAATCTTAAATGTGAATCCAGGGCCTGTCCCTGTCACATAAAATGTTAGGCCCCACAGTCTTCCCCTTATCCAATCTTTTTTGTCTCTTTTGCTTTTTGAGTAAAAGTGATGTTTAAGGAATCATGGCCCTTATTTCATCTGGATACTATAATAATATCAAGCTAGAGGAAGGGTCCCAATGAGTGGTACCAGTGGTTTCACATCTCCACTGACTACAGAAGATGCCCTCTATTCCCCCACACCAGCGAGCCTCTTTTTTATTTGCCCTATCCCTGGGACAGACATAAAAGGGCTCCTGACAAAGTCTCCTCTGTTGAGACCTGCTACTACAGCCTGGTATATCTGCAATGTACTTTCCTTGGGAACTTAACCCCTGGTGATATGGCTGCTTGTGATAGATTACCTCATCTTGGGGCACCGTTTCATGTGACTCTTCAGGGATATCCCAGGCATCTAATCCATCTATCAGGGCACAGATTTCAGGAAACAGAGGGGGACACCATGTATAAGGGGGGGGGCCTTTGAAGTACTCCATACAGTATCTCCAGCTTGAGAGATGGCCTCCCATGTCAGGGTCATAAGAGTGTGAGGATTATTACCCAAGGTTGGTGTACAGCGAAGGCACAGTTTAAGAGAATTATCAGTAGCGGCCACTGTCCAATTTTCTCTGAGGTCGTCTTCATCCTGGTTGGGTGCCTTTTTTTTATGTGGGATGCGTAGATCCAGGCAGCGATCCTGTCTACCTTTGCGACCTTGGCGCTGGTCAGCAGCACTAGATAAGGTCCCTTCCACCGTGGCTCAAGCATGCCAGCTCGATGTTGTCAGACCAGAACTGAGTCCCCGACCTGGAACCTGTGGGGCACTGCACTGCTCCCTGGTGTGTATGCTTCTTTAATCTGGTCCCAGATCTGTGTTCTGACAACTTCTAAGGCCTTTAAATGGGTAAACAGAGAAGAGGGTGAGGAAGAGTCAGCACTGGAATTCAATATCTCATCAGACTCGGTCAAGGGGGGTGGTCCCCCATGTAGAATTTCATAAGGAGTAATGCCGAAACACCCAGGTGTGTTTCGGGCCCTAAGGAGCACAAAGGGAAGGAGGGTCACCCAGTCTTTACCACTGGTCTCAAAAGCTAATTTAGTTAGGGTTTCTTTTAGAGTCCTGTTCATTCCTTCTACCTCTACTGATCTCTGGGGTTTATAAGCACAATTTAACTTCCAATTGTTCCCCAAATGTGTGGCTAATTCCTGACTTACCTGGGCAACAAATGCAGGCCCATTTTCCAAGCATATTACACTGGGGATCCCAAACCAGGGTAGGATCTCTTCAACGATCTTCTTGGTCACCACCTGAGCAGTTTCAGACTTGGTGGGGAAGGCTTCTACCCATCCTGAGAAAGTGTCTATGAAAACTAGTAACTATTTATTACCATATTTTCCTGGTTTGATCTCAGTGAAGTCTACTTCCCAGTAAACTCCAGGTCTATCCCCCAGTTGTCGTTTTCCTTGTTCATTAAAGGGGCCTGCAGCATTAATTAGGCAACACACTAGCAGGATTTAGTTACTTGTTCGTCTAGTAGCCTGAGCACATAATAGTTTGAGGACTGGATTAAATCACACAATTTCTTTGCTCCCTGATGTGTCAAGGGATGGATGCGTTTTACATATGCCTTTCCTTCTCTATAGGGCAAAATAATTTTTCCTTCTTTTGTTCTTGCTATCCCATGGTAGCTAAATCCTTTGGACTTCCCTTGTTCTTCAAGATCTTCAATCATCTCATAATCTATGGAGGTGTATTCAAAACTGATCTCTGGGGTCCCTTTTGGTTCTTCTATACTCTCTACAGGAAGCGCAGGGATGCCTTGTACCACCTGTTTGGCCACCCAACCTGCCATCTGATTTCCCTGGGCTACAGCACCTTGCTCCTTTTGATGGCCAAGGCAGAGGATGATGGCCAGTTCTTGGGCATGTGTATAGCCTCTAGGAGGGCCAAGATTTCTTCTTTATTTTGATTTCCTTGCCTGCCGAAGTAAGTAGCCCCCTTTGTCTATAGATGGCCCCATGAATGTGAGCTGTGGCAAAAGCATAGTGGCTGTCAGTGTAAATATTGATTGCCTTACCTTCTGCCAGCCGCAGAGCTTTAGTTAGCGTCAGGAGCTCAGCCTTCTGAGCCGAAGTTCCTTCTGGAAGTTAACTTGCCCAAATTACATGTTTTCTGTCAACCACTGCCTCTCCCGCTCTTTATTTTCCCTCCACCACAAAGCTGCTACCATCTGTGTACCTGTCAGGCACACCTGGCCAAGTTTGGTCAGTCAGATCCTTTCTCGATCCAGTTTCTTCATCCAGGATATCAGCACATTGGTGTACCCAGGTAGAGGCATCCGTCTTGGGGAGGAGGGTGGTAGGATTGTGGATGGCAGGTAGGGCAAAAGTCACTCGGTCATTTAGCAACAGGCTCTGGTAGTGGGTCATCCGGGCATTTGTCATCCAATGGTCAGGGGGCTGTCATACAATACTCTTTAACGCATGGGGAGTGATTACACTCACATGCTGACCTAGAGTAAGCTTGCCAGTATCTTTAACAAGTAGGGCTACTGCAGCGATGGCTTTTAGGCAGGAGGGCCATTCACTGGCAACTGGGTCCAATTTTTTAGACAGGTAGGCCACTGGCCTCTTCCACGGCCCCAGAGTCTGAGTCAGGACTCTGCTGGCTACTCCAGCTGGCTCATCAACGTATATGGTGAAAGGCTTAGTCAAATCTGGCAGGGCCAAAGCCTGGGCTGCAAGCAGAGCAGCCTTTATGCTGTTAAAGGCTTTTTGGTGTTCCTCTGTGCAGGTGAACGGGACTTTTTCTTTAGTGAGTGGGTACAGAGATGCCGCCAACATTGTGGACCCTGGTATTCAGAGTCTACAAAAGCCTGCCGTTCCCAGAAACTCACGTGCTTGTCACAGAGTGGTGGGGGTTGGGATCTGCATCACAGTCTTCTTTCGAGCTTCGGTGAACCACTGCTTTCCTTCTCGGAGGGAGTATCCTAGGTAGGTCAAGTCCATATGGCATAGCTGAGCTTTCTTATTGGTACACCAATTCACTTTTTTCATTTAGAAGCTTCTTGATCCTGTCAAGGCACAGTTCCTGGGTTGAAGCTGAAAGGATTAAATCATCTCCATACTATAGGAGAGAAATTTGGAGGTTCTGTTCCCTAAAGGGCATAAGGTTGTGGTGGACCACTTCATCAAAAAAAGTGGGTGAATTTTTGAACCTCTGTGGCAGCCTAGTCAAGATTAGCTGACCCGTATATCCTCCTTCAGGGACTCGCCACTCAAAAGCACACAGAAGTTGACTGCTCAGGTGTAATCTGAGACAGAAAAAGGCATCTTTCAAATCCAGGACAGTGTACCAGGACCGTTCAGGTGGTAAGGAACTCAGCAAGTTGTGAGGGTTGGGCACAGTTGAGTGAATGTCCTGTACCCGCTTATTGACATTTCTTAAGTCCTGGACAGGCAGATAGTCATTTGTCCCATGTTTACACACTGGCAGGAAGGGGGTATTCCAATTGGACTGGCACGGGACCAATATACCCTGTTATAACAGTCTCTGGATATGTGGTCGAATGCTGTTTTTAGCCCCTTGACTCATGGGGTATTGCCTGACTGAAACGGGTTTGGCAGCCATTTTTAGCTCGACTATGTTGGGTGGCACTTGCCTAGCTAATTCCATCCCAGCCTGCTCTGCCCAAACCTCTGGAAAACCTGTCAATCATTCTTTTAAGGGTAAAGTCTCAGATTTCTGTTCATGGAGGTGATATTCTTCTTCTAAATTTAAAACTAAGCATGCCACTGGATTCTTCTTCCATGATACCTCAGGTCCGTCAGAAGTAAACTGGACTTGTGCTTTCAATTTTTTCCAAAGTTCCCAGCCTAGCAGGGGTGCTGGGCACTCAGGTATCACAAGAAAAGAATGTGTCACTTTATTTTTTCCTATGTCTAAAATCCTTTTGGTTGTCCAGGGATAAAGCTTGCTACCAGTGGCTCCCATAACTAAAATCTTCTTTGATCCTAATTGTCCTAAAGGTTCAGTCAAGACTGAATATTCAGCTCCTGTGTCTATTAGAAAATTAACGGGGGTCCCCTCCACAGAGTGAGTTACCCTAGGCTTGGGGAGGGGGACCGAGCCCCGACTTCCCTTGTCTTCTTCAAGGGCAGATACTTTGGGGCCCCTCTGCTTCTTCTTTGGGCAGTCTCTGGCCCAATATTCTTTTTTCTTGCAGTATGTGCATTGGTCTTTCTCAAGTGGAGGTCTCTGTTCTCCTGGGGGTCTTCTTGTCCTGTTGCGCAGGTTCCCTGACTGACCCTTCTCTGAACTTTCTCCACCTACCACTGCGGCCAAAATCTTAGTCAAGTTCCTATCCTGCTGGCGTTCATGCCGGATTTCTCTTTCCTCTACCTCTTTCTCTTCTCTCTTTTGCTTTTCTTCCTCAGTCTCTCTCTTGTGGTATACTTTCTCAGCTTCTTTTACTAAATCTTGCAGAGTATAATCTTGGAGACCCTCTAACCTCTGTAACTTTCTCTTAATATCAGAGGCAGACTGACCAATAAAAGCTATGGCTACAGCTGCCTGCTGTCCCTCCTAAGAGGGATCAAATGGGGCTATCTCCTATAAGACTCCATTAGTCGTGCTAAGAAAACGGAGGGCAGCTCCATTGAACCCTGAAGGACTTCTCTTACCTTGGCCAAATTGGTGGGTAACCCTGCAGCCCGCTCTATCCCTGCCACTAGAGTCCATCAGTAGACTGTGAGACGCTCCCTATCTTTCACAGTATTGAACTCTCAGGCAGAACGGGCCAAGGGGAAAGCTGCATTTATAAGGTTGGGGAGATTAGTGGGGGTCCCATCTGGTCCTGGGACGTTTTTATCTGGCTTCTAGCAGGATCCTCTCTCTCTCTTCAGTTCTAAAGGGGACCTGCAAAACTTGCTGGCAGTCATCCCAAGTGGGCTGGTAGGAGAACATTAGGAACTCAAGGAGTCCTGTTAAGCCTGAGGGATTTTATGAGAAAGAGGAGTGATTAGTTATACATATCTGTTATACATATCTGCCAACATATCTATCAATGAAAATGGCCAGTACTGCAATGGGACTAACTGCCCCGGGGCATGGGAAGGTCCTCCTACATAAGCTCTTAAAGGCAAAGCAACAGTGGATCTGGTTTAGATTCACTTCCCTCTGAACTATGGCCTTTGCAGCTAGGAGTCCCTCCCAACGGTCCTGTCACAGAGGCCACCCTGGGGTCTGCTGGGGTGGGCAGTTGTGAGGGATCAGGATTAGAAGTTCTTTGGGGGTAAGGGGGTGGGAAGGAGTCAATGAAAAAGGCATCATCAATTTCAGGATAGATACTCAGGGGGGCCAATGGAACGTGCTCTGGCAGACCCGCATGCATCATTTTCGGTTTCATGGCTACTGCCACCATCGCTGCCTCTGCTCCGGAAGTCCAGGAACCCAGTCAGGGTGGCAGATTTTGTACCAGATCCTGCCACACAATTATATAAGGTACCGGATCAGGATGCCCTCCTGCAATCTGAAAAATAACTTGACACCTAGAATAACAGGCAAGCTAAAATTTCCCTGCGAAGGCCAGCCCACACCAAAAGCTGGCCATTTAGAGGAGCAAAAAGTTTGCCAAGGTCCCTTCTTGACATCAAAGAAAAGATTGTTGGCCCTAGTCATAACGTCTGTTCAATGGTTCTGAGTAAGTGTTAGTGGGGTCGTCACAGTCTTTCCCATGTTAAGCTCTGTCACACACATGTTAAAAACAATTACAAAGGCTACAAGACTCAAAAGCAAAACCGGTTGCCTACTCTGTGTCAACCAGAGTTCCTGAAAAGAATCAGACGGCCTAGTATCAGGTCTCAGAAACAGATCGTCAAGGAGAAAATTTATCCCTGACTTTTCCAGAGGAGGTTCACTAGGCATCCCTGGCCCTCCCCCTGACTTCCCTGAAAGTCTCCCAGGGCGAACAAATGGTGGACACCTAGACACATCTGTCCTTATCCACTTTGCTCTCCCTTCGAAGCACTGTCTCATAAGAGAGTTTGCAAAACTGAAACTGTGATCTCACAAGATTTTCAGACAGAATATAGAGACAAAACCAAGACAAGATAGAGGGCCTTACGTCCAAGTGGGTCTAGGACCCCTGGGTGGTCACACATCTCCCAGCCGATCCACCACATGAAAGACCCCTTCAGTGAGTCCCTCTTCAGGGAGGTGCGCACCCAGTAGGACACTGAGGCGGAACTCGCTGTAACTATACAAGCTTTAATCTCACACAAACACACAAACAAAAAAGGAGCGCCCAAGCCAGCATGCTGGGGTCGAATCTCATGCACTGCACAGGGGGCAGGGAAGTTCAACCCCGGCCCAAACTTTTTACAGGCATATAAAGGCAAAAACCACAAACCAAAAACAGGGGAGCCAAAAGAATTTGGGCCATTACACATGATAGGCTTATTTAAATGTTGGCGGGATGATTACAAATTAACAGGGTAATATGTGCATGCTAAGGTGTAGGGAGGCACAAGGGCTTGGGACTTCTCGAGGTCAGCAGGACACCTGGTCAATGTATGATTTATGGGGATCTATAGGGAGGTGCCATCCTGCCAGATGGCCATTTGGTCTGCCCTGATAGCAGTGGCTAGTTCCTGCATTCTCTTTTTTATATTTTATGGCTGGACATTCTTAGCTACAGGGTGGGTTTGGCTGTGCCTGGACCCGCCTTGGTCTATTCTTCAGCCCTGTATTTCTTGAACTTACATACCAAAATGCTATAAGACCCAAAATTATAAGTTTTTGCTCTTCACTACAACATCCAAGATTTTACCTCTTAATCAGATCTCTAACTTTTTAGCTCCAAGTTAATTTGGGTTTTGCAATTTTCACAGGGTGTCTGACAATCTCAAACACTACAGCCTGCTGCTGTTCTTCAACAATTTTCTGACTGGCAACCAAGCTCCTGCTGTTTCTATCAAAGAATGTCCCACCCATTCCTCTTGTTCAAAAGTGCGGCTGGACAGGCACTCTCAGGCCAAGGAGACCTCAGTAAACTTTATCTGAACATTCAGGTGCTCTCAGGCACTCCTTTGTTGAGCCATTCCAAGGCTTTGAAAAAAAAACAGCCCAGTGGATAAAAGTCATTTCATTTGTACCTGGCTGTCCACTTTGAACAAATGAGCAATAATTCTGTTTTTGTGAAATATAACAGGTAATGAATATTTTAGTTTCAGTCAGTGGAACTAAAAGGCTGTTCCCATTAACTCTTTCACACCAATTAACATTTTTGCTTCACGGTTCCTTTAACATTTTCGATTTCCACAGTATTCACACCAGGATGAATACTGAGACATTACGACCAGGGACATCATTAGAGCAAAGGTAAACAAATCTCTCTCAACATATGTCCTTTCACAATGGAAACAGACCAGAGACCATGGGGATGCACAACTGTGAATTGTTTATAAAGGGCCCTGTAGATATCTGTTCTTGTATATTGAGGGGTGTGTTTAAGTGGAAAAAACTTACAGCTGTCATTTGAGAATAACACATATAAACCTCAAGTGTTTTTTTTTTTTTAATGAGAAATGTTGACAATTATGGTTCTTATACATAGGGAATATCTGGATTAAGAACTAGTCCTTACCCAGACTTCACACTTCCTCTGACCCTGACTCTGTACCTTCCAGGCTAAGAATAATCTTGATGGCCGGATTTTCCCAGTAACAGGCTATCCAGCAGAAAAGAACAACAAACTTCTCAAGATTCAACCAGTATACTAAGACATGGTTCATGTCTAATTGTTTACACAGACAGGCAGAATAGAGTACCACTACCAAGATTTGGGAATAAGAAGCCAGTGTCTATGAAAATCAAAGAAACCTTCTGCACCATCATGATCAGGAGCAGTGGAAACTGCAAGCTTTGTGGCTGCAGTGGTGAATAATTCTTCACCTGACAGCTCATCCCAGATTTATCATACTAACCTCACAGGCCACTGTGAAGAATACAAACCCTTTGGATGTGGACAGCTTAAGACAGAATGCTACCCAACAGGATGCCTTACATAGGCTCTATATGGTAAGGTTGCTACAGAAAGTTAGAAGTGTCTGAAGGCATTACTTGGGAACTGTGATGAGGACATCTTCTAAAGAAGTATTGTGAGACAGAAAATTAAAAAAAAATGTTGATGTCTGCTTAGAAAGGGGTTTAATCTCAGGATTTGGTGATAAAATCCAGTAGATTTGAATTCAGGACTGAACTGCACAAGAAGGCCCAGAATTGCTAGGACTATACAGAAAAATCCATTTCCAGATAAGTTAAAAAGAAAAAAAGGAGAGGAATGAAATGAAAAAGAAGAATGTCAGTGCCCTGATGTTAAATCCTGTATTTGTGAGCAATAATCAACAAACTTTGAAAGGAATAATGCAACAACGTGAAAAAAAAATGGACACACCATTTAAAATATCTTACATAAACCAGTAAAAAAACATTAAAAATATCTCACTAAAAATGGCAATATTTGCAGGGTGTTGGTGGTGCACAGCTTTAATCCCAGCACGTGGGAGGCAGACGTAGGCAGATTTCTGAGTACAAGGCCAGCATGGTCTACAGAGTGAGTTCCAGGACAGGCAGGGGCATATAGAGAATTCCTGTCTCGAAAAAATCCAAAAATCAGACCATACACACAAATAAGAAAACAAACAAACAAACAAACAAAAACAAAAAACAAAACACACACACAACACACACAAAACAGAAATACAACAACATAAGGCAATATTCCCTTTCCGTTTTGTCTTGTGGTTTTCTTTTTTAAATGTGTTATTGCATCTCAGAGATGCTTCCTCCTTTATAAATACTGACATCACAAACACATCATAGATATGAACTTGCATCATTGCCACAGGTGTTTTACAACTCCTACTTCAGTGACACAAGGGACTCCACACACATACTCCTTCCATAGAGTAAATGTATCCAATATCATACAGATTATTCAAAACAATGGAAATATCTTCAAATTATCTCAACACTTATGCCCAGTGATCGGGTGTCTCAGCTTGAGGCTCCCAATGATCAATTGTTTATAAGTACTAGCTTGTAAAACTGTAAATGAGTTATCTATCTGGAACCCTTTATAAGATCCTGTCCTCAGCAAGGATCCTGTTCAAAGCCATTAGCCACTTTTTTTTTAATGTGCACATTTAATGGGATAAAGTAATGAGACTTTTCCTAATTGTAGAAACGACCTAGTCTCTTTATTTTCCCCCACATTTTTTATTACATATGTTCTTCTTTTACCTTTCAAATTCTATCCCAAAAGTCCCCTATATCTCCTGCCCCCTGCTCACCTACCCACTCACTCCCACTTCTTGGCCTTGGCATTCCCCTGAACTGTGGAATATAAATTTTGCTAGACCAAGGGCCTCTCTTCCCAATGATAGCTGACTAGGTAATCTTCTGCTACATATGCAGCTAGAGGAACAAGTTCTGTGGGTACTGGTTAGTTCATATTGTTGTTCAACCTATAGGGTTGCAGACCCCTTCAGTTTTTGAGTACTTTCTTTAGCTCCTATATTGGGGTCCCTGTATTCCATCCTATAGATGACTGTGAGCACCCACTTCAGTATTTGCAAGGCACACTATTTCATACACTAGCAAGATTTTACTTAAGGGACGCTGATATAGTTGTCTCCTGTGGTGTTTTGCCCTCAGTCACTTCTATGCTTCATAAGAAAGAAAGCTCTAGTTGTGTGCCATGCAGATCGTGTAGAGGGCTGTCAATATCCCCTCTCCTCCAGCAAAGCCTCACAAACAGTCACAACGATTGTCTTCCAGGACAACTTTGAGTGCCTAAGATAAGGATCAAAGCACCTCTGCTTGCTCCAATGTCTAAATGTCACTGTAGATTAAGAAATTCCCTAGCAAGACCCTAAGATTCACAGTCCAGGACCATTTCAGCAACCCATTACTTTTCTAGGGTCCAAACTTGTTGCAATTCTACAGACCTATACATTGTACCCTTAGAGCCCTTCTCAAGAGCAGGCAGCAACTGTTCCAAATGCTTTCTCCAAATGCAGCTAAACAGAAACAACCTGCAGAGAAAGGTGATCTGCTCCTGGTTCGACCAAGGTGACTTTGCCTTTGTGTGGGGTGGTGGTGGGAGTTTACCTGCTGTGAGACCCTTTTCCTGTAGTTGTGCTCATCCACCAAAGCACTTGGAAAGACAAGGAAAGAGTTCCTCATTCAAAATCCCTCCTCCTGCCTGTGGTGTTTGTGTTTCTAAGGAGTGGTAAATTGGATCTATTTGGGGGGTTCTTTGTGTCTTTGTGAGTCCACACACAGTGATTCCTCTCTCCTATACTACCTTTCCCAGAAAAATTAGAATCATAGTCTACACATCATTTCTTTTATTTTATAAACTTTGATGGTGGGTATGGTTGTTTGTGTACATGTCATTTTGCTTGGATACTTCATGTGTAAAATACCTGCAGAGGCAAGAAGACTGCTGCTGGAAATGGAGGAAGTGAGAAAGAGAAAGGAAGAGGGGGACTATTAATACATTTTAAAGCTTTCTAGTTAAATCCGCTCTTCAAGATAAACAATTGAAAGTGTAATTAGTCGCTGGCCTTGTTATATTAATACTGACTATAACAGTAAAGCATTTGAAATGTTTTGTAAACAATTTATTAATTTATCTAATACAGGGTAATGTGGAACTTTAAAAAACTCTTCTTTTTAAAAAAACAAAGGACAAGATAAATTATATCCCCATGCACATTATTTAAATCACACTTTAAGAACTTTGAAATTTGGATGTCAAAGAACTTAAAAATGCCTGATAGTATCTTAAATAGGAGACATAATCATGTCTAGGTCAAATGAAAAAAATCTACTTATTGGTATATGGCTTGATCCTAAGTAGCTACTTTATAGGGAAAGGGACAAGAATAGGTTCTCTTCACAGAATGCTGCATATATATGAAGGCTAATTTTTGTGAAAAACTAACAAGTGTGTTTGCTTAGTGCCCTGACTGTAGTGACAAGAAAGCTGAATTGGGTATATGTTTTTGACCTACCTTTGTTTATCATTTTCCCTGTTTGGACAAGCTAAGATGCTTTACTTCAAGGTTTTTAAGAATTATGGGATATAGAACAGTATAGACTGTGTAATCTGATTTAGAAAGATTAGTCTCAAGATAGAGTTATAGTGATTCATCTTCTAACTTCACTGTGAACAGGTATCCTAATTCAATATTGGACTGGTCTATTAATAATTCCAGTATTAGAAGAATTAGGGAAGATAGCTAAAATCTTAATTAGCTAGCAAATTTAATTTGGAGGACAGCCTCCACTCCCAGAGAGGCTGCAGCCTTTCTGCAATTCTCAAAGCCACCTCCCCACACCAGAATCTCTAAGACTAAGCTTGATCATTGCTAATTTGTAACTGAATGGGGTACCTGGACTTCTCCAAAGAAACTTTCATACTGTTGCTTATCACTGTCCCACCTTTGTTTCTCAAGCAGGTCATCCAAGTCCTTCTGCCTTACTGTAGCAGATGTACAGCCTTGCCTCCAACAGTGAAGGTGGCAGTTATTGATCTTCATTCTAGTACATATTATGACTTTGGTCTGAATTGGGAATAAGGTGTGATAATGAGGGCTGGACATTCAATGACAGACATCCAGATCTCAGAACCATACCAATCTAAGACAGAGTTACATGCCAAAATAAATGACTGTTGATAACACAACACAGAGCCATGTTTTGTGTGATATATAACACAAACTAGTTGCACGTAGCATCCATAATGGAATTTGATGCTTCAGGAAGATCTAAGATTTCCTAAGGGAGGTGTGGCCTCCAGTCACCATAACTCCCAGGCAAGACTATAGAGCATAAATACATTTTATGCCTCAGTTTAGCACTTTTTAAAATATTATTAACGGGGGGGAGTATAACCTCCTCCAACCTATGCAGGTTCAGACCTTATGCCATTGAGACAGGGCCACCTGCAGTGCAGCTCCTCAGCTAGTTTCCTTTGATGTGAAACTACCTGCCATCTGCCATGAGGCCAAATTGGTTCTCCAAGATTTTCTGTAGTTAACTGCAATCTGTGAATTTGGTGACTTAGTGCTAAAAGGCTGTGCTGACAACTTGGTATCAGGAAAGCAAGAAACTTGGCATGGCAGAGAATGGGTTTCCCCCTTTATAAGTGAAAACTTTTATTAAATATTTGAGCCTAGATCAGAAAATTGTCTTGGCTCCATTTTTCTCTCACCTATATAGTTCCCCTCTCTTTTCAGCCTCTGTTTGCCTCCCAGGTGAAACACAGTTCAAGTTAGGTAAGGCCTGGTTTCCAACAGTTTTGGTCCTGATCTTTATCACATTGAACACAAGACAGAATTTTACACTAACACTAAAGATATCTGCCTGTGCTTAAAATTCTGATTACAAAACACTTCCTTTAGAAGAGTGGAGTGGTTGATGAACACCAGACACTTACTTAGCAATAGTTGGCCTATGAATTTTGAATAAATTTCTTATTATGTGGAAGATTCAAATTGAATTAAATAGTTTTAAACAAGCTAGGAAGGAAGTAGACATGAAGGAAAAAAAATTCTAGAGTAGATCAGTACTAAAACTGAAATAATCTGAGGGTTATCTGTGTGCTAGTGGGGAGGCTAGAGGGAGAGGGAGCTGGAGAGGGAGAGGGACAGGGACAGGGACAGGGACAGGGACAGGGAGAGAGACAGGGACAGGGAGAGGGACTAGGACAGGGACAGGGATATGGACAAGGAAAGGGGGAAGAAGGAGGAGGCAGAGGTAGAGCAGAGGCGGAAATGGAGGTGGAGGTGGAGGCAGTGGCAGACTGAGGACCTAGAATTGCAAGCCACAGAAAGGAGTGTAATTGAGGCATTGTCTCCATAACAACTGAAAGCAACATAACCTAAGGGCATCTGTCAATTTCCTGGACAACTATTCACAAAGCTAATCTTTCAAATTCTAACCAAAATTTTCATAGAATGAGAAGATTGGGATTTCGAAATCAGGTGAACATATTTCTTATTATTCATTAGTATTTTTTACTTAAACTAGCAAAATATATGTATTCATTTTTTTTAATTTCTAATGTATTTCATTATTATTATTATTATTATTATTATTATTATTATTATTATCATCATTATTTTTGTTATTTTTATTACTAAAAATCAGTTTTTCAGTACAGTTCTTATTTTCCTCCTGGTTCAATTTGGTTAGAATAGTCTCTAATTTTCTCTCATTAATTAAATATGTTGTAACTTCTTTTGCTTTTATGTTGTGAATATAAGTTATGATTGTTAAAAGCCTGTTAAATATACATGATATTTTCTAAAGCTAAAATTCATATATGTTAAAACTGTATTTAAAATCTATTTGTAATATTAACCATGGTAGAAGCAAAAAAATAATCTCAAACAAAGTCCTGTATGAAAGGAAGAAGTGACCAGTTCCTCATTAGGCAGTGACCATTCCATCTCCACAGGAGAATATGCAGTGTAACTGTGGCTTCATAGAATGAATTGGGTAGTGTTACTTCTGTTTCTAATTTGTGGAACACTTTCATGAGAATTGGTATTAGTTCTTCTTTGATGGTCTGATAGAATTCTGCACAACAGCCATCTAGTCCCAGGGTTGTTTTGGTGGGAGATTATCATGATTGGTTCTATTTCTTAAGGTGTTAAGGTGCTGTTTAGATGGTTTATCTTATGGATTTGGTATATGTCTAGATAATTGCATATTTCACTCATCTTTCGCAGCGATTTTTTTTAATTATTCATTACTTAACTATGAAGTTTATTCATTTCAAGTTTTTTTTTCCAGGCTGCATTCCATGGAATATCTTTGGCTGAACTGGAATTTGCTCTATAGACGAGACTGACAAGGAATTTAGAGATTTTCCTGCCTCAGCATAATAAGTCCTGGGATTAAATGTGTGTTTGCCCCCATTCCCTGGCACCTAGGAATTAATTTTGAAGACTACTTACATACCTTCATATAGTTCAAACCTTATAATATTACAAAATGGAAGCCTATCACAGTGATTCCTGCTTTTAACCAGAGGACTATGGGTCTTATGAAATCATATCTCTTTTGACTTCTAAGAAAGCCATACATACATAGCCAATTTGAGGCCAGCCAGTGCTAATCAATACATTTTGGCCAAAATGGAAAGAAAAAAAAAAAACACAAGTGAAAGTGCCTTTCTTATTTTAAGAATGGGCTACATTATAATAACACACATACTCAATCACATTCAGACTCACAGAAACAGACAGACACACACAGAAACACACACAGACACAATCAGACAGAAACAGAGAGTGAGACAGAGAGAGAGAGAGAGAGAGAGAGAGAGAGAGAGAGAGAGAGAGAGAGAGAGAGAGAGAGAGAGAGAGAGAGAGAGAGAGAGATCCACAGTGTTGGTGTTGGGAATCATAGCCACCTCCTATTTGGTAGCAGCAACTTTGTGTAACAGATAAGTCATCTTTTTAGATATTGGCTCTAATTTTGAATTGGCCAAGAAAAACCTGATACTATGCAGTCTGGAGCTGACATTTGGATTTCATAGGATCCCTGAAAATGGTTTCTGAGCAAGAGAACATAAAGTTTAATCATTCCTGGTGCATCTCACATATCTTCTGCCCAGTCTCCAATTGAGACACACAGAATTTACTGTTGGGGATTTGATAAAGGGGGTTTATTTTTGACAAGAAGCCCCTGAAGGATTACACAAATACAGTTGAAACAACCTTAGTACATGTCAGAGTGTGGTACCTCCCTTCTTTATGCTTCTCAGTGCAGCTTCATTTAGTGTGTTCATTTAGTCCTGGTCAGAACACACAACAGAGCAGAAACAAACATTCTTTTCAATTTTTACACACCTTCTAATTTTTTCTTGTTTTTGTTTTGTATCTTGACAGACCCTTGCAAGCATTAATTTATTCTTAGATGAATTTGGACATTTTGAGTAATTTTCTCTTCCTACACCTTCCTTCTCTCTCCAGAAATGTGGAGAACTTTACATGACTCAGAGTATAAGATCATTGGCTGCTCTTGCAGAGGGTCTGGGATTCAATTCCCAGTGATCATCCTGTGTGTCACAGCCACATGTAAGTCCTGTTCCAGGGGACCTGATACAAGCTAACTTAGGACCTCCATGTAGTCCAGGAATGTTCACATCCAACAAATACACTCCTTCAGGTAAAAATGTCCATCCAATAGAAATAATGAAAAGTATGCTGTTTACCAATTGTCATGTAGAACTTGATTTCCAAATGAACACAAATATTATCAAGAGCAGACTTTAAAGTATGCATGTAGGTCAACCATTGTGATATGTTTGGTACTTATTTTTTCTTTCTTTTCTGTTTTGCATCCCCTAGGACCTCGCATACCTATGACTTGGAGGAAAGTAATCCAGAGTTCTTCCATAGTCTCTGCTTCAGTTTCTGCCTCTACTTACCACTCTGAATCAAGTTCTGTCCTGACTTTCCTAGGTCATGCAATTTACAAGCTGAGACTTGTAAACAGAAAGAAACCATTACCTCCTTTTGTAGTTTTGGGCCCCGATCTTTATCACATTGAAATCAAGACAGGCTTGCATACTTACACTTATGCTATCTGCCTGTGCTTAAACTACTGGTTACAAACAGTTTGTTCAGAACAGTGGAGTGACTGTTCAATGCCAGACAGTTACCTAGACATTGTTGCCCTATGAATTTGGGTTACATCTCTCATTATACTGAAGATTCAAATTCAATCAAATGGTTTTAGTACAAGGTAGAGAGGCAACTTAATGTTCATACAAAACCAATTCCACAGTAGATCAATTCTAAAACTAAACTAACCTGTATGTTATCTCAGCACTAATAAGTAGCAGTGGGACAATCAAAGGCATAGGAAGGTGCAGAGGCAGAGGTTCAGATACAGGCTGAGGTAGAGAATGTAGAGGCAGAAAAAGAAGGATAGGCAGAGTCACAAGGACAGTCATAGGAAGATTCAGAATCAGAGAATGAGTCAGAATTTGTGGTGTGCATGTACCTGGTGTGTGTCTTTGTAATTCTTGGACATTTTAGGAAGTTACATTAATTCAAGTCCTGAGAGGTGGGGTGATTGGTTACGACAAAGCTATCAGATTGCAACAAGTATACCAAGACATGGTTTCTGTCTAATTGGCCACCCAGACATTTATATACTTATAGGAGTACTTATAAAAGGAGAGATTCCAAGATAATGGCTTTCTTTCTACTGATAAGCCTGCCTCCCCGAGTCTCAGCAAAAAAGTTAATTATGATTCATTAGAAAAGAGCACACACAAGACTGCAGAATCTCAGCCAATACTATTGAGAACACTTTTTTTTTAAATCACAAAGCCCTCACACAACATTTTAAAAATCCTTTACTGGATTCATCTTCTAAGTCTACACTATATGTTATATTTAGTGTATCATAAAATACTAAAGTGGAGTATCTACTTATGCACGCTGAAAGTGTACTTCAAACAGAAAGCATTAATACTGTTACTCCATAGATGAAACATGTTTATGAAGTAACACTAAGGGAGATTTACACACAATATTTGCATTTCATATGAGGTCCCCAGATGAAACTTAATTGCATCAAAACACATGGCACAGCATGGAATAGGTATGACTAATATTAAAATAGTGAACAGCTGAATGCAGGAAGTATGGAATACAGAGTTACTAAGTTTGGTGGAATACTATATTTACATACAACATACATTAGTGAAAAACTCCTGCTGCATTACTTTGCACAAGATTGAGTGTCAAAGCTAGTACAATTTGTCTGGTGTTTGGTGGTTGATTAAGCAAGTTGCTTGTGGTTTTTTCATATCCATAGTTAAAGAAAAAGCACTAGGAAAAAAATTAGATTCAGAGATTTTCTAATTCCTCTCTCTACCTTTATTTCTGTCCTATCTAGTGTTTTGGAGTATAAAAAGAAGAACCTAGAAAATATCAAACACAATCTCTAAAAATGAATCTTCCTTGCCCTCCACCAGAAATCATCAACTGTGAAGAAATACACTTCATCTTCTTTATCATAAATTTTAAAGGACTCTCTTCAATAGCTTCTTGACTGGACTGTTTCTTTTTACTTTTGTGTGTGTGTGTGTGTGTGTGTGTGTGTGTGTGTGTGTGTGTGTGTGTGTGTGTGTGTGTGTGTGTGTGTGTGTGTGTGTGCCTTGCTGTGCATAATTCCTTCCTGTGTTGCTATCCATTCATGTTTGTGGATTTACTCACAACAAAGCAGATACAGTGCATTGGAGTATCTTTTGCTTTTTTTGTTTGTTTGTTTGTTTGTTTTTGTTTTGTTTTGTATTGTTTTGTTTTTTTTAATTTTCTGGTGGTGGGGAGTGCATCTATGCTTTTTGTTGGGAGCTATTACTGCAATGCTATTGTCCTGATCTCTGAATTGGGTCTCTCCACCTCCCCCACCCCCATAAGAAAAGAGGGTCAAAAGCAGGCCACAGACTCACTGCTCTGAGAACAACTACAGATTGTTCCAACCCTAAGTCAGTGCTGGATGTCCTGACCTAAAGATGTACCCTGATAACGCCAAGTTCCTGCTTCCACCAGTAGTCGCCAAAAGAAAAATTTCCGCTGCCCCTTCCTTCCTGCTAAGAAGTACTTCCTCTCCACCCCCCCACCCTGCTGCCCCATCCCTCCTGCTGAGGTGCATTGCTTCTGCCCCATTTCTCCTGCTGAAAGGCACTTCCCCTTTTGCTTGTGCATTTAAACCTTGGTCATGGCTAATACATTGGGGTCCTGATGTAATTCAGAACATTTCCATATCTTTGTTCGCACAATATCCTCATCTCTCTCTACACCCCATTTATTTCTTAGGAGAAAGTCCTCTCGAGACCCTCGAATAACTGGACCTGCTGGACGGGTCAGCTTTTGAAGTTACAAATCAAATACTACCATTGAGTGACAAATCTACCTTAGACAGGGTTTTGAATACTTTAACAGAAAGTGTTTCTCTCTTTATTACTAAGAAATTATAATCTTGTTTTTCTTGTACTCCTGAACTGTTACAGAACTTTTAGGTCCATTTATACCAATTTTATGCAGACACTAAGCAATGTCAACCCATTGCTGACATTTTTTTATTGATAATGCAATTTGATCAATACATGAGTTCTTGTTTCTGCCTTGTGTCTGATTGTGTTTTCTTGAAGACTTGTATCTTATGGGCTATAACAAAAACTTGTAATGCTTGTAATGTACAGTTGAGGAGGGTGGTCTGGAGACTCGGGGGGTATTTCTGTGTATAGAATGAATGCCAAGTGCCTGGTGTTAAATCAGGGAAATGTTGCTCCTTAGGCTACATGCTCACCGTTTTGTGTTCATACATTTGGGGACAATATTTTTCAGTACCACAGAGCAAACGTTACAGGTACTTACTTTTTAAACTGTCAGTAATCACCAAATCTGAAATCTGGGCCTTGGACCACGCTGTTCTCTCAAAGCTAGTCAGAAAATGCTTAGCGATATGAGCCCAATCCTTGCTTTTTATCCTTAGAGTGGAGGAAAACTGGTCTTTCCTGTAAGGGTTTTGCAATTAGAGATTCTGGTGTCAGCAGAGCTTACATGACCCCTATTGAGGTTGATCATTTGTAATAGCAAGGGAAATGTGGGAGGATCATTACCCTGATGGCTCAAAATAAGTCTAGAACACACTGCATTCTTCCCCCTTGTGGGTGCCATCCCTGTCACATTTTGAAGAGAAACAGTGCTCCTCCAGGAAGCTGGAGGAAATTGGCCTGTATTCCTTTGGATGCTGTTAGACCCAGCCTCCAGGTCTGGACTGACTATCATTAAGGCCCCTGTCCCTGCTGTTCTCTCAGTTCTCCACAAAACAAGAGACTCTCTTTAGCTTTTGTGCTGAGTGATGTCAGCCCTGCTTCTCATATACTGATTAACTAGGCTATTTGGGCCTTAGAAGAATGTCTTTTTCTCAACTATCTATTTACCAGGTAAACTGTCAGTGAGAATGGTGAGACATCTATTCTTGGCAAGGTTACCATAATTAAGGGCAGGGAATATGAAGATAATGCAGACTTATTGATATATTCCCAAAGTCTAGATTTAATTGACACTCTAATGACTTGCACAAGAAACATGAGATTGTGGGTTGACTTCAAAGTGTAACATATGAGGTCCATATAGAAAATCAGGAGATGACTGTTGAGAACAGCCCTGGGCTTTAAAGAATTTGTTCTACCATGACTTTCCCAATATTTCACCATCTTAATAAGTATGTTGTGAAGGCAGGAGATGGTGTAAGAGTGTTCTCATCAGCATCTAGGTCCCATGGATGCTTGTACACTCTGTCACTTCAAGATATCTATGGCACAGTGGTACCTGATTAACGAAGAAGCCTTTGTAGTGCCACAGAGCAGCAAATAGTGGCCTAGAAGCAGGAAGTAGGAAGGTTGACCATGGCCCTCCTTTTAGGATTTACACTTTAAAGCTGAGACACACTGTAAAACACACATGTTTCTGACATTTAGCCCATGGAATGTACAGAGAATATCTCGGTCGATTGGTATGATGGTTTTAGACATGACTGAAAATGCGTTTATGTTAATCTGAGTGTGCTAGTAATCTTATGACAACTTGTGAAAATCTAGAGTCACCTACGAAGAGGAAACATCAAATAGGATCTCCCTACATTAGATGGGTCTATAGGCATGCTTTTTGGATTAAAAAAAAGTATATATTAATTTAATTTTTTTCATGTAATATGGGTTGAACAAATTCTTTCCCTACTTTATATCCCTACCATTCAACTCAGAGACACTGTGAAACTTATAGAAGTCATGGACCAAATGGATTTAACAGATACATGTGGAACATCTCTCCCTAAGACAAGAACACACATGGTATGCACTCACTGCTACGTGGATATTAGACAAAGAACACTGAATACCCATGATATTATACAGTAAATATCTGCACCGAAGCTGTACCCATACTGTATTCATATCATCACGAATCAGTATGCACAGTTCTCAGTACTGTGCATCTCCTAAAGGAGTATTGCCAACAGCAGATTTAGCAAGGCCTCAACAAGAATTATACCACTGGTAACATCACAATTTGTGGCTTTTAGGCTATATTAGGAGCTGGAGGTCATCCTCCTCATCTCTGTTATTCCCACAGCCTGAGGAAATTAGGGGAGCTTGCAATAACAGCAAGGATGGAGAACCAGAGACCAGCAAAGGGACTAAGACCATCTATCAGAATAAAAACCAATCTCTTCTAATATTTGAAATATCTGCCTTCCTAGCCCTTCTAATAAACCTATTTTTCAAATCAGACCTAAAGCCAAAATGCATGGTAGAATGTCTTTAGAATGAAAATAGCAGTTGCCACCTTAAGCCTTTGTTTGCAGGGATGCACTCCCCCTGCAGTCTGATTGGAGGATATTGATTGACCTGCTTAAGAAAAAGAGACCCAGACAATGAGAAAGTAGCAATGCAAAGCTTCTTTTGGGGAAGTCCAGATACTTTATTCAGTTGCAAATTGCAAAGCTCTGAGAGTAGCAAGAAAACAGCTTTTCTGGGAGGCTGAGTCCCCAACTAAATTCTATGCAAAAGAGGAATTTTAGTTCTCAGAGTGATACTTATAAGAAGATTCAGGATCTGTGTTCAGCTAACAAATTAATCTCTTGGGCAGCCTCTGTGCTCCATCTTCACATGAAAAAATGCAAACCGAGCTCCTTCCCCAGATTCGAATCGGATCTGGACCCTTACATTCCTTAGTTAGTGTGTCCTTTCATTTTATCAATGCATAAGAATTAGAAGTAACTGGATGCCAGTGGTGATCTGCTGCAGACTGACCTTTAATATCAGTTTGCAAAAAATTTAGATCAAATAAAGTAAAGGCAAGATGCGCCTTTGGTGACCTTGAGGGATATAACTGCCACTGTTTTGTCATAAAAGGCCAATTCTTTAAGGTCTGATGAGCACATTGAACTATTCCGTTTCCATGGGCTTATGAGGAATTCAAGTTTTATGTTTGATTCCAAATTCCTTACAGAATGAAATAAAATTTTTACTAGAATAGGATAGCCCATTTTCTGTTTTGATATGTTTAGGCTATCCTATTGCATTACATGCTTGTGGGCAATGATCAATTACGTTTTTAGAAACCTTTCCTTTATGGAGAGAAGCAGAAAAAAGCAAAAAGAAATCCTGAACAAGTATCGATACAAACATTTTCATATTTTAGTTTTCCAAATTCTGCATAATGGGTTATATCCATTTGCCAAATATGATTAGACATAAGGCCTCTAGAATTGTCTTATAAATGTGGCACTGGAGATAATGAAATACATTTAGGACATTGCTTTACAATCATTTCGCTTGTTCTTTAGTGATCTTATGTCTTGTGTGTGTGTGTGTGTGTGCGTGTGTGTGTGTGTGTGTGTGTGTGTGTGTGTGTTTGTGGGTATGTTATTAAAATAAAAGTTAAAAAAAAGCTTTCAAATTTTGTAAGAAAAAAAGCTGAGAAAACTGTGCTGAGAAAGCAATCCAATAAGCAGCCTTTCTCCATGTACCCTGCCTATACTCCTACATGTGTCCTGTCTTGATTTCACTCAGTGATGGAGTGCAATATAGAAATATAATACAAACTAAGCCTTTTTTCAAAGGGAAGGGAGGAGATGGTGGATGGGTTGGGGATTTGTTGAATGGAAAATGGGAAAGGAGCTATCATTTAAAATGTAAATAAATCCCAAAATTAATGAAAGACAATATGTCCTAGGCAGAAATCCAAAATGACAACATAAAACTGCTCACATACTATCTCCTAAGCTCAAATGTGTAAGGCTTGGACATGCATGACTTCCATCTGTGCCTGCAGGCCACTGAAATCCGCATCAACTATGTGGATATCTACCCTGACTTCCTGGCACAGATGCTCCCCAAAATGAAGTGGGCAGTGATTATGCAGGGAGCAGTCACCTCAATCTTGGCTGAGGTACTTAAAGATCCAACTGAAAGCTATTAACAGGACGACACGTTTTTTAGGAAGATGTACCCACATGTGGCTTGAGATTGATGTATTGGATGGTACCCTGCAGTTCTCAGAATCTGGACATCTTTTCCCTATAAGCTGCAGGATCCCCAATATGGTGTTGAATGATAAGGATACAGAGATATAAACTTGTTAGCCACCACACTGTGAGGTGGGAGAGGGTGCACAGGTGAAGGAACACCCTCATTGAAGCAGGGGGACAGAGGATGTGATAGGGGGTTTCTGGATGAGTGGGAAACTGGGAAAGAATACAACATTTGAAATGTAAGTTAAAATATATGTAATTAAAAAAAAAGACCAACCAAATAATGCAAAGTGAGGGGCCCATCGCTGCCACCGAATATGTAGCAAATGATGGACTAGATGGACACAGTGAGAGGAGGGGATCCTGGTCCTGAGAGACTCTATACCTCAGTGTAAGGGAATGGCAGGACAGGGAAGCAGGAGTGCTTAGGTTGGTCAGTAGGAGGAGGAGGGACATGTTATTGCGTTTTTAGAGGGGAAAACTTGAAATGGGATAACATTTAAAATGTCAATATAGAAAATATCTAATAAAATAAAATAATAAAATAAACAACATTGGGAACAATAAGTTAATAGCAGAATAAAAAAAATCAAAGAAGCTGGGTGTGGTGTTGTAAGCCTTTATTCCCTGGACTTGGTAGGAAGAGGCAGGCAAATTTATGAGTTCAAGGCCAGCCAGGTTTTCAGAATGAGTTCTACAACAGCCAGGCCTACACAGAGAAAACCTGCCTCAAAAAAAAATAAAATAAAATAAGAAAGAAAGATAGTAAGAAAGAAAGATAGTAAGAAAGAAAGAAAGAAAGAAAGAAAGAAAGAAAGAAAGAAAGAAAGAAAGAAAGAAAGAAAGAAAGAAAGAAAGAAAGAAAGAGCAAAGCACCAAAGCACTCATGTGCATGCACTGGTTCCAAAGACAGCCCTTTCCAAATGATACAACAGCACATGTTTTCACAAAATGGATTCTGAACATGTCCTCAGATTTGTCCTTTGACTATACTGTCTAGGTTATTCCCCTCATGGTGACAAGAAACAAAAGGAAGCAAGATATTAGTCTGAAGCAGATATCAGACTGATGCCAAGACCAGCCTATGACTCCATTATGCTTTCTGTTTTCAAGCATCCAGAGAGTGGTTCTCAACCTTTCTAATGCTACAGTTCCTTCATATATATTCTTCCTCATGCTTGGTGAGCCCTTACATAGAATTATTTTTTTCCTACTTCATAACTGTAATTTCCTACTGTTATAAATCCTAACATAAATACCTGACATAAAGATAGTCCTAGACAACTCCCATGAAAGTGTCACAAGGACTTAGAACTTATAGGTTGCCATTCACAGTGCCAGGAAATACTAGTAAGACTAGCCAGCTCCTTGATTTTTACACTTTCTGCCTTCCAGAACTGTACTAGGATAGATGTGATCTATTTTAGTTGTCTAATCATGTGATCATCTGGAGTTGTCTAAGACTATCTTTATGTCAGGTATGTATGTTAGGATTTATAACAGTAGGAAATTATAGTTATGAAGTAGGAAAAAATAATTTAATGTAGGGGTTCACCAAGCATAAGGAAGAATATATATGAAGGAACTTGGAAACACACATACCCAAGAGGATGATGGAGTCTATTTTTCCTGTCCTGGAATCTTAGCAGGGATGAGTCAGCTCTAATGAAATAGATGAGAAAGGTTACTGGATGAATTCCTACTCAAAGTCATTGGAGACAACAGCAAATCTGTTTTGTCCGAATGGAGAATGGATGAGGATTTGTGCTCCATTAAAAAGGTCAATAAATTGACTAATTTGATTCCTGCCTGTATATTTGTGTGTGCTTTGTACTTTTTTCTGCTTTGTGTTGTGCTCTGTGTTCTTGATTATTAACTCTAGGGTCCTTACCATACTTGCAAAATGAAATATTTCTCAGTTGGAAAAGCTCTCATTTTTTTCCTCTGTATACAATATGATTCTTTAAAAAATAAGTTTTTGATTCCTTTGTACTAATAGTAAGATCAAAATTTCTGGGAAGACATTTTTCATTGAAAATACAGTTTTTCATTCAATAGATTCAGATTACTGTCCCCCCAAATCCTTCTACAACCTCTCCACTTCTCGACCCACCCAAATTCACACTTTTTCTTTCTCCCTTTATTAAAATACAAACAGGCATCTAAATAATAATGATACTATTAATGATACTAATAACAATAATAATGAAGATTAAGATACAAAATAAACAAATGAACCAGAACAGAACAAAGCAAACATAATGAAAAAGAGGCAAAGAAAAAGCACAAGAAATATACATGTAGACACAGAGACATATATGTTCACAAACACTCAGAAATCCCATAAAAACAAAAAAAAACTGCAAACCATAATATATAAACAAAGGACCCTTAAGGTATTCTTTAAAGAACCCTGCCAATACCTTATTATATAAAGGACCTCCAAGATTATTATCCAGTTTGATTTTCATTTGCCAGGCAATGCTGAACTAGAGACTTAGATTTAAGCATGGTTTGCATACCCAGTGATACCCTAGTGGAAATTTGAATGTTTTCCTTTTCAAGCTACAAACTAGAAATAACTTCTGAGATAAAGATAGTGGCATGCACGCCCTTCCCTCTCATTGCTTGGGCTCTTTCTATCTCAGACCTTGCAGGCGCTGTGCATACAGATACTGCTACAGACACTTTTAGTTCAATGCAACTGATAGTAGAAGGCCTTGGGTGAGAGATTTAACCACTTCGACCTATGGGAGTGATAGGATGATAAGAAATATCAATGGCTCATTTATACTTGGTTGCTTCATTTTCTATACTCATGCTGGTTTGCAGCATGACCACCTTCATAGTCTCTGTGGGTTTTGACATGATGAATGAACAGGCAATCTTCAGAGGATGTAAAGAATTAAAGCTCAAGGAATGTATGAGGTGGCCCACTAGCCACTCAAGTAAGGTTACTAGCCACTCAAGACCGCGTACCTGAACTTCATCTCTGAAATAATATACATGGTAGAAGAAGAGGATTGTCTCTTCCACAATGTCCTCCAATCTCTACACATGTGCAGTGGTTTGTGCACAGTTACACACATATGTACTTAATCAAACACATGTACCCATAATGTAAGTACATTAAAATGTATAAAATCATATAAAAACAAATAGACCTTCTACTGTAAGTTTCAGAGAGACTACATTTATAGGATTTGGAGCTTGTTTGTTTCCTACAAACCTCCCATGCAGAAGGGAGGTTTTACATCTACTTTCGCTCGACTAAGACTTCGCTTGAAGCACTTGCCTGGGATTCCTGTAGATTTGGTTTTTCTCGCCACATATGAAGAAATCTCTGTGTATTCTGAGTGCCCTAGATGCTGCTGAACTGAAAAATGCACATGCAACACAGACTTCCCACAATTGCTGAAGGCAGGCCCTCCTTTCTTTCTTTTACTGTAGAAGTAACTTTTCCATTTTCTAAACAACAGACAGTAGTAGTTTCCTTCCTAACACAAATGTCTCTGGTTTAGTTAAATAGATTTATTAGCTTCAAATCAGACAATACCATGCAAGTTCATTTTCAGAAGGGTTAAGTGGAATTGAATTTGTGTTGTGTATTACTAACTGAGAGGCCAATTTATAACCACAGAGCACTTTGAGTTGAGTGGAAATAATATTTTTACAATTATAAAATGCATAAAATTCCGTACCAAATTTTTATCAAACTTGCTTTATATGTAAGATAAATCAAAAATTAACAGACAACTACCAAACAGTTAAAGCATACAACATGGCAATAAATTAAACGAAAATGCTAATTTAGAAGTGGGAGAAGATAAGCTTTTATGGAATCTGTTTAATTGTATAAGAAAGAGAAACATCACTTTTCTTCACATGCTCAGAATTTAAGAGGGGGAAAAGATCCATGTGATAATCCAGTTCTATGTACACAAAATTAAGCAAGATCCTCATAATTAATGTGTGAGTACACAATGCCTGACTCAAATTCTATCATAGACGCTCAAGTCCTGTCACTGCAGGCTCATCAGTCTCACTGTATTATTGTTATTATTATTATTATTATTATTATTATTATTATTATTATTATTTATTAATTGCTGTTGTTTTTCTTTTTGTTATAATTACATAATTTAAATTTAAAATTTATTAAATTTCAGTAGATGATATTCAAGAAATGTTTAAAACTTTTAATATTGACCAGGGACAAATGACTCTGCACTAAAAAACTAGATCTCATTCCCCATATTATTATCTGTTAACAGTGTGCACAAGAAGACCTAAGACCTAACAAAGTTGTCCTTTAGTTCCTCATTTTGCTCACATCAGCATCTGTAAACTATTGCCAAGTTCAGAGGCTAAGAATCTGCATAGTATCTTTCACAGACCAAGTCCTCATCGATGACAGAAACTGTGGGTATGTACTGTGTTTATACTTTATTCCTCATGATGAAGGAACAGCTGAAAGCAAGAAACTGATGCTCTAAAGGGCTTACCAAGAAACTTCCCTGGACAATATTGGTATGAATTAGTACAATTTGACTAAAAGAGCACTTTGTCCACCAGGCTTGGAAGATGTAGAAAATGTAAAAATATTAAAGAGAAAAATGTAAAGCTGTACTTGTAATATAGTTAAAACATCCATGGAAAAAGTTACAGAGACAAAATTTGGAGCTGTAACGAAAAGATGGAGCATCTCGTGATTGCCATATCCAGGGATACATCCCATAATCAGCTTCCAAACGCTGACACCATTGCATACACTAGCAAGATTTTGCTGAAAGGATCCAGATATAGCTGTCTCTTGTGAGACTATGCTGAGGCCTAGCAAACACAGAAGTGGATGCTCACAGTTACCTATTGGAATGGGTCAAACGGCCCCCAATGCAGGAGCTAGAGAATGTACCCAAGGGGCTAAAGGGAACTGCAACCCTATAGGTGGAACAACAATATGAACTAATCAGTACCCCAGAGCTCTTGTCTCTAGCTGCATATGTATCAAAAGATGGCCTAGTGAGCCATCACAGGAAAGAGAGGCCCTTTGGACTTGCAAACTTTATATGCTCCAGTACAGGGGGACGCCAGGGCCAAAAAGGGGGAGTGGGTGGGTAGGGGAGTGGGGGGATGGGTATGGGCAACTTTTGGGATAGCATTGGAAATGTAAACGAGGAAAATACCTAATTAATTAAAAGAGAAATAAAAAAGAGTTTATGGTTAATGAGGGTAAATTTTTGTTAAGATTTGTTCACATAGCCTGTCTTCCACTTAGCTCTATTTCCATAGCCAATGGAATGAAATTCTGCCAGGCCTTGTCTATCATCAATATGAGTCAATGTGCAACTACAATAGCCAAAACTAGAAGTTATCATGGAAGATCTCTTTTCTGAAGAAAAATTGAGGAAGAGTGGATTGGGGTAGCAGAAGTGGAGGAGAAGTCAGGGAGCAGAGAAGAGAAGGAATACTAGGTTTGGGATGTTGATTGATTAACTAATTTAAAAAAATCATCTCCAGGACAGTTTATTTTATGGTGTTAGAGAAAACTCATCTCAACAATTATTATTAAGGAGAATTTTATTATCTGAGATCCTACAGTGAATTTGTATTGGTGTTTGTGTCTGTGTCTGTGTGTCTTGGTGTGTGAACCTACTATGTTGCTTAAAGTAGCTAGCAAAATATAATTTGTCTTTCATGAACTCACAAGCCAGGATTCACTTCTCTGACTACATGGCCATCTTAAGAAGTATCCTCCTGACCACGCAGTTGTTATTTCTACATAAACCTGGGATTCAATCTACCCTGCTTCTAATTGGGACCAAATGTATAAGCCACATGTGTTTCTCTGCCAGACTACTAGTGGATGAGACCCTCGAGTATCAGATGCATACCATGTTGGAGAGGGTACAGAAGCTCCCATGCACTGACCTTATCAATAAATTAATGCTCAAACTTTTCTATAGAGAAAACTGCTATACTCATTTAAAATTAAGAAATCACAAATTGTACATCCCTTTAGGCACAGGAGTGGTATGCAATCATTTAAAAATTCCAGTGTGTGTAATAAAAGCCAAAATAATCAAAGTCACTTTACTGCTCTCTTTTACTTCCACAGAGATGGATAACTAGTATGGACAGTGAGATCTGTAAGTGGACGTCAAATGCTTACAAGTTTCTTAGGTTTGTGTTGGCTTTCAGGTCTTCTTGTGTTCCCCAAGCTTCCATGAAAATAGACAATGTCAAGGGAGAGACTGAAGTGACAACTACCATGGTAACACTGAAGGAAGACACAGTCTTGTGTTCTTGTTCATAAATTTACCTGAATCTTTGTTTTGGTATTGTATGACAGTCAACATTATAGCCACTGAATCTATGGCATGAATATTAATTCTTTCTGACTTCAAGGGCCCTAATAGCATTTTACATCTCTTCTGAGAAAAGTGAAGAATTAAATCATAGTCCATGGTACCTGAAACCAGAGGATAGTGTCTAAGAAAACATTGCTATGGACACAGATGTCAAACAAAAACATAGGTTGGATACAAATGTCAAACAAATACTCATTTCTTTTATTCCTAATACAAAAAAAATTGTGTGGATAACACAGATAATGAAAGACAGTGGGAAGCAACTTATTATTCTATTTTATCTTTTTTTTTATATGAAACATAACTCTGCCAAATTTTCTAGATTTTAAACATTCTTTACATTCTGTCCCTGCAATATGCTAATTTTCCTTAGCTTGGAAATTCTGTCTGAGTTTTTTGACTAAGTGAGGGTGCATGTGTGTGTGTGTGTGTGTGTGTGTGTGTGTGTGTGTGTGTGTGTGATATGTATTCAGGGTCCAAAGAGACCAGAAGACCTAGAGATACAAGTAAGTTTTTAATCTTGTTTTCTGACACGTTCTGGTGTCTTAGAAGCCTTGATTGTCTGTTAAACATTTTCTCACACAGGTTACATGTATAGGGATGGTCAGCAATGTGGGTCAGCTGGTGCTTAATGAGGTGACATTTCTGAAGGAATGGCCTCCCACATTCAATACAGTTAAACAGGATTCTCTCCTGTATAAAATCATTGATGTTCAACTAAATTTGTATTATGATTAAAGGTTTCTGGCACCAGGAACACTGATGTAGTTTTATTTCTTAGTGAGTCAGATAATGTATTTTAAAATCTGAACGGTGTTTTTCTGCGTGTGAGGGTGCATGTGTGTGTGTGTGTGTGTGTGTGTGTGTGTGTGTGTGTGTGTGTGTGTGTGTGTGTGTGTGTGTGATATGTATTCAGGGTCTAAAGAGACCGGAAGACCTAGAGATACAAGTAAGTTTTTATTCTTGTTTTTTTTGATCTTTTTTTTTTTTTTTTTTTTTTTCTAGACAAAGTTTGTTTGTTTACCCCTGGCTTTCCCAAAACTCACTCTGTAGATCATGGTGGCCTCAAACTCAGAAATTCGCCTGCCTATGCCCCCAACCCCCAAATGCTGAGATTGAAGACCTGTTCCCTCACTGCCTGGCATTAGACAGTTTTTTTGTTAAACTATATTTGGTGCTATAAACAGAACGGGAAGTTTAACATGTACTGTTCAAGAATTGAGCCATCTCTTTCTTCACAATGCAAAGAATAACAAGAATGAATAAAGTAGAAAAAATATTGTGTAATAGATATGAGGGCTTATCTATAATTGTTTAAGAGTTAAATAATAACAACAAAAAGTCAAACAGCTCAGTCTGGACATATGTATACAAATTGCAAAGTAACTTTCAACAAAATACACAAGCAATTCAATGAAGGAAGGCTATAAATGTCAATAAATTATGGGGAGCCAATTGGACAATGTGATGAGTGTTCTTGGTTTTGAACTTTACTGCATCAAGAATTAATTAAAATCCAACTGACTGAGCAAGACGTTAAAGGATTTTTTTTCTTAATACTTTGAAATGGCAAGCTCCATTTTGAATCTGAATCTTTCAAGTGGGAAAAGTCACCTTAAACCTGGCACACACTTATATAAATGTTCTGCAACCTATATGAAAGACGTGGAAGAAGAAAGTTTGTTTTCTTTGCCTGTTTGCCCTCATTGGGAAGCCCATTCCTTCACTGTCAATACAGGCCATTTTCAGTATTCCATAATACACTGGAGACTACCTGAGACAATCCACCTCATTGACTGAATAACTATTATGTTCTTAGAATATCAGTTGGTAGACAGCTATTGTTGGATCACACCCTGTAATTCACTTTAAAGTCTATTTAAACTACATTTAAAGTATATTATATAACAAAATATTATAAATGATAAAACATATTACATATAAAATAAATTATATATAATATATACACCATAGTTTTATAACATTATGCATATATGTAATTTGTGCTGTATGTTTTGTTTCACCCGAGAGCAGTGACACATAATAGGTAAAAGAGTAAGCCTCACACTCAATCTCAAGTTCATACTGTATGTAAAATAATTCACAAGGGCATGGACTTAATGTAAGAACAAAATAAAAGATTTAGGAAAATTGGAGTATATGTATGATTAATAGAGTTAAGAGTTCTAGATTTCATGGAAGAAATATTCATTCTAAGAGAAATAATTGATCCTCACTAAAATTAAGAACTTTCACACTGAGCTGGATGATGGTGGTGCATGTTTTAAACCCAGAACTTGGGAGACAAAGGCAGGTGAGTTTGTGGTAAACCTGCTGTACAGATTGATCTTGAAGACAGCCAGGGTTATGCAGAGAAATTGTATCTTTAAAAAACAAAGAAAACAAATAACCCAAAAAAAATAACATAGAAATTTTTTTTTTCTGTAGCAGTTCCTGCTTCAACAGTGAAGAAGCAATCTAAATCAATTATAACCCAAAAGGTAATATCTCCCAGGGTGTATTTTTCACCATTACAGTCCAGGTTACACAATGTATACACAAAGGAAATGAGTTATAGTTAATCAGTTAACCTAGACAGGTGGTTAGCTTGTAGATGACCAGCATTACAACACTGTAGAGTGTCTTCTTCGATGGGTTAGCATAGCCCATTCTTTCTCAGATAAATGCATTTGTATATCGTCAAATATTAACATTCCTGAAGAAGAGAAAGGACTTGAATTTAATACTGAGGCAGAAGCAGTTGTTGTACCTGTCTGTGAATCATGGCAGGCTGCATGCTGAGGAAATTATCAGTAAGGAATTTAGGTAGAGAAACTGAGGTGACCAGCGGTAGGCAAGTGGCCCAGATAATTGGTTGTAAAATATCCAGTTTCCACTCTGACCCTGACAAGTCTAGTCGCCTGGAGATCAGTAAGGTTGAATGTACCAGAGAACACTAGTGGTCTTAGCAGCAGGAAAAATCTAAAATGAGACTGGCTGAATTCAAAAGGGAAATGTTAAAATAAAATAAAACAATAACAAAAAGCAATCTGACTTTCTCCAGCCCCTCTATGGTCCAGTAGCCTCCTTGGCTATTTAACACCAACAAACCACTAGTAAACACTAGTGTTGGACAGATTTGTGTGTTGCTGTAAAGCTGCCTTGATCATTTGCTTTCTTGGGTGTTATCCTTCATGAAGTTATTTCTCTCTTTTCCTTCTCTGTAAAATATATAAGACTAAGCTTAAAAGCATTTTCTGAAGTGATACATGAGTCCCACCCTCTCTATATAAGATCTGGTTACCATGAGTCAGCCAAAATAAACTCTGCCTGACATTCTTAGGTATGATTCTGAAAGAGGTGTTTTCTGTTGTCACTGGGGTGTCACTTAGTTCCCCATTCACTAGCAGCACTTAGAACATGGCACTAGGGTACAAAGGCCAGTGGAAGTCCTCCTCTCTCAACTCATGGATGTATTTTCATAAAAAGATATTAATACCAGCATCTATTCCACCTCTAGAGAACATGAATGCTAGCCTAGGCTCCTATACCTAACAATACTCTCAATCACCATAGACGGAGAAAACAATATATTCCACGACAAAGCCAATTTTACACATAATCTTTCCTTAAATCCACCCCTACAAAGAATAATAGGTGAAAAACAACAACACAAGGAGTGAAACTACACCATAGAAGAAACAAGAAAGTAATCTTACAACAAATCCACAAACACATGCTTCCACCTCTAAGAATAAAACTAATAGAAAGTAACAATCACTTTACCTTAATAAAAAAAAAAAACTAAAACAATAAAGCAAAACCTAAAACCCTAAAAAACCAAAAAATTATTAAACAAACACTAAATGACCCAAAAAGCTATTTTTTTAATTCTTAATAAATATTTTTAAAACCATAAAATTCTATAAATAAGAAAACACAAGAACTCTAAAAAGACCTTAAAAAATTATAAAACTGTTTCTTTCTGCACAAAATCAGGCCATTCTGTGTTCCATCACTGAATGGGGAGGGCTCACTATCCCTCATCACTATCTAATAAGGTATAGACAGTTGATGAGGGATGAACAGTCAGTTTTCATTAAAGGTATTGCCTTTGAAGGTGATAGATTGGCCATGCTCTAGTGGAAGCCAGATGTCCAAGAGTTTATGGGAAACACAAATGATTTTGAATGGGTTGTAACAAAAGAGAGAAGATAAGATATGAAGTTGGCAGGAGGAGTTAGGTGGGAATGGGCCGTATTTTGTTCTGGGAGGAGTTACTAAAAGGATTGGAAAGTAAATTACATCAAAATATTTGTATGCAATTCTCAAGGTATTAAGGAAAGTAGTTCTTAATATACCATGTGTGTACTGAACACATACAGACCACTTATATTGCCATCTTCTAAATAACAACTTCTTATACAGCAGTTTCATTACATTGAGAGCAAAAGTAATCCATAGGTTATTTAAAATAAAGAAGAATCTGGGGAGATGGCCCAGGGTTAAAGCCAAGTGTTTGGTCAAACTTTCACCTGCAACACTGGTGCTTAGGAATGGGAGTGGAAGAGACAGAAGGATGACTGAATGTCAGCCTCACTCCTAGTTCAGCAAGAAACCCTATCACGAGGGGAAAATTAGGGACTGAAGTAACAGAAAACAGTATACCCTTCCCAATCCTCTGCACTTACCTGTATATTTCGGTATGCATACACACATCAATATGATTACTGTATAAAAGAGGTTACTTTGCATAAATATAGGCAAAAGCAATGTTGTTTTAGCCTAGATACTTGAAGACTTTTATATCATTAGGGTCCTAGAGAAACTCTCCAGATATAGAGGATGGGTATATCTTCTTCCTGTGCAAAGGAAACCTCAGTTAAGTGTGTGTGTCAGTGACTCTAAACATCTTTCCTCCTCTAGATTTTTATTTATAACACACAATGGTCTGTAAATAATGAAAATATGAAAATAAGACTTTTGATTTGCATTTCCCTGATGATTAAAGATGTTGAACATTTTTTCAGGTGCTTCTTTGCCATTCGGTATTCCTCGGGGGAGAAATCTTTGTTCAGTTCTGAGGCCTATATTTTAATGGGGTTATTTGATTTTATGGAGTCTACCTTCTTGAGTTCTTTATATATATTGGATATTAGTCCCCTGTCCGATTTGGGATAGGTAAAGATCCTTTCCCAATCTGTTGGTGGTCTTTTTGTCTTATTGACTCAGAGCCACTAGTCAAATAAACTACACCCTATAAAATCAAATTTGCTTGGAAAACAATTTTCCAAGCAAATAGTCTGAAGAAACAAGCTGGAGTAGCCATTCTAATATCAGATAAAATCGACTTCCAACCCAAAGTTATCAAAAAAGACAAAGAGGGAGACTTCATACTCATCAAAGGTAAAAATCCTCCAAGAGGAACTCTCAATTCTGAATATCTACGCTCCAAATTCAAGGGCAGCCACATTCATTAAAGACACTTTAGTAAAGCTCAAAGCACACATTGCACCTCACACAATAATAGTGGGAGACTTCAACACACCACTTTCATCAATGGACAGATCGTGGAAACAGAAACTAAACAGGGACACAGTGAAACTAACAGAAGTTATGGAACAAGTAGACCTGACAGATATCTACAGAACATTTTATCCTAAAACAAAAGGATATACCTTCTTCTCAGCACCTCATGGTATCTTCTCCAAATTTGACCACATAATTAGTCACAAAACAAGCCTCAACACATACAAAAATATTGAAATTGTCCCATGCATCCTATCAGACTAACAAGGACTAAGGCTGATCTTCAATAACAAAATAAATTATAGAAAGCCAACATTCACGTGGAAACTGAACAACATTCTTCTCAATGATATCTTGGTCAAGGAAGGAATAAAGAAAGAAATTAAAGACTTTTTAGAGTTTAATGAAAATGAAGCCACAACGTACCCAAACCTATGGGACAAAATGAAAGCATTTCTAAGAGGGAAACACATAGCTCTGAGTGCCTCCAAGAAGAAACGGGAGAGAGCACATACGAGCAGGTTGACAACACATCTAAAAGCTCTAGAAAAAAAGGAAGCAAATTCACCCAAGAGGAGTAGATGGCAGGAAATAATCAAACTCAGGGGTGAAATCAACCAAGTGTAATCAAGAAGAACTATTCAAAGAATTAACCAAACGAGGAGTTGGTTCTTTGAGAAAATCAACAAGATAGATAAACCTTTTCTAGACTCACTAGAGGGAACAGGAACAAAATCCTAATTAACAAAATCAGAAATGAAAAGGGAGACATAACAACAGATCCTGAAGAAATCGAAAACACCATCAGATCCTTCTACAAAAGGCTATACTCAAAAAAACTGGAAAACCTGGACGAAATGGACAAATTTCTGGTCAGATACCAGGTACCAAAGTTGAATCAGGATCATGTTGACCATCTAAACAGTCCCATATCCCCTAAAGAAATAGAAGCAGTTATTAATAGTCTCCCAGCCAAAAAAAGCCCAGGACCAGATGGGTTTAGTGCAGAGTTCTATCAGACCTTCAAAGAAGATCTAATTCCAGTTCTGCACAAACTATTTCACAAAATAGAAGTAGAAGTTACTCTACCCAACTCATTTTATGAAGCCACTATTACTCTGATACCTAAACCACAGAAAGATCCAACAAAGATAGAGAACTTCAGACCAATTTCTCTTATGAATATCGATGCAAAAATCCTCAATAAAATTCTCGCTAACCGAATCCAAGAACACATTAAAGCAATCATCCATCCTGACCAAGTAGGTTTTATTCCAGGGATGCACGGATGGTTTAATATACGAAAATCCATCAATGTAATCCATTATATAAACAAACTCAAAGACAAAAACCACATGATCATCTCATTAGATGCAGAAAAAGCATTTGGCAATATCCAACACCCATTCATGATAAAAGTCTTGGAAAGATCAGGAATTCAAGGCCCATACCTAAACATGATAAAAGCAATCTACAGCAAACCAGTAGCCAACATCAAAGTAAATGGAGAGAAGCTGGAAGCAATCCCACTAAAATCAGGGACTAGACAAGGCTGCCCACTTTCTCCCTACCTTTTCAACATAGTACTTGAAGTATTAGGCAGAACAATTCGACAACAAAAGGAGATCAAGGGGATACAAATTGGAAAAGAGGAAGTCAAAATATCACTTTTTCCAGATGATATTATAGTATATATAAGTGACACTAAAAATTCCACCAGAGAACACCTAAACCTGATAAACAGCTTCGGTGAAGTAGCTGGATATAAAATTAACTCAATCCAGTCAATGGCCTTTCTCTACACAAAGAATAAATAGGCTGAGAAAGAAGTTAGGGAAACAACACCCTTCTCTATAGTCACAAATAATATAAAATATCTCGGCGTGACTCTAACTAAGAAAGTGAATGATCTGTATGATAAAAACTTCAAGTCTCTGAAGAAAGAAATAAAAGAAGATCTCAGAAGATGGAAAGATCTCCCATGCTCATGGATTGGCAGGATCAACATTGTAAAAATGGCTATCTTGCCAAAAGCAATCTACAGATTCAATGCAATCCCCATCAAAATTCCAACTCAATTCTTCAACGGATTAGAAGGAGAAATTTGCAAATTCATCTGGAATAACAAAAAATCCTAGGATTGTAAAAACTCTTCTCAAGGATAACAGAACATCTGGTGGAATCACCATGCCTAACCTAAGCTTTACTACAGAGCAATTGTGATAAAAACTGCATGGTACTGGTATAGAGACAGACACGTAGACCAATGGAACAGAATTGAAGACCCAGAAATGAACCCACACACCTATGGTCACTTGATATTCGACAAGGGAGCTAAAACCTTGCAGTGGAAGAAAGACAGCATTTTCAACAATTGGTGCTGGCACAACTAGTTGTAATCATGTAGAAGAATGCGAATCGATCCATGCTTATCTCCTTGTAATATGGTCAAATCTAAGTGGATCAAGGAACTTCACATAAAACCAGAGGCACTGAAATTTATAGAGGAGAAAGGGGGGAAAAGCCTTGAAGATATGGGCACAGGGGAAAAATTCCTAAACAGAACAGAAATGGCTTGTGCTGTAAGATCGAGAATTGACAAATGGGACCTAATGAAACTCCAAAGTTTATGCAAGGCAAAAGACACCATCAATAAAACAAAAAGACCACCAACAGATCGGGAAAGGATCTTTACCTATCCTAAATCAGATAGGGTACTAATATGCAACATATATAAAGAACTCAAGGTGAACTTCAGAAAATCAAATAACCCCCATACAAAAATGTGGCTCAGAACTGAACAAAGAATTCTCACCTGAGGAATACCGAATGACAGAGAAGCACCTGAAAAAAAAAATGTCCAACATCCTTAATCATCAGAGAATTGCAAATCAAAACAACCCTGAGATTCCACCTCACACCAGTCAGAATGGCTAAGATCAAAAATTCAGGTGACAGCAGATGCTGGCGTGGATGTGGAGAAAGAGGAACACTCCTCCATTGTTGGTGGGATGGCAGGCTTATACAACCACTCTGGAAATCAGTCTGGCAGTTCATCAGAAAATTGTACATAGTAATACCGGAGGATCCAGCAATACATCTCCTGGGCATATATCCAGAAGATACCCCAACTGGTAAGAAGGACACATGCTCCACTATGTTCATAGCATCCTTATTTATAATAGCCAGGGCTGGAAAGAACCCAGATGCCCCTCAACAGAGAAATGGATACAGAAAATATGGTACATCTACACAATGGAGTACTACTCAGCTATTAAAAAGAATGAATTTATGAAATTCCTAGCCAAATGGATGGACCTGGAATGCATTATCCTGAGTGAGGTAACACATTCACAAAGTAACTCACACAATATGTACTCACTGATAAGTGGATATTAACCCAAAACCTAGGATACCTAAGATATAAGATACAATTTTCTAAACACATGAAGCTCAAGAAAAATGAGGACTGAAATGTGGACACTATGCCCCTCCTTAGATGTGGGAACAAAACTCCCTTGGAAGGAGTTACAGAAACAAAGTTTAGAGCTGAGATAAAAGGATGGACCATGTAGAGACTGCCATATCCAGGGATCCACCCCATAATCAGCATCCAAACTTTGACACCATTGCGTACACTAGCAAGATTTTATTGAAAGGACCCAGATGTACCTGTGACTTGTGAGACTATGCCGGGGCCTAGCAAACACTGAAGAGGATGCCCACAGTCAGCTAATGGATGGATCACAGGGCTCCCAATGTAGGAGCTAGAGAAAGTACCCAAGGAGCTAAAGGGATCTGCAACCCTATAGGTGGAACAACATTATGAACTCAACAGTTCCCCGGAGCTCTTGACTCTAGCTGCATATGTATCAAAAGATGGCCTAGTCGGCCATCACTGGAAAGAGAGGCTCATTGGACATGCAAACTTTATATGCCCCAGTACAGGGAAACGCCAGGGCCAAAAAGGGGGAGTGGGTGTATAAGGGATTGGGGGTGGGTGGCTATGGGGGACTTTTGGTATAGCATTGGAAATGTAAATGAGCTAAATTTATAATAAAAATGAAAAAGAAAAAAAAAAAAAAGAAGAGATGTATATGGCAAACAGTTACCGGGGACAGACTGTCATGATAAGGACAGCATTGGAGGAAACAACAAGTTGATCTGTGGCATTGAGAGCCTGAATGGGCCCTTCTCACATTTGGTTGGATTTAGAAGCCAAGATTTAGTTCAGAACCACCCAGCTCCCTCCATCTTGTCCCAGTGATCTACTTCTGCTAGGGCACAGTCACAAAGATTCCACAACATTTCTAGACAGTTTTCCCAGTTTGAGACAACTGAGAATGTGGGAGATATAACCCCCCCCAATCTTAATTAAACTTAGCCACACAAGAGCAAAATAATTTTGAAAACTATTTAATTGCAATTTTGTAAAGAGAACAGAGAGCTCTACTTGAAATGGACTGAATTAGTCTTTAGGTTCCATTGTGCACCCTAAATAAAATATAGTGTAAAAGAATCCATTTTCTATGTAGCAAGTGAGGGCTGAAAACAACACAGTAATTGAGATAAAATGCAAAAAAAAAAAAAAACTGGGATATATAGTAACAATTCAAACTGACTGTGTGAAAAACGATGTATTTATACATGTTAACTGTCCTTTTGACCACAGTGTCATTCATCATTGTGTTAGGGGATCCAATCTAGTGATTAATCATCAGGGTTTGACAGTAAAATCTTTAGGCTCAATACACCAGACATTAGCTGGAAAATGATTTACAAGAATGTAATGCCCTTTGGTGTCTTCTCTGTGAATCTGTTGTATGGATGCCTTGTCATTGGTTGTTTTAGTTGTTGGTGTTGTTTTAAAATAGAAATATTGAATGCAAAAGCAAGTGGCAGGAGCCCAAAAGGTCTTTGCATCCTCTCTTTCTCCTTCCCATAACTTTCTAATTTTCCCAATCCCCACATTCATTCAAAAATTCAAAAGTTCAAAAAATACAGAGACTCATTCATCATCTTTACTTTGTGCTTCCATGCTGGTTGCAATTATCTTGTAAGCATTAAAATTCAGGCTAACATACTGCCCATGTTCAATAGGGTTTCATTGATGTGAAGAGATATCATGACTCAGGAAACTCTTATAGAGTCAGTACATTATTATATTGGTAGGAAGCATGGCAGCATCCAGGTAGAGGAGGTACTGAGGAAGGAACTAATTGGTCTATATCTTAGACTGAAGGCAACCAGGAGGAAGCTTGTGGCCACAGGTAGCAAGGAAGAGGATCGATTTTCGTCACTGGGCAGACATTGTGCACTACATAAAAGCAAGCCTACACAATGATACACTTCCTCAAACAAGCCATCACCTTGCAATAGTGCCACATCCCATGGGCAAAAGATATTCTAATAAACACACTGCATCATAGGAAAATGGCAGAGAGACATAAAGAAAGATACTGCATGATTGCATTCCTCTGGTCACAAGTGCTACATACCTACATGCTTATATGCACACACAAACACACACATACACACACAAACACACACACACATGCCTATCTGATATGCATAATAATAATGTGCAGTCTAGGGTCCTGCGCGATTGGATTGGACCAGGCGCTGTGTTCCACTCACCAGAGGGCTTAGGATCCCATGGAGTATCCTGTATGGGTCCTTGCGGGTGTCCGAAGAATCCCCCGGGCCAGGGACCATGGTGTCCCTTGATCTACTTCTGTTGTCCAATTGCTCTGGCTAGGATTTCAAGTGCTATATTGAATAGATAGGAAGAAAGTGGGCAGCCTTGTCTAGTCCCTGATTTTAGTGGGATTGGTTTTAGTTTCTCTCCATTTAGTTTGATGTTGACTACTGTTTTGCTATATACTGCTTTTATTATGTTTAAGTATGGGCCTTGAATTCCTGGTCTTTCCATGACTTTTATCATGAATGGGTGTTGGATTTCCTTAAATGATTTCTCAGCATCTAAGGAGATGATCATGTGGTTTTTGTTTTTGAGTTTGCTTATATATAGTGGATTATGTTGATGTGTTTCCTTATATTAAAGCATCCCTGCATCCCTGGGATGAAGCCTACTTGATCATTATTGATGATCTTTGTGATATGTTCTTGGATTCAGTTTGCATGGACTTTATTGAATATTTTTTGCATCGGTATTCAGAAGGGAAATTGGTCTGAAGTCCTCTATTTTGTTGGGACTTTATATGGTTTAGTTATCAGAGTAATTGTGGCTTCTATAGAATGAATTGAATAGAGTACGTTCTCTTTCTATTTTGTGAAATAGTCTGAGAACAGTTGGAATTAGTTCTTTTTTGAAGGTCTGATAGAACTCTACACTAAACTCATGTGGGTGTTCCTGGGCATTATTTGGTTGGGAGAGTATTAGTGACTGCTTCTAATTCTTTAGGGGATATGGGGCTGTTTAGATCTTTATTCTGATCTGTATTTAACTTTGGTACTTGATTTCTGTCTAGAAAATTGTCCATTTTGTCCAAGTTTTCCAGTTTTGTTTAGTATAGCCTTTTGTAGTAGGATGTGATGATGCCTAGGATTTCCTCAGGTTCTGGTCTTATGTCTCCCTTTTCATTTATGATTTTGTTAATTAGCATACTATCCCTGTGCACTCCAGTTCATCATTCTAAGGGTTTATCTATCTTGATACTATTTTCAAAGAACAGGCTCCTGGATTGTTTGATACTTTGAACAGTTCTTTTTGTGCCCACTTGTTTGATTCAAGCCCTGAGTTTGATGATTTTCTGCTATCTACTCACCCTTGTAAATTTGCCTCCTTTTGCTCTAGAGCTTTTAGGTGTGCTGTCAAGCTCTTAGTGTGTGCTCTCTCTGGTTTTTTTTTGGTCGCACTCAGAGCTTTTGGTTTTCTTTGTGGGACTACATTCATTGTGTCCCATAAGTTTGGGTATATTGTCCCTTCCTTTTCATTAAACTCTAAAAAGTGTTTAATTTCTTCTTTATTTCTTCCTTGACCAAGTTATCATTGAGTAGAGGGTTGTTCAGCTTTCACGTGAATGTTGGCTTTCTCTTATTTATGTTGTTATTGAAGATCAGCCTTCGTCCATGGTGATGTGATAGGGTGTATGGGATACTTTCAATATTTTTGTTGAGTCCTGTTTTATGACTGATTGTGGTCTATTGTGGAGAAGGGACCAGGAGGTGCTAAGAGGAAGTTATAACCTTTTGTTTTAGGGTAAAATGTTCTGTAGATATCTATCAAATCCATTTGTTTCATAAATTCTGTTATCTTCAATGTGTCTCTGTTTAGTTTCTATTTCCAGGATCTTTCTATTGATAGGAGCGGGTTGTTGAAGTCTCCCACTATTATGGTGTGCAGTGCAATGAGTGATTTGAGTTTTACTAAAGTTTCTTTAATGAAAGTGGATGCCTGTGCATTTGGAGTATAGATATTCAGAATTGAGGGTTCATCTTGGAAGAGTTTACCTTTCATGAGCCTTAACTGTCCCTTCTTGTCTTTTTTGATAACTTTGGGTTGGAAATTGATTTTATTCTATATTAGAATGGCTACTCCAGCTTATTTCTTCAGACCATTTGCTTGGAAATTTTTTTTCCAGCCTCTTACTATGAGGTAGTATCTGGTTTTGTCCCTGAGGTGGGTTTCTTTTATGCAGCAAAATATTGTGTAGTGTTTATATAGTCAGTCTGTTAGTCTATTTGTTTTTAATGGTGAATTGATTCCAGATTAAGGCAACTTCAGACCAACTTCTCTTATGTATATCAATGCAAAAATACTCAATAAAATTCTCCCCAAACTAAAAGGGCTATTAGGTCATTTTCTGATAGCCAAAACTACAATGAGAACTGCCAGTTTTCCAAGTGTCACTGGATAATTGCTCTTAGATAGTAACCAGACTTTCTCCTACTCAGAGCACATTCCAAGAGGTTGTATAACAATTAACCAAAGGTCATCAGAAGGGAACTAAAGATTTATTATAGGTTCTAGGGTAAAAGATAAAATATTGATTGGGTTTACCTATACAAAACTTCACTAATATCTTAGTTATTGTTTGATACCTTCAGTGAACTTGTTGATCTGAGACAGTTGATGAACTTTGTAGCATGTGGTCATGTATTCTGAAATATGTATAAGTGCTGAGGACAAAGAGACGAGGAAAATCAAGAGAGAAGTTTTTGTTTTTTCTTTTCTCCACTTAGACTTTTTTTTTTTTCCTTTTCCCCACTTAGAAGAATTTTTCCCTTTCCGCACTTAGGATCTTTCTGCTTTGCCCTTATATAACTTTCATAGGAAATTTTTTATAACTTAGTAATAACTTCTATAATCACTTCTCTAAATTCCTTCTCTTCCAGTGACATCTGGCTAGTAAGCTCAAAATTAGAGCCCAGTAATTCCTGCTGAGCTAGAAAAAAGTCTGCTTTCCTTAATCCTCCTCTGTTAGGCTACAGGTGTTAATCACCTAAGCCAGCCTACCCTCAGAAAGACAAAGTACTTTTTAGAAGTTATCATCAGCATTTCAGTACAATGAGAGAGCTAGAAAGCCCTGGGACACTTAGATTTTAAAGCCATTGCCAGGGTTCTACTCTGTGACTCCACTGTTATCCTGCCTCAGAGCAATCCTGGCCCTCAAACTCTACTATAGAGCAAAAGTGATTAAAACAAAACAAAACAAAACAAAACAAAACAAAACAAAACAAAAAAAAAACTACATGGTATTGATATAGAGACTGACAGATGGATCAGTGGACTAGAACAGAATAACCAGAAAGAAAACCACACATTTATGGATACTTGATATTTGACAAAGAAGCAAAATATATATATATATATATATATATATATATATATATACGATGGAATAAAGAAAGGATTTTCAATAAATTGTGCGGTTCTAATTTGCAGTCTGTATGTTGAAAAAAATCCATATTGATCACCTTGCACAAAGCTCAGTTTCAAGTTGAACACGATTATCAACATAAAATAAGATACACTGAATCTAATAGAAGATGAACTCATTGACACAGAGAGGGAAATGTCCTAAAAACCTCTCCCGTGATTCATGCTCTAAGATCAACAATTCATAAATGTGACCTCATGAAACTGGAAAGCTTCTGTAAGCAAAGCATATAGGCAATGAGACTAATCATCAACCTACAGACTGGAGAAAAAAATCTTAACTAACCTCACATCCAATAAACGGCTAATATCCAAAATATATAAAGAACTCAAGAAACGAAATAAACCAATCAAATATGGGGTATATATCTAAATAGAGATGTCAAGTCAAAAGAGTCTAAAATGGCTAAGGAGCACTTAAAGATAATAATAGTGCCACTTAAAGATCATAATAGTGCCACATCCCATGGTCAAAAGATATTCTAATCAACACACTGCATCATAGAACATAAAGAAAGATAGTGCATGATTGCATTCCTCTAGTCACAGGTGCTACATACCTACACCCTTATATGCACACACACACACACACACACACACACACACACACACACACACACACACACACGCCTATCGGATATGCATGTGCATACAAATATATTTTTTTTTATTTATTTGCTTACATACTTACTTACTTACTTTGTTTTAAATTTGTTGGGTAAAAACATTCTGCATACATATAAATGAGTTTTAGCAAATCCATCCCTATCTTCTCCTCCTTGAATTGTTCCCCATTTCTCCTGTATCACTTTTATCCTTAATTACATTTTCATTTTTATATAGACAGCTGTGTAGTGCCATGTCCCAAGCAATCGCGTGCGTGCCACAAGCAATTGCTGAGAAGAGCTTGCGTGCCACGTGCAATCGCCATTATAAATCAGTATTTACATATTTCCATTGACACCTGCAATGGTGTAATGTTTGCCATACCTTTAACAGGGGAAAAAGCCTCTCATGTTATACAGCACTGCCTAGAAGAGTGGAGTGCTTTGGGCAAGCCCACAATTCTTAAAACGGATAACGGGGCAGCATATACTTCTACTAAATTTCAACAATTTTGTCATCAAATGGATGTCAGTCACTTGACTGGCCTTCCTTATAAACCTCAAGGACAAGGCATTGTGGAATGTGACCACCACACACTCAAGTCTTATCTTATAAAACAAAAAGGGAGAGTTGATGAGACTCTGCCCTCAGTGCCAAGAGTATTGGTATCTATGTCACTCTTTACACTTAATTTTTTGAATCACGACGAGCAGGGATGTTCTGCAGCTGAGCGACATAACTCAGACCCTGATAGACCAAAAGAAATGGTCAAACAGAAGGATGTTTTAACTGGTCTGTGGAAAGGCCCAGATCCTATCTTAATCAGATCCTGGGGAGCTGTTTGTGTTTTTCCACAGAGTGAAGACAACCCATTTTGGCTGCTGGAACGACTCACCCGCAGGATATTCATCAAGGATGGTGCAGAAGATGCTGACCTCCCCAGGACTGTTCCTGATCCTGACAATGCTGAACTTGTATCAGTTTTCTAGTATAACAGAGATGGGCTATTCTCTTGACTTTCCCTAAACCAATGTCAGTTCGTCATGATGCTATACTTTTTCCAAAATTCTTTACTACTAATAAAACAGTGGATTTGCCATATTTAACCTATGATCCCACTCGAGCACCATTAGGAGAAAATCACTCCTTACTAGAACAGGGGTCTTTATGTTTTCAAATTAATGGACCAGAAATTGTATCAACCTCCCAGCCCGAGCTTTAGGGAAGTTTAATGAGCACCGAGGAGGTTGGGTGAGCACAACCCAAGATACTTCCAATGTATATATAACCTTTATAAATCGGACCTTTTGGCAAGAGGCAATTTGGGTTAATGGTACAATTCTACAACCTAACTTTTCAGAAAAAGAACATCCCCACCAAACAAAAATAGCCCCTCATTGTATCTTGGAAGATGAAAGGCTGATCCTGTCTTGATCTGATTGTCGATCCTCCATCATTTGTTGGGCAGATCAGAGTAAAACTTTTTCCTTTTCTTCCAACATGACAGATGACCCAGAGAAGGAATTTGTTATGAAAAAGAGATTTGTCATACAGGACTTTAGAATGCATCCCTTTCACAAGTGGTTGCTTTGTGGAGTCAATGGCAGTTGTACAGAACTAAATCCTTTGAATTTTATCCAGGGAGGAACAGTTGTAAAGGCTTCTTTTACTGGCATCTCAAGATTTGCTCAGCATTGGGGAATATATGATGCCTCCCAGGACTCTTATGGACATACTAATATCAGTGTAGAGATCACTGGGTTCAATAAAACTTTGGTAAACCAGATTAATTATACATCTCCCCCAGTCTGTGTTTACTCCCCTTTCTTGTTTATATTCTTTCAAGTGATTCATTTGAAGTCTGTTCCAATGATTCTTGTTGGATTTCTCAATGTTGGGATGTAACAAAGAACACCCATGCCATGGTGGCACGGATCCCACTTTGGATCCCTGTTCCGGTGGAAACACCCTCCACCTTGAAAGTAAATGGGAGAAATGCAGTAAAGATACATGAAGTACACACTAGATTAGTTGAAAAATGGAAAAATTAGCTGATAAGAGCAACTGCTGTTTGGGCAGTGGTGGTTTATGCCTTTAATCCCATCACTTGGGTGGCAGAGGCAAAGAATTTGGGAGTCCGAGACCAGCTTGGTATACAGAGTGAGTTCCTGGACAGCCAGGTCTACACAGAGTAACCCTCTCTCAAAAAATAATAAAACAAACAAACAAACAAACAAAAAGCACCTTTTCTATGAAGAGGACCGGGCACAATGCTCCCACATAGTGGCTTACAATTTATTCACAGCCAAAGTTTTAGAGAATCACTGCTCTCTTTCAGCCTCTGTAGGCCATAGAGGCATAAGTGAGAGAATAGGCATGAGCACTCTAGCACATAAGGGAGAAAAAGGGGCTGGGCAGCCTAGCACATAATTGAGGGAGAGAGGGCCTGCACATCCTAGCACACTATTGTAAACAAGCTCAGTACTAGGAAGGTGGAGGTGGGAGTTTACCAGGGATTGTAGTGAATCTGGATGTTCTCTTCTGATCTATTAGGACAGCATGGACTCTTCTGTTGTGGGAATGTACATACAGAAAAAGTGCACACATTTTAATTTTTATGCACATAAATAAATAACAAAAAATATTACAGTTGAAATTAGTAGTGCCATTTCCAGTGCTTTCATATGTTACACATTTGTACATGTTTTTCAAGTCTGCAAATGCTTTTCAACCTAGAAATTCGAAATCATTTGTCTTAAAGATGGTAGCTCTTTTCCACCTCCTGAGAACTCCCTTCCAATCAATGGTGCCTGGTACCCCATGACAGCATACACAGGGTATATTCAGCCAAACAGTGAAATCCCTGGATGAGACCTGTTTTCTCCATCTGGCATCACAAAGGCTCCTCAGAGTACTCCATCTGGGTCTCTCCTGATAACGTTTTGTTTGTTTGTTTGTTTGATTGTTTGTTTCTTTTTGTTTTGTTTTGTTTTTCTTTTTCTTTTTGTTTTGTTTTTGTTTTTCTTTTTGTTTTTGTTTTGTTTTTATCTGTTTTGATTTTGATTTTTTTTTGTTTTGTTTTTTGTTTTCGTTTTTGTTTTGTTTTTTGCTTAGTTTTTTTGTTTGTTTGTTTGTTTTGTTTTGCTTTGTTTTTTTTTTGTTGTTGTTTTTGTTTTTTGTTTTGTTTTTGTTTTTTTCATTGAGCAGCCAAGCAAGGAAGGGTTCAGTTGTCAAGGTGTTCACTTTTGAATGACCTGCTACTGATAACCAGCTCTGATCAGGGTAATTGGACTATTAACAGATGTGTGACTGGTGGGAAATCTCAGTCTCAGGAGGCCACTCTGTGAGGAAAAGCCTCCCGATCGGCATTTCCTATGGCTTCTGAGGGTAAAATGAAGGAGGAGGATCATATTCATTGCACAGGATTGAACAAGACAGGGGCTTAGAGGATTGAAAACCCTTGGAGGACACAAGCTTGGGGCCTAGGGAGAGGATCAGAGAGCCGGCTGCAGGACTGGGGGTCAGGGGATCAGGGTGCCATTGGTGAGGAGTCTTGGCGATTGTCCTATGTGCTGAAAGAGACCTTAGGGTTGAAATTGGCACTTGTCCTGTGTGTAGTCCAAAATCTATTAGAGACACACTGAGCATTCCTCTACCCTCACTGTCTTCTCTAGTGTGTATTTCTTTGGTAGAGACTGTATGGATACTACAGATAGGGGAGTGGCATAGGAAGAATAAATGAAAAGAATAAGAGCAGACAATGCAGAAGATTCATAAGTCTTCTAAGATGGATTCTGACCACAGATCCTCCCCTCTCATTCCCCAAGTATTTCTATTAAAGACTTGCACCACGGAGATCAGCCTTTTCTCTCCGTTTTCCTTCTGTAGGATGGGTTCTTCGTTTGTAGCTCAGGCTGTCTTGGTTTGGGCTGGCCTTGGACTTACAATATCCAGATATTTGAAAACCAAGTCTTCCCCAAATCCCTGCTTTCTCCAATAGAAGGTCTTTCTGTGTGGGTGCTGGTGCTGTTGGGTGTTTATTGTAGAGGGAGCTTTGGGTCTTCTCAAATGAATATACAGTTACCATATTCATTATCTATCTTGATAGCAGTGTGAGTTTATTTAAAGACAGAGACACACTGATAAACAAAATTGCTAATGTTTTGTTTAAAAAGAATCTGTGGGAAATAGGAACAAGAATCAGATGACTCAGAAATTAAATGCAAATACATTTTCCTCATCGTCTTTGGGTAGTTAAGAAGTCTCACATATTCAAGGCTGGCCTTTTTCCCCTTATTTAAACTGGGATCTGACATATTGTTAACTCTGGTTCTAAAGGAGTTTTTTATAGAAGTAAGTTAAAGAAGATTTTAAAACAATGTTGTGAGGGAGAGGGACATAATAAATGGGACACATGGAGGAACTGGAAAGAGGAAGTGCATATAATTATTTCATTTTTGATATTTTTAACTACTTAAATGATACCTTTGGATTCAGATTACTAAGATTTTTTTTCCTTGTTTTCCATTTTTTTTAACTAAGAAGACATTACAGTTTTTAAGAGAAGAATGGCTGTTAAGAAAATGATGGTGATTCCAAAGGAGATTACTTATTACTTTTGGACTTTGATGATGAAGAAGATGACATAAATATTTCAGAGGAGTCTCTTTCTGAAGGTTATTGCATATTCAGGTTTGGGTATTAATTGCGTGTCCTGCAGTTCACTAGACTTTTACCTAGTCAGCTGAATTGGAAGAAGTCTTTTCTAAGAGATTTTGTATAATTCATTTGAAATTTTACCTATATCTATATATTCCTATACCAGAGTTTTAGCAACTAATATATAACTATTCTTGGCACTGTAGTCACAATATGTTGATAAAAAATAACTTGTTATTATTTTGCCAACGGAAAATACCTGAATATTGTTCCAATGATATGTTTGTAAAACTTGAATTTATTTCAAGAATACTACGAATAATTTATTTCATTCTTTTTTTTATTATTTATTTTCTTTTTTCTTTTTTTTTTTTACATTTCAAATGTTATTCCCTTTACTATTTTCCCCTGCAAAAATCCCAGTCCTCTCCCCTCTCGCCCTGCTCTCCTACACACCCACTCCCAATTCCTGGCCCAGGCATTCCCAAAACTTGGTCATAGGAACTTTACAAGAACAAGTGTCTCTCCTGCTATTGATGACTTACTAGTCCATCCTCTGCTACATATGCAACTTTTGAGGGGAAAGTTCTGTTTTCCATCAGAGCCTGAATTTGCCCATCTAATGGTAAAAAGGCAAGTTGAAGCTCCCTATCAGTAGTAAAGAAATGTGGAAACACTTGTGCACTGTGCATGACAGGCATGGGCAGAGGAAAGGTGGACATAATACCCCAACACAATTTCCCCTATATACTAGGAACCAGGATCTCCAGTAGAAGGGTCAGTAGCCTTCTTTGTTTCAGTATTCCCTCTTTTGTCCACATCTTCTGAAGGGGAGATCCTTTAGATGAGGCATCCCGGAACGCAAAGAGGATTGTCTTCTTCCTGTGGAAAGACACAAATAACTACCCTGGATCTTATTAAAATAGGATCCGGGCCTCTCCATTTTCCGGTTAAGATATCTTTCCATTTGATCATTTCTCTAGATCTGTTTGGTTCTGAACAGTGATGATCAGCCGCAGTGTGGCCTTGTTCATCAATATTCAAAAAATTAAGAGTAAAGAGTATCATGGAGATGGCCACTCTCAGTGTTAAGGGCAGGCCCTCATCGACTCACCCTTTTAGTTTGATAAGGTAGGTTATAAGAGTGTGGTGGGCATGTTCCACAATGCCTTGTCCCTGTATGGCAAACCAGTTAAATAAGATACATTCATCTGGAGACTGAACTGTTGAAATTTTTGAGAGGTGTAGGCCAGTCCATTATCTGTTCTAAGAAATTTGGGTTGTCCCCAAGCACTCCAAGCTTCAAGGTAACGTTGAATTACATGTGAGGCTTTTTCTTAGTAGAGGGATCAGTTTTACTGCCCTCTTTTCTCCATCCCTTCTTTCTGAATCCTGGGGAGGGCCCTTTTTCGTGACGTGTCTTTCTTTTTTCCAGCTCCCTTTCTCTCATTCTGTTAGGTTTCTGACATACTGTCCTGAACCTCTTCTAGTATTCCCTGTCCCTCCACATTGGCTGGTCGGCAGGTTTCATCCTCTAGACAGTTTTTTATCAGCTTCCAAATTGCCTTGGTGCCCAGGCATATGTCTTCCTCTTCATGCTAATGGTCAAGGTCCCTTCCTAGCTTATTCTATAAGGCTACAGTTAGAGACCCCGAATAGGCATACCAGGGAGAAATGTGATCCACCTCCTTAACAAAGTTCTGCAGCATACGGGAGGCAACCTGCAGGTCACGTTGCTTTAGCACTGACTGTAATGTGGTGATCACTGACTGTGAGGAGCCCATGATAGAGTGAGTGCCTGCGGCTGATCTACACCCGACTTATAGTATTCCTTTTGCAAAGTGAAAGTAAACACAGCACTTTGCTCCCTTATCTATGGAAAGCTTAGAAGATACCTCAGTGCTGCCACTTATCTACATTGGACTGACAACACCTCATTTTTCAGCACCAGCCGCGATTTACCTCAAATTTCAGCACCAGCCTCGATGGACAGAATAAGAAACAGAATGAGGGCCAGGGCAACCAAAACAAGAGCTTCTACTGCCCCTTCCTAAGTTGCATCTAGATTAAGACCGAAATCAAAAGGGATAAGAGGTTCATGATCAGACATACTTCTCCGAACTTACCTTTTCCATGCAGTTCTGAATCCATCCCTTCTTCAGGGGTTCCCCTCAATGCCAGCAATGTTGATCCTGGGTTTCTGGCACCAGATGACCCACGCAACCATCTTGCCAGCAAGAACGCATCTAGGACACTCAGATCTTTCTGTAGTAAAGCTGTAATACATCTCGAGATATAGATGAACAGCTTCAGGACAGGAGACTTAGAAAGCAGAAAACTCCTCCCTTATATTGGCTGCGAAGTATGGTTAGAAGTAAGGTTGGGGATGTGCACCATGGGATTGGCTGCCCACTATCAGCCTGATGACGCCATGGGAGAGGCAGGGCTCAGGTAATGGAAAGATATTCTGACACCCGCGCGCACTCACCATGAGCAATGGTGACAATGGTGTTGTCAGCACCATATTGTAATGGCGACCATGAGGGCGGCTTTTCACAGTGGTAGAAGTAATTACAGGGTTTATCTGATCCTGATTTGAATTTGGTACCTGATATCTGTCTAGATAAGTGTCAATTTTATCCAGAATTTTCAGTTTTGTTGAGTACAGCCTTGTATAGTAGGATCTGATGATATTTCAAATTTACTAAATTTCTGTTGTTATTTCTCCCTTTTGATTTCTGGTTTTACTAAATTGGATACTTTTCTTGTGTTCTGTATTCATTCTGTCTAATGGTTTGTCTATCTTGTTGATTGTCTCAAAGAACAAGCTCCCAGTTTGTTTGATTATTTTTGTATTGTTCCTTTGTTTCCACTTGGTTGATTTTAGCACTGAATTTGATTACTTCCTGATTTCAACTCCTTTTGGGTGAATTTGCTTCCTTTTGTTTTATAGTGTTAAAGTGTGATATCAACCTACTCCTATATCCTCTCTCCAGTTTCTTTTTTAGAGGCATTCAGAGAGAGCTATGAGAGTCCATCTTAGGGCTATTTTCATTGTGTCCCATAACTTGCAGTATGTTGTAGCTACATTTTCATTAAACTCTAAAAAGTCTTTAATTTAGTTCTAGATTACTTCCTTGACTGTTTTGTCACTGACTAGATTTTTATACACATTCCACGTGTATGTGGGTTTTCAATTATTCATATTATTGTTGAAGATCAGTCTTAGTCTGTGGTGATCTGTTAGGAAGCATGACATTATTTCAATAATTTTATATCTGTTGAGGCATGTTTTGTGACTGAGTGTATGGTCAATTTTGGAGAAGGCATTGTGAGGTGATGAGAAGAAGGGACATTCGTTTGTTTTAGGATAAAATGTTCTATAGATATGAACTTAATGTATTTGTTTCATAAATTCTGTGAGTTTCACCATGTATCTTTTTAGTTTTAGTTTCCAGGATCTGTCCATTAATGAAGGAGGGGTGTTGAAGTCTTCCAATATTATTGTGTGTGGTACAATGTGTGTTTTGAGTTTACTAAAGTTTCTTTTATCAATGTGGATGTCATTGCATTTGGAGTATAAATGTTTAGATTTGGGAGTCCATTTTGGTAAATATTAACTTTAATGAATATGAAGTTTCCTTCCTTGACTTTTTTTTATAACTTTGGGTTGAAAGTCAATTTTATTTGATATTAGAATGGCTGCTCCACCTTATTTCTTCGGATCATTTGCTTGGAAAGTTCTTTTCCAGCCTTTTAGTCTGAGGTAATGTCTGACTTTGTCCTTGGTGTTTGTTTCTGGTGTGCTGAATATTGCTTACACATCCATTTTGTTATTCTATGCCTTTTTACTGGTGAACTGAGTCCACTGATATTAAGAGATACTAAGGAAAAATTCTTGTTGCTTCCTGTTATTTTTGTTATTAGAGTTGGAATTTTGTTCATGTAGCTATCTTCTTTTAGGTTTCCTTCAAGTTTAATTTCTTGCTTTTTCTTGAGTGTAATTTCCCTCGTTATATTGGAATTGTCTCTTTATTATCGTTTGAAGTGCTGGATGCATTGGAAGATATTTTGTAAATATGGTTTTGTCACAGAATACCTTGTTGTCTCAAGCTATGTTAAAAGAGTTTTGCTTCATATAGTAGTCTTGGCTGGCATTTCTGCTCTCTTACATTCTGTATGACATCTGCCCTAGATTTTCTCCTTTCATAGTCTCAGGGGAGAAGTTATGTGTAATCCTGATAGATCTTGCTTTATATATTACTTGACCATTTTCCCTTACTGCTTTTAATATTCTTTCTTTGTTTTGTGCATTTGGTGTTTTGACTATTATATGATGGCAAGATTTTTTTTTTCTGGTTCAAATAATTTGGCGTTCTGTAGGCTTCTTGTATATTCATGAGCATATCTTTATTTAAGTTAGGGAGGTTTTTTTTTTTTTTTCTATAATATTGGTAAAGATATTCAATGGCCCTATAATTTGGAAAACTTACTTCTCATCTATACCTATACCGAATATCATGTATGTAATTACGTCATTTCTCAAAGCTGTTTAAAAAATTCACATGGGCAGTATTTCCTGAGAAATTCAAATCATTAAAACTTTATTCCCTTTTACTAATATAGCATATTATGTTTCCATTTTCTGTTGTCCATATAGTACAGAGCCCAGCATTTGACAAAGATGAGAATATATCACCTCAGGTAGAAACAGATGAAGATACAGTACAATATTTTCAATTTTTTCCCATTTCAATAGAGTACTTCAAAAGTGGTGTTTGTGATCCCTTGACTGGAGAAGTCGATTCAGGAAAAAGAGCAATTCAGGGTCAGATGCTCTTATATGTGTAGTTGAAGACCAGATTGTGGTCCTTTAGACATTGTGATGACAAAAACATAGCAACGAATACAATACAACCACCTTCATGAGATGTTTCCATATATACACACAAAGAAAAGGAGAACCATGATAAAAATAAGAGAGGGACCATTTGGGAAGAAGAAGGATCTCAGCAAGGGTAGTACAGTTATGAAGAAGTGCTGTGGGGTGTAAATGTATAAATTGTTTAAAGTAAATATTACAAGTTTTTTGGAATACTACCATGTATTTTATATGGATTTAACATTTGGTTCAAACCAAATATTATATATTTATTATAAATAATTGAAATAATTTTCTGTGTAAAGTTTTGTGTGTTGTAGAAAAAATATCCTACTGGGAGATTCTAACTTAAAGTATATCTCCCAGTAAGGTAAAGCCCCTAGACATTCCCCAAGCTTGTTTTCCCTGATCTATTTAAATACAGCTAGGAAGAAGCTCTTTGTTCTCTATAGCCAGCAATAAAGCATTTTTTTTTATACTTTACAACCAGAGATGCCTGCCTTCCTTTGCCAAGGACAAGGAGATAAAAACTCAGAAAGAAGTCACTCCCCAGTTCTGAGGAAGTTCCAGGGATACGTGGAAATCTCCTATCAGGGTGCCAAGTGAGAGTGTGCTCACTCGGCTGTCTGTTTCTGTTACTGGGTGCCAAGTGAGTGTGTGCTCTCTCGGCCATCTTATTGGGGCCTGTTCTTGGTTATTGTAATCTTTTTGTGTGTATATATTGGTTTTTCCCCTGTATGTAACTCTGATGATGGGACCGACTATTAGCATGCCCCTTGGACTGACCCTAGTGCACAGTACTGAAATTAAGACTAAGACTCACATTTTCTCGGTGGATGTCTGAAATAGATTTTAGAGAACTTTGTGCTCTACGGAATGGCCAGCTTTGATGTTAGTTGGCCACTAGAGGGCACCCTTGGTTTGGTTCTGTTTTCAGCTCTTAAAGTTGTTTTACAGAGGGGACCAGGGTCTCAGCCAGATTGAGTGCCCTACCTTCTCATCTAGAAAAAATTAGCACAGGATCCCCCCTCTCCTATCGTGTTTAAAGCCTTGGGTTCAAAAGAATAGTCCAGGCTCCCCAGTCCTGGCCCTCTGCCATCCAGAGAGGGAAAATAAAAAGTTAAATCTGGCACCGGTTAAACTGCAGCCATCGGTTTCTCCCAAGATCTATCCAGAGTTAGAAGAACCTCCAAAATGGCACTGCACCCCACCCGCATATTCCCAACTGGTCCCCCCAAGAACTCTCAACAGGGTGCCACTAGATATTTGGGGAGGGACCAGTTGCTAAAGCCCAAGACCAGCGAGCTCAAAGCCCAGAGGGACCAGACTCAACCATCGCACTGCCTTTGTGTACTTATGACCCTCATCCAGCGGACCCCAGACAACTGCAGCCCCTTCAGTAATGGCCTTTTTCCTCCTCTGATCTCTATAACTGGAAGGCAAATCACAATCCCCTTCGTTGAAAACCCCTCTAGCCTTGCTAATCTAAAGGAATCTCTCATATTCTCTCTTCAGCCTATTTGGGATGACTGTCAGCAGCTTTTACAGGTTCTTTCACCACAGAGGAGAAGGAGAGGATTCTGAGAGGAAAGAAAGAGCATACTGGGGGCCAATTGACTACTAATAAAACTTCTGAATGAAATAGATGCAGCCTTCCCTCTGACATGTCCTGATAGGACTGACCATATGGAGCAATTGACAATTTTCTGCTGGGCTCTGATAATAGGACTGAAAGGGGCTGGCAGGTGCCCCACCAATTTGACCAAGGTAAGAGAGATCCTACAAGAGAAAAAGGAGCCCCCAGCAGTGTTTTTAGAGTACCTCTTAAAGGTATAGAAGTGTTACACTACCTTTGACCCTACTTCAGTGTGCCAGCAGGTGACAGGTGTCATGGCTTCTATAGGGCAGTCCTCTTCTGAAATTAGGAAAAGTTTACTGGGTCTAGAGAGTCTGAAAACATTATCTTTACAACATCTGTTTAAGGAGGCAGAGAAAGTGTACCATAAGAGAGAGACTGACAAGCCAGCACAAGGGCACATTGGGCTCGGAGTCTGCAGACACCCCTATGGTCCCCACAAGACCCTCAATAGGATCATAAGACCTCTGTTGAATGTAACACAACCTCTGCTCCAATCCAATCTCAAAGGATCTGAGACTGCATTAATTAGGGAAGCAGAAAAACTGGCCTGACAATGGTCTCAAGTCCCTCTGATCTGTGCCAGCACCTGGGCAACATATTGGGCAGAGTCTGAGGACAGCCCCAAGGTCCTCACAGAAACATCCATGAGATCTTAAGGCCTTTGGTGAGTGGAAAACAACTTCCGCTCCAATCCTATCATGCAGGACTTGAGACTGCATTCATTAGGGAAGCAGAGAAACCGGTATGATCAGGGTCACAAGTCCCTTCCAGTCCATGACAGCATCGGGCACCTTGTGGGCAGAGTCTGTGGACACCCCAAAGGTCCCCACAGGACTCTCCACGGGAACTTAGTACCTCTAGTGAGTGGATCACAACATCTGCCAGGAGGAAGGTTCGAACACCAGATATCTGGGTCCCTTCTCTGCAAGTGGAGATCTTGCCTGCATAGAGTACTCTGAACACTGAAACTCAGGAGAAAACTAGTCTCCCAGGTCTACTGATAGAGGATTACATAATCATCTGAGGAACAAGATATAACCAGAGACAATTATAACAACTAACTCCAGAGATTACCAGATGATGAAAGGCAAACATAAGAATCTTACTAACAGAAACCAAGACCACTCACCATCATAAGAATTACAGCACTCCCACCTCATCCAGTCCTGGAAACGCAAAAACACCCGAAAAGGTAGTCCCATATTTAAAAGCATATCTCAGGTTGAAGGTAGAGGACATCAAGAAGGACTTTAAAAACTCACTTATAGAAATACAGGAGAACACTGCTAAATAGGTAGAACCTTAAGAGGAAGCACAAAAAAAAAAAAAACTTAAAGAATTGAAGGAAAACACGACCAAACAGGTGATGGAATTGAGTAAAACCATCCAAGACCTAAAAAGTGAAGTAGACACAATAAAGAAAACCCAAAGTAAGGCAACACTGGAGATAGAATACCTAGGCAAGAAATCTGGAACCATAGATGCGAGCATCAGCACCAGAATACAAGACATGGAAGAGAGAATGACAGATGCAGAAGATTCCATAGAGAATATTGGAACAACAATCAAATAAAATACAAAATGCAAAAGATGTTATCTCAAATATCCAGGAAATCCAGGACACAATGTGAAGTCCAAACCTACTGGTAATAGGAGTAGATGAGAATGAAGATTTTCAAGTTAAAGGGCCAGCACATATCTTCAAAAAAATTATAGAAGAAAACTTGTCAAACCTAAAGAAACACATGCCCATGAATATAAAAAAAGCCTACAGAATTCCATATAGACTGGACCAGAAAAGAAATTCCTCCTGACACATAATAATCAGAAGAAGAAATGCACTAAATAGAGATATACTGTTAAAAGTAGTAAGGGAAAAAGGTCAGGTAACATATAAAGGCAGGCCTATCAGAATTACACCAGACTTTTCACCAGAGACTATGAAAGACAGAATATCCTGGACAGATGTTATACAGATACTAAGAGAACACAAATGCCAGCCCAGGCTATTAAACCCAGCCAAACTCTCAATTACCACAGATGGAGAAACCAAAGTATTTCACGATAAAAAACAAATTCACACATTAACTTTCCATGAATCCAGCCTTTCAAAGAATAATAACAGAAAAAAAAAAAAACCAATACAAGTACAGGAACAACGCCCTAGAAAAAGCAAGAAAGTAATCCCTCAACAAACCAAAAAGAAGACAGCCACAAGAACAGAAAACAAACTCTAACAACAAAAATAATCGAGGCAACAATTACATTTCCTTAATATCTCTTCATATCAATGGATTCAGTTCCCCAATAAAAAGATATAGACTGGCTATAAAAACAGGACCCAATAGTCTGCTGCTTACAGGAAACCCATCTCAGGGAAAAAGACAGACACTGTCTCAGAGTGAAAGGCTAGAAAATAATTTTCCAAGCAAATGGTCTGAAGAAATCAGCTGGAGTAACCATTCAAATATCGATTAAAATTGATTTCCAACCTAAAGTTATCAAAAAAGACAAAGAAGGACACATACTCATCAAAGTTAAAATCTTCCAAGAGGAACTCTCAATTCTGAATATCTATGCTCCAAATGAAAAGGCAGTCCCATTCATTAAAGAAAGCTCAAAGCACACATTGCAGCTCACACAATAATAGTGGGAGACTTAAAAACACACTTTTATCAATGGACATACCTTGGAAACAGAAACTAAACAGGGACACAGTGAAACTAAAAGAAGTTATTAAACAAATGGACTTAATAGATATCTACAGAACGTTTTATCCTGAAACAAAAGGATATAACTTTTTCTCAGCACATCATGGTACCTTCTCCAAAATTGACCATATAATTGATCATAAAACAGACCTCAACTGATAAAAAATATTGCAATTGTCCAAAACATCCTATCAGACCACCAAAGACTAAGGATGATTGATCTTCAATAACAACATAAATAATGGAAAGCCAATGTTTACGTTGATAATGAACAATAGTCTTATCAGTGATACCTTGGTCAAGGAGGAATAAAGAAGGAAATTAAAGACATATTAGAGTTTAATGAAAATAAAGCCAGAACATTCCCTAACTTATGAGACTCAATGAAATCATTACTAAAAGGGAAACTCACAGATTTGAGTGCCTCAAAAAGAAACCAGAGAGAGCACATACAAGCAGCTTGAAAACACATAAAAATTCTCCAGAATTAAGGAAGCAAATTCACTCAAGAGGAGAAGATGTAAGGAAATAATAAAACTCAGTGGTGAAATTAACCAAGTGGAAACAAGAACTACTTAAAGAATCAACCAAATAGGAGCTGGTTCTTTGAGAAAATCAACAAGATAGATAAACCCTTAGCTAGCATCCCTTAAGGCACAGAGACAGCATCCTAATTAACAAAATCAGAATTGAAAAGAGAGACATAAAAACAGATCCTGACGAAATCCAAAACACAATCAGATCCTTCTACCACAGGCTATACTCAACAGAACATGATAACATGGACAAAATGGACAAATTTCTAGACAGATACCAGGTAACAAAGTTAAAACAGGATCAAGTTAACGATATATACAGTCCCATATACCCTAAAGAAATAGAAGGAGGAATTAATAGTCTCCCAATCAAAAAAAAAAAAAAAAAAGCCCAGGAACAGATGGGTTTAATGCAGAGTTCTGTCAGACCTTCAAAGAATATTTAATTCCAGTTCTGCATGAACAATTCCACAAAATAGCAGTAGAAGATGCACTACCCAACTCATTCTATGAAACCACATTACTCTGATACCTAAACCACAGAAAGATCCACAAAGAAAAAGAACTTCAGAACAATGGCCCTTATGAATATCGAAACAAAAATACTCAGTAAAATTATCCCTAATCATATCCAAGAACACATTAAAAATTTCATTCATTCTTACCAAGTAGGTTTTATACCAGGGATACAGGGATGGTTTAATATATGGCAATCCATCAACATAATCCATTATATAAACAACCTCAAAGACAAAACCACATGATCATCTCATTAGATGCAAATAAATCATTTAAATATATCCAAAACCCGTTCATGATAAAAGTCTTGGAAGGATCAGGAATACAAGGTCCATACATAAACAGGATAAAAGCAATTTACAGTAAACCAGTACCCAACATCAAATGAAATGGTATGAAGCTGGAAGCAATCCCACTAAAATCAGTGACTAGACAAGGCTGCCCACTTTCTCCCTACCTATTCAACATTGTTCTTGAAGTCCTAGGCAGAGCAATTTGACAACGAAAGGAGTCCAAGGGGATACAAATTGGAAAAGAAGAAATCAAAATATCACTTTTTTGCAGATGATATGATAGTATATATAAATGAACCTAAACATTCCACCACAGAACTCCTAAACTTGAAAAACAACGTCGGTGAAATAGCTGGATATAAAATTAATCAAACATATCAATGACCTTTCTCTTCACAAAGAATAAACAGGCTGAAAATGAAATAAGAGAAGCATCACCCTTCTCAATAGTCACAAATAATATAAAATACTTTGGAGTGACTTTAACTAAGGAAGGGAAAGATCTCTATGATAAGAACTTCAAGTCTCTAAAGAAAGAAATTAGAGAATATCTCAGAAGATGGAAAGATCGTCCATTATCATGGATTGGCAGTATCAACATTGTAAAAATGGCCATCTTGCGAAAAGAAATCTACAGATTCAATAAAATCTCCATTAAAATTCCAACTCAATTCTTCAATGAATTAGAAAGGGCAATCTGCAAATACATTGGGAATAAACAAAACCTAGGATAGCAAAAACTCTTCTCATGGATAAAAGAACCTCTGGTGCAATCACCATACCTGACCCAAACCTATACTACAAAGCAATTGTGATAAAAACTGCATGGTACTGATATAGTGACAGACAAGTAGACCAATGAAATATGATTGAAAACCCAGAAATGATCCAACACACCTATTGTCAATTGATCATCTACACGGGAGCTAAAACCATCTAGTGGAAAAAAGACTGCATTTTCAACAAATGGTGCTGGTACAATTGGTGGTTATCATGTAGAAGAATGTGAATCAATCCATTCCTATCTCCTTGTACTAAGGTCAAATGTAAGTGGATCAAGGAGCTCCACATAAAATCATACTGAAACTTGTAGAGGAGAAAATGAGGAAAAGCCTCAAAGATATGGGAACAGGGGAAAAATTCCTGAATAAAAGACAAATGGCTTGTATTGTAAGATTTAGAATTGACAAATGGGACCTCATAAACCTGCAAATCTTTTGTAAGGCAAAAGACACCTTCAATAAGACAAAAAGGTCACCAACAGATTGTGAAAGGATCTTTCACTATCCTAAATTAGATAGGGGAGTAATATCAAATATATATAAAGAACTCAGAAGGTGGACTCCAGAAAATCAAATAACTCCATTTAAAAATGGGGCTCAGAGCTAAAGAAAGAATTCTCACCTGAGGAATACCAAATGGCTAAGAAGCACCTGAAACAATGTTCACCATCCTTAATCAACAGTGAAATGTAAATCAAAACAACCCTGAGATTCCATCTCACACCAGACAGAATGGCTAAGATCAAATATTCAGATGACAGCAGATGCTGGCAAGGATGTGGAGAAAGCAGAAAACTCCTCCATTGTTGTTGGAATTGCAAGTTTTAAATCAACTCTGGAAATCAGAAAATTGGAAATTGTACTACCATAGGCTCACACAATACCTGTCCTGGGCATATATCCAGAAGCTGTTCCAACTAGTAAGACACATGCTCCACTATGTTCAGAGCAGCCTTATTTATAGTAGCCAGAAGCTGGAAAGAATCCAGATGCCTGTCAACAGAAAATGTTTACAAAATTGTGGTACATTTACACAATGGAGTACTACTACTAATAGTACAGCTATTGAAAAGAATGAGTTTATGAAATTTATAGGCAAATGGTTGGACCTGGAGAGCATCATCCTGAGTGAGGTAACTCAATCACAAAAGAATGCTAATGATATGTACTCACTAATAAGTGGATATTAGCCCTGAAACCTAGAATAACCCCAAGGTATAAGACACAATTTGCCAAATACATGAAACTCAAGAAGAACGAAAATCAAAGTGTGGACACTTGCCCCTTCTTAGAATTGGAAACAAAACACCCATGGGAGTAGTTACAGAGACAAAGTTTGGAGCATAGACAAAAGGATGGACCTTCTAGAGATTGCCATATGCAGGGATCCATCCACTAATCAGTCTCCAAACACTGACACCACTCCATACACTTGCAAGGTTTTGCTGAGTGGACCCTGATATAGCTGTCTCTTGTGAGATTATACCGGGGCCTAGCAAAGAAGTGGATGCTCACAGTAATCTATTGGATGGATCACATGGCCCCAATGGAGGAGCTAGAGAAAATATCCAAGCAGCTAAAGGGATCTGCAATCCTCTAGGTAAAAAAACATTATGAACTAACCAGTACCCCAAAGCTCTTCACTGTAGCTGCATATGTATCAAAAGATTGCCTAGTAGGCCATCCCTGGAAAGAGAGCCCGATTGGGCATGCACACTAATTATGCCCCAGTACAGGGGAACGCCAGTGTCAAAAAGTGGTAGTGAGTGGGTAAGGGAGTGGGGGAGGGGGAGGGTATGCGAGACTTTTGGGATAGTGTTGGAAATTTAGATGAAAAAAATACCTAATAAAATATATTAAAAAGAGATTGAGACTGAAAAAGAAAAAAGACAAATAAAAAAGAGAGAGGCTGAGGAAAGAGAAAATTGACGAGATAGAAGCCTTGAAAAAAATGTAACTAGGTTTGCGGCTGTATTCACAGGTGATAAAGAAGTTTATAGAAAAGGTAGATATCCTTGGTCTGTCTGATCTTCTGGGAGTCAAGTTGCCTTTGGGACCATGAAATCCTGGTGGGACCAAGATCCTGGGATCCTGAGATCCTCTGCACCTGGCCATGTTAGAACTCTGGGTGTTATGGGGCTGGCTGCTGAGTTTTCTTCCAAGGACTGTTCAGGGCCTTGGCCAAGACAGAATAGAAATAACCCATGCCACTTGTCCGGCACAGTTCCTGCATGCCTGGATCCTTCTGATTGCAGCTACTCCATGTGTTGATGACAGATGTTCTTCCTCCTGTCTGATTATCTGATCCTTAGAATGTTGGAGTACCTTGGATTGAAGCAGCCTCTCGGTGATGTGGGGCTGCCTTCAGAGTTTGCATGCATGGCCTGCTCAAGGCACTGGCTCCAGAAGTATTTTTAAATGATGCTTCTTGCAAACTTGCCTGTCTCCAAAAATATCTGACATATTTTCATAGGAATGGATTTAATCTTATAAATATATTAAGGAAAAATGACATCTTGATGATTTTAAAATATCCTAACAAGAAACAATAATGGACCTTCTCCAATAAGTCTAAAATAATTTTGAAGCCACGTGGTGGGGGCACACACATATTTCGAAGTTTTTGGAGGGAGAAGTAGGCAGATCTCAAATTGAGACCAGTCTAGTTTACAAAGTAATTTCCAGGACTAATAGATATACAAAAAAAAAAATACTTATAATAAAAAACAAACAATACAAAACAAACAAACAAAACAAAAAACAAACAATCAAACAAAAAAGACAGTCCTGGAAAGGAATGATAATTTTATATTATGTGGTTGTTAGCCACATATCCCTGTGCACATATGTAAATACACTTATGTTTTTTTAATTTTTTTTTAATTTTAGTAGTTATTTTCTCCATTTACATTTCAAATGCTATCATAACAGTCACCTTTAGCCTTTCCCCTCCCTTCCCCCTGCCCTGATCCCCTACCCACTCACTCCCATTTCTTTGTCCTGGAATTCCACTGTACTGGAGCATCAAGTACAATGGGAACAGAGAGTAGGGGCTGGTCCTGGGAAAGAGAAAGGGGCCAATCAGTCATTTTATCCTTCCTCTCAGGTAGCAGTTTATTTTGGTTCAAGAAACAAATATACTTTCTTTCAATGAATTTTATAAGTGAACAGGAAATATTTCCATCTCTCAGAACTGCCTGTGGAAATTTTATTGTGGTTATAGGAGTTTTTTTGGGTCTATTTTCCGAAGAACAATTAAAGCCAGGTATGTTTAAACATACCTGTATTAGCACCAACACGGAATGCTGAACCGCAACACTCTATCACTTCCTAGAGAATACATAACATACTAAGTGCCTACCTCAACACTAAAATGAAGTGAAATAAAATCAAACAAATGTACCTTCGATAATTGTATCTAGTGCATTGGGAAGTTTATAAGATAATGAATCAAAAAATTCAATTATCTTTATGATAAAAATAATTAGAAATGTTAAGAAGGTTAAACAATTACTACAAGAAGGGGGAGGGAGAGACCTGGGTGAGAAACCACACACGGAGGGGAAGAGATGAACTTGATCAAGTACTGTGGGGGGTTGTGAAACAGGAGTGCATTGATGAAGATCAGCAAAAAGAATGGAAACAGGCAACTTTGTGAGGTAGGAGGTGAGAAAACCCTCTAGAATGTACCAGAGACCTGGGAGCTGAGAGACTCCCAGGACTCAAAGGGAGTGACCTTAGATGAAATGCCCTCCAGTTGGGAAAGGGGACTTGTAGAGTTCTCCCAGCAGTCCTCTTCTGTATGTGTATTGGAGGCCTCATATGAGCAGGTGAATTCTGTATCTTTGAAGGGTCAGAGTTTCAGACTTCATGGTTGAACAGTTTAAATGAGACTGTGGGTCTTCCTAGAGGGATACCCTTGTTTTTAACATTTTTTAAACTTTGTTAATTCAACAACAAGCGTCAGATGCTCCAGTCCATTAGTTGGTTGCAAATATCTGCAGCTGAATCCTTCACCTGCTAGTTCCTAATGAGGTACATGTCTTAAACTTGTTGTAGTGTATGTACTAGATAATGAATCAAAATAATATCAAAAATATATTGCATATTGTAACTGAGAAATATAACGTTGGTTCTAAGGGACCTATTCACATTCAGTTCAAGATATAGGTAATAAACAGTGTTTCTCAATGTTTCTTAAAATGACTGTGGGTAACCTAAAGAAACAAAGCTAAACCAAACTAAACCAAAAGAAACACCCTCTTCTATACATTGTCTCATCTTCTTCCAATTGACCAGTTCTTAAAAGCCATGCTCTTGAGTGAAACTACACATTGGAAGTGCCCTTCCCCTACTCTGATTCAGAATATCACTTTACATGAGCTCAGATATCTTATTTTGTAATCTGAGTGAATGTGTGACTTTGATATTAGTTGATTGTTAATAGAAAGCACAAATTGTGTAGGAATGTGAATGAATGTTACAGATGCCATTCCAATATCATTCCCATTGGAGGGAATAAGATAAAAGAATCATAATTCATAATAAGTATTAGAGAAGTAGAAATTGAGAGAGAGAGAGAGAGAGACAAACAGACAGACAGACATAGAGATAGAGACAGAGACACAGAGACACAGAGACAGAGAGAAAGAGAAATTTCATCACCTAGAATATAATATTGTAGAGCACTGATAGATATTTCAGTACTTTTATCATCTATTGCTTTTGCAGAATACCTTCTTGCAGTAAGCAACCTCTGCAGTTTTCTGAATTCACACATTTGTAATATTAATACTACCATGACTGTACTTCTTAAGAACTAACAAGTAGGTGAAACAATCAGATGAAGTTGTATGCAACCAACCAACGGGCAGAATATGTTGAACCATTGGTTTAATTGGAGAAAAACTGAAGGAGACTGAGGAGGAGATCAACCCTGTAGGAGGACTAGATGTCTCCATTAATATGGACCCAGAATTCTCCCAAATGCTAGACAACCAAAATGGCAGCTTACACCAACTATAGTTAGAAGGTCCCCAAAACATACACAGAAAAAAAAATTCTTGGTCTCTGTTCAATCAGAAATGATGCAATGATTCTCAAGAACCTAGAGACCCCAGGGTGTTTAGAAATCAGATGGAATGGGTACATGCTCTTGGAGACAGGGGATGGCCAGTCGATATGGCATGTGGAACAGTAGGAGGGTGGACAGGGTTCAATGAATGAATGAATTAATAAATAAAAAAGAATACTGCCAAGTAACCACGCCCCATATACTCTAATTCTTTAATCATAATCCAAGAAAACTCACATGCTCACATAACAGCACACTCAAAAATATAACTAAAAAATACACACACACATATAACTGAAATTCCATGATTTTGAAGTTCATTTTACAAAGAAATACAGTGGAACAGAGTTTTTCTTTTGTTCCATTAATTTACATACATTTGTTCTCCTAATCTACCCAAAATATGGATTGTTCTCCATATAAAAGGCCAAAATCTCCTAACATAGTTTTTATCTGGGAAAATCTCCCAACATAATTTTATCTAGATCCACACCAATTATACCTTTCATTAGAATATAATCTGGATTCAGTTAGATATACATTAAATTTATATTTAAATTTCAGTTATTTGTTGTAACATGGATGTAAAGTAGAATATCAGGGTAATGTCTTTTTCATTTCTCTACTGATATGGGCATTGGTTTAAAAGAACAATAACCTGCTGGGCACTGGAAAGAAGGCTCCATGGAGAGAATATATTCTTGGCACCTCTGTAAAATTCCAGGCATTTCTATTCATGTCTGCAACACTGTGGGTGGGAACAGGTAGATATCCCAATAGTGTACTGGCTATTCAAACTCGTCAAAATGGTGGGTGTAATACACTCTGAGAGACCAAACGGTGAGGACATTCTACTCATATCTGAACATATGTGTATGTTCATGGTGTGACCTCACAATTGGGAACAGACACTCCACTCATATGAAGCCAGGAAACCCTCTTGCATACCACACATGAAACCTTGAGTTCAGCAGTTCCATAACCTATGTGTCTCTAAGTATGAAATGGGAAGATTTATATTCTCATTGTCTTGTTAATCCTGTTTTCTCTTAAATTCCAGAAATTAAACCAATGTATTCTCAGATTCAGGATGGTAGAACACAACATTTTGTCTTTCTGGAATAGCATCCAACTATCATCAGAAAGACTTTTCAACTTACCCTCAGGACAATAAGTATCCATTTAGAGGGTTTTAACAGGATAACAAATGTATTTAGTTTTCTATTTGAGAAATAGACTGTCTAGAATGTACAACAATGTACAGGTAAAAAATGAACTTACCTTGGAGCCTGGCAACAGTGAACTGAAAATAATTGTCAGTGGTGTTCTCTGTATATGGAATATGTCAAGGGAATAGATCTTAGAGTGACAGAGACAGAGTGGATATGGACAGAGACAGAGACATAGAGAAATAGAATGGGGTGATGAGATGATGGATGGTCTTGATTTTAAAACGTAAATGAAGAAAATATCTAATGTAATATTGAAAGAAAGAAAAAAAGAATCATTTTTACAATATTTCTTTTCTTCAGAACCCCATGCCTCATACACCAAATTCATACAGTTTCCGTTTGTGAAGCACGCTTGATACATCTAAAAAGAAAATGTGACAAAGAGTTGCAACAGAGAGTTTTGGAAGGGGCTAGACTGAAAGCCTAGCAGTTAATCACTTGCTCCCTACAAAACTAACATAAATGCCCTGTGGATGTAGAAATCATCTATTAGAGGATCACAGAATGCAGGGGAAGGATGCCCAGAGAAACCTGTCTAGAAAGATGACCCATACCAAGAAGCTTTTCCTCTAATTGAGAGACCTTGCCTCCGTGAAAAGATAGACAACACATTAGGGTCATTTCCTGAATCCACTTTGGGCTTCAACAAGTGTCTGCATGCACATGTAGAGGAAAAACCTTCATATATACTGTTCTTTCTCTTATAATTGCCAACACGCATGGTATCTCTTAAACACACACACACACACACACACACACACACACACACACACACACACACACACATAAACACATGCAGAAAAGAAAAAAGTTCTGGAATAGGGAAGACTAGACAGAATGGCTAAAATAAGAAATAACAAAAGCCAATGCCACTGTTGCAGATTCTTGAAGCCACAACCAAAGCTTAGGTACTGCTTTTAATGGATGGCCTGCTGCAGACTGGCCTCAATCAGCCCTCCTCAATCTCTGGGAGAAATCGTTGTCCTGGTATAGGTGGGCAGGAAGCTGACATTTAAGTGTCAATCAGATACAAACACAGAGGGGGTGCTGTATCTGAATGTAATTTCTCAAAGAAATCATCAGATTATTAATATAGAAACAAATAGGGAAGTTGGTTTTCAAATCAGCCAGGTAAATGAGGTTACTGAATTCTTAAAGACTCATGTCCAAAATAGAGCAATAAAAACATAATGACTGGCAGGGACTGAGCAATAAAATAACTGAAATGAATTCTTCTCTAAAGTCAGCTATATTCTTTGAAGCTAGGTTTGAACACTTTATGATCACACCATGCAAATGGATTTCACACTCAAGCCATGGTTCTAATTAGGGAGTTTCTTTCTAGCTAATCTTCTCATGAATAATTCAAAACTGTTGTTCCCCCTCAAACCACAGCACAAGTTATTTCCTAAACCATTGTAAATTCCTGTATATGAGAGGGATTGTATGGGGGAATCTTTCTACTAACAACTAATGTAGCCTGCCATGCATAAGTATAACAAATATTCTAAACATACTTTCCTAAAGTTGTCCTGAGATTTCTAACTCTATGTAGTATATAGCAATGGCTGTCACAATCTCTCTTATAATACTAGAGGTAACTCTGGTTGTTACAGGTAACATTCTTACTGAATTCCAAGCCCAGGATCCGCTCAAGGACTACCTAGAATATTGGTGAAGGACAGGGAACAAAGTTGGATATTGCTTAGATATTTGCCAAGTCATTACTTGTAGGCACTTATAATAAAACAACATTGAAAGAAGTCACAAAGTTTCAATCACTTACTAATGTAAGGACAAGTTTGATGCATTTTTTCCAGGATGGTTCCTGAAGACTTAGTTTCCATGAACTTTTTGACTAGGGACTGTGTCTAAATATTTAGAACTGTCACGGGAGTCACTACTGGGGTTTGTGTTCCAATGGCTGGTGTGCGTTTGTGTGTGTGTGTGTGTGGGTGTGTGAGTGCGTGTGTGTTTGTGTGAGTGTTGTGTGTGTTTATGTGTGTGTGTGTGTTTGTGTGTGTTTATCTATGTGTGAGTGTGGGTGAATATGACAACAAGCTAATGTTCATCTCTTAGTGATACTGTGAGCACTCTGCTGCCTATCTTAAATCATCACAGCTGTCAGTGTCTAAAGCTAACTGAATTCCAGAAAGCAATTTAGTAGATTTGATTAATGTCTCCTTACATCACATAGATATTTTCTACAGTGCATATAAGCACATATATTTTAGAATATACTGAAACTTAAAAATGTAAATTAAAAAAAAAAACAAAAACCTCTACCAACTTCAAATTAAAAAACACATTTATTTTAGAATTCTCTAGGATACTCGCAATTTTCTGTATTCCCTACTCATGATGTCCATATGTTAGCAACTTACAAATTTGTATGACAATAATGAGGAGAAAATAAAATTTGTAAGGAAAAAAAAAAAGACAGTTTTGTCTTAGACTACTTATTAACAAATGCCTGGGCCACAAACTGTGGCTTATTCCCAGAATAACGTATTTAACACATTCAAAATATTTTATGTTTTGTACATTTTTAGTTACCCCTTTATCTATTTACTTAGCATCTTCCTAAATATCTCCCTTAGCATATGTGCCAGCATCTGTCCCTGAATCTGTTTATTCTCCTAATATTTCATAGAATACTCTCTTTTTGAAAAGTCTCACCTCATATTTTCTTCCTCAGCTCATTTGTCATACACATTATTTAATTGACAGATGATGTTTATAAGAGAGTCTCAAAATTTGGGGCACTAATAACAACTAAATATCTCATTTAAAATATATAAAGTAGGTTTTGTGTATGCCACATGGCTGCAGTACCTGGAATGGCCAGAAGAAGAAGTCAGATCTCCCAGACTTAGAGACAGATGGGAGGGTGCAAAGGGTTCTGAGCCATCTCTCCAGCCCCTCAATAACAAAGTTTTGTCACAGAAAAGATAAAAACGGACATTGCCATTTCTAAATTCTTTCACACTGTAGATATCAGTCCACACTCCTTTTAGTAGTCAAGAGACCTGGAGTATATTAACGTTTTCTTACTCCCACTTTTGAGGGTAATTACACCTGAATTTTCCCTAGTATAAGATTGTGAAGGAATGAATGGCAGATTTTCCAGGCTATTTGCTAACGGTATACCTGTTTTGGTCTACAGAGCTTCCATACACTATCCTGCATGCCCTTAATCTCTGACAACCCCCTTACCTTGTGGATTCTTACCTTTGGACACCGATTTACACTTTTTTTTTGTGCAGCCATCAGTGTTTTGGCACTAACGGATTTTGTTCAGTAGGTGCTATTTAACACATAAAGATCCACTGAATTTTAAAATATTCATTGTTATAATCTAATTTTATACAGATAGTATTAAGATCTCGTATGGAATTCAAATGTTTCAACAAAAATGAATTGAATTTTGGACGTTGTGTAAACTTTTAAACAATCCTCTGGTTTTAAAATTTGGTGTGTATGTGTGTGTGTGTGTGTGTGTGTGTGTGTGTGTGTGTGTGTGTGTGTGTGTGTGTGTGTGTGTGTTTGTGTGTTACTCACCGTGGCTAAGTTTCCATCAACAAAATTTTCACAGACAAATCCAAGAATAGATTGGGGAGACTCAGAAACTTTCACCCCCAACAAAGGAGTTATTGGAAATTAATGGCTTCAGGTGAGAGGGCCAGTTTTCTTCATGGATTTGGCTAGTGAAAGGTTGCCCGTGTTCCAGTATATATTTGTCCCTACCCACACATATGTAGTCAGGACTAAATGGACTCAGCTATCTATATAAAAATGCACATGGACTTAAGGATAAGAGTGATACAGGAGAAGTGGGGAACATTTCAAGGAGGAGAAGATAGTGATGGATTTGCTCAAACTCATTTACATGTATGTAGAAAGTTCTTCACAAACAAATTTAAAACAAAGTAAATAAGTAAGTAATTAAATAAATAGACAAATAAATTTGGATGGACATACATAACAGATAGGATATGTGTGTGTGTGTGTGTGTGTGTGTGTGTGTGTGTGTGCACATGTGTGTGCATATAAGCATGTAGATATGTAGCACCTGTGACTAGAGGAATGCAATCATGCAGTATCTTTCTTTATGTCTCTCTGCCACTTTCCTATGATGCAGTGTGTTGATTAGAATATCTTTTGCCCATGGGATGTGGCACTATTACAAGGTGTTGGCTTGTTTTAGGAAGTGCATCATTGTGTAGGCTTGCTTTTATGTAGTGCACAATCTCTACCCAGTGACAAAAATCGATCCTCTTCTTTGCTACCTATGGCCACAAGATTCCACCTGGTTGCCTTCAGACTAAGATATAGACCAATCAGTTCCTTCCCCAGCACCTCCTCTACCTGGATGCTGCCATGCTTCCTACCAAGATCAAAATGTACTGACCCTCTGAAACTGTAAGACAACCTCAATTAAATTTTCCCTATAAGAGTTTCTTTCCTGAGTCATGATGTCTCTTCACATCAATGAAACCCTGTAGAACATACGCAGTATGTTAGCCTGATTTTAATGCTTACAAGATGATTGCAACCAGCATGCAAAGACAAAGTAAAGATGACAAATGAGTTTCTGTATTTTTTGAACTTCTGAATTTTTGAATGAATATGGGGATTGGGAAAATTAAAAAGTTATGGGAAGGAGAAAGAGAGGATGCAAAGACCTATTGGGCACCTGTCACTTGCTTTTGCAATCAATATTTTTATTTTAAAACAACACCAACAATTAAAACAACCAACAACAGGGCATCCATACAACAGATTCACAGAGAAGACACCAAAGGGCATTACATGCTTGTAAATCATTTTCCAGCTAATGTCTGGTGTATTGAGCCTAAGGATTTTACTGTCAAACCCTGATGATTAATCACTAGATTGTATCCCCTAACACAATGATGAATGACACTGTGGTCAACAGGACAGTTAAGTAAATAGATTGTTTTTCACACTGTCAGTTTGAATTGTTACTATATATCCCAGTTTTTTTTGCATTTTATCTCCATAAGTGTGTTCTTTTCAGCCCCATTTGCTACATAGAAAACGGAATCTTTTATATTGTATTTCATTTAGTGTGCACAATGGAACCTAAAGACTAATTTAGTCCATTTCAAAGTAGAGCTCTCTGTTCTCTTTTCAAAATTGAAATTAAACTGTTCTCAAAATATTTTGCACTTGCCTGGCTTAGTTTAATTAAGATTGTGGGGTGGGAGGGATTTCTCCCACATTCTCAGTTGTCTCAAACTGGAAAAACTCTCTAGAAAGGTTGTGGAACCTTTGTGCCTGTGCCCTAGCAGAAGGAGGTCACTGGCGCAAGAAGGAGGGAACTGGCTAGTTCTGACCTAAATCTTGGCTTCTAAATCCAACCAAATGTGAGAAGGGCCCATTCAGGCTCTTAATGCCACAGATGAACTTGTTGTTTCCTACTATGCTGTCCTTATCATGCCAGTCTTTCCCTGGTGAGTTTTTGCCATATACATCTCTTCTTGTACATTCATTGTGTCAGGAGTTTTGACAACTTAACTTAAAAATAATTATTGTAAGTGTACATCTGTCTCTCCACCTCTTCCCCTACCCATACCCCTCTCCCCTCCTTCCTTCCTTCCTTCCTTCCCTCCTTCCCTTCCTCTCTCTCTCTCTCTCTCTCTCTCTCTCTCTCTCTCTCTCTCTCTCTCTCTCTCTCTCTCTCTCTCTCTCTCTCTCTCTCTGTGTGTGTGTGTGTGTGTGGGTGTGTGTTGTGTCAAATAGATTGCTGGCAATTTTGCCTACATGTATTTTTTTAATGTGTGTGTGTGGAATGATTTTTCACGTTTAAAATTATTCTCACATTTCATAAATTTCAGTGCAATCTTTACTTTTATGGAGATAAGCTTCCAAATGGCTTTTTTTCTGGAACTCAAGAAATTGGAATGCTCCATAGTTTTATGACCTGAGTGAGAATTGTCAATAGGTTCCCAGTGATGCTGTGGGGCCATACTTAAGATCTGTGTAGCAGCTAGAGGAGCCTCTGTGTTCTTTGAGCCCTGCATTTAGAGAATAACTACGAATTGTTTGTACAGTTGGCTCTAGCATAGAGACTCTTTTTTTAAATTGTTTTCTCTTTGTCACTAGATGCCATGCTTTGGAAAGTCCTTCCACATGGAAACTACTGACCATATTGAATGGTGGAGAAAGGAGATTCACAGTAAATTATAAATGAAGAAAACAAAAGTTACAGCCCTATAACTAATACTCCCACAGCTTAAGCTGTGTGGAAGCATGGAGAATGTTGGAGGACTTGCAAAATTTATTTTGGATATCATTCCTCCTCATTGCTCACATAATTTAGTACTTAATATCCTCGTGATTTCATAGATATATTTTTCTAAATACTTCTTAATTAAGTTGTGTGAATGTGTGTAACTCTGTGAATGTCTCTGTGCATGTCTCTCTTTCTATGTGTATTTTTCTCTGTCTCTGTGCCTACTTGTGTGTCTCTGTGTGAATGTTTATGTGCATGTCTCACTCTGTATGTCTAAGTTTCTCTGTCTTTCTGTCTCTGTCTGTCTATCTATGCCTCACATCTAAACTCATTTCTTCTCCTTGCTTACCTTCTTCTTCTATTGTTTTTCCTTCTTTGCCTTATCCTTCTCCTCCTTATTCTTTTCTCCTTCGCCTTCTCCTCCTACTCCTGTTTCTTTCTTTCTTCTTCTTCTTCTTCTTCTTCTTCTTCTTCTTCTTCTTCTTCTTCTTCTTCTTCTTCTTCTTCTTCTTCTTCTTCTTCTTCTTCTTCTTCTTCTTCTTCTTTTTCTTCTTCTTCTTCTTCTTCTTCTTCTTCTTCTTCTTCTTCTTCTTCTTCTTCTTCTTCTTCTTCTTCTTCTTCTTCTTCTTCTTCTTCTTGTTCTTCTTCTTCTTCTTCTTCTTGTTCTTCTTCTTCTTCTTCTTCTTCTTCTTCTTCTTCTTCTTCTTCTTCTTCTTCTTCCTTATTCTTCTTCCTTATTCTTCTTCCTTCTTTGTTCTTGTTCTTGTTCTTCTTGTTCTTCTTGATATTGTCTTTGGTCTCCTTCTACTCCTCATTCTTCTTCTTCTTCTTCTTCTTCTTCTTCTTCTTCTTCTTCTTCTTCTTCTTCTTCTTCTTCTTCTTCTTCTTCTTCTTCTTCTTTTTCTTCTTCTTCTTCTATGCCTTTGACTTCTCCTTCTCTTCCTCCTTCTCTTATTCTCCTTCTCTCCTTCTCTCCTCCTTATTTAACCTTCTCCTTTTCTACTTCTCCAAGTCCTCCTCCTTCTTTTTGCTCTTCCTCTTCTTTTGTTCTTCTTCCTTCTCCTTCTCCTTGTCGTTCTGCTCCACCCATTCCTCTTCCTTTCCTTCTTCTCTCTTCCTCTCCATATTCTTCTCCTTCACTTTCTTTTTCTTCTTCTACATTTTTCTCTATCTCACCCTCCCTGACTCCCTCCTACCCTTACCCTACCCTCCCTGATCCATTCACAGACTCTCCTCCAGTACTACTGGTCATTTGAATTTTGTCTTGCCAAGCTATGAAAACAAGGATGGTCTCCTGAGGCATCCCCTGTTACTGGTCTTTTCCATATGTCTTTTCAATTGTCCTTTCACTGTTTTACAGATTTCTTCTAAGATCATTTTACCCCACCCCACCTCCATGCCTTGATTTCTTATGGTGGGAGTGTCCAGAGTTTCAAACTCACATCCTCTTTCCTGGTGTTCTGCCTGAGAAACCACAAAATCTAGGGGCTAGAGTTAAATTTGATCATTGAGCTTGGGGCATTGTGCTATGTACAAAATGCCTGGTCTCCAGTCATGCTGAAGTCCTTAAACCTGATGAAGCCTAATGGGTCGTAATTTTCACCTACATGGGAAGGAAGGCATTTACTCAGTGTTTCTGAAACCCTGGCTCCTGGTAAAGTTACCAAACCCACAAGCACTCCCGCCCAGCAGTGGCTAATGGCTAGCAGTCACATACAAAATGACCAAAGGTTCTGATCTTCGGGTTAGATAACTTCTAGTTACCTAGCAACAGCAAGATACAAGCCCAATATATGAGAGGCTACTTAGCCCTACATCAGTCTCTCACTCTCTCTCTCTCTCTCTCTCTCTCTCTCTCTCTCTCTCTCTCTCTCTCTCTCTCTCTCTCTCTCTCTAACTTTTACAATCCTTACTCTTTGTAAACTTTTACCTCTTTCTCTAAGTGTTCACCTTTCTTACTCTCTAACTTGCTTTCTGTCCTTCCTTCTATGTCTTTCCCCATCTCTCCTTTTGGCCATGGCAAGTCTAACAATCTTTTTACCCTTTGTTTTTCTCACTGCTGTCTAAAATAAAGCTCTAAAACATTAGACTGTCTATGTTTTTTTAAGGCCCTATATGGGATGCCAGAGACTAAGAATCTGGTACCATTGTCTTCCCCTCGTTCACCCCCATCCGTGTAGTGTCAGTGGATTTACACAACCAGATGCACAACCAGGGATGCATGGTAATTATCCTTCACTCCTCCCATGTCAGCCTTCACAGAGCACAGAACCTTCTGCTGGCCATATTCTCTCTCACTTCATCAACTTCCCCTAAACCCACAGTTTCACACTGGACACTTAACATTACTACGAATTATTAAAATGTAACTGCATTTAAATTTAAAAATCATCTCCTCATTTGTGTTGGTAACAATCCAATGCTTAACAGATATTTGTTAGTAGTGCTTACCTGTTGACATTGATACCATGAACTTCTTATTACTTCTGGTGCTTTGTGATTTTTTTTTTCCAAGCAAGATGAGGACTTGAACAATTTATGAAGTCATGTCTTTGGACTCACAGCACTTACATGATGTAGTTCTAGTTTCCCAGAGACTTCCAGTATCTGTGATGAGCCATAAACTTGGGACATCTGCAGCATGACCCAGAGTTTCATTGTGCTGAGCAGAGAGATCCCAAGATTTGATTGCTTTCTCTGTCCAAAGTATATATATGCGATTAAATTACAATTGCATAGTGGTTTTTATTACTCTGTGTTATTATCATTTCAAATCCTCTTATTTCTTGGCTGAGTTGCTAAATGATACCTGTTCTGTCAACCAGCTGCCACTCTTGTTCTAAAGCGATTGGATGAATCTTTTCAGCTTTCCTAGTTCCATTTACTGAGAAAGGTAGCTTCCCTCTGAGGTTATGGTCTCAGAAGTTGTTGGATGTTTCAAACCCTTCCCTGGAATGTCTGGGACTCTGTAGAAAAGGAACGAAGACTTTTGAAACAAAAGCGAGAAACTACTTGGTGACTTCTTCTTGTCTTGTGAAAATTCTGAGATCCCTTCTTGCAAGTGGAAATATTCAAACACATTAAAATTATTCTACAATGAGAAAATCAACTGCATTATAATTCTGATACTTACTGACACATGAGTTATAAGGATGTTCTTTATTAAAAAAATCAATTAGTTCTTACACTCTTTATTTCATTCTAGAACACATTTTCCCCCTTTTAACAGCTAAAAAATCTATTTTAATTCAATATCATTTTTAAAAATCCATATTATTTTAAAAACTTTAGTGGTAATTGTAATAAGTATCTATAAAGTGTTGCAGATGGATCACGCCCCCTCTTTCTGAGGCTAATGGAAGGTTATTAAAAAAAATTCTTTCTAATGAACATCTATTCTTGTTGTTGTTTTTGTTGTTGTTGTTATTGATGTTGTTAGAGGTTATTACTTGACTTCAGGAATGTTAAATGCTAATGAGGGTCTTATTGTTCTCCAGATGTCTCCTTTCACCCCCCCAATATATATATATATATATATATATATATATATATATATATATATATATTTGTAAAAATGTGGTGAGTCCCTGAATGCACAATATCAAATGTTTCTGATTCAACTTGTGCACAATGCAATCTAGATTCTGTCTTTTTACATTGGTTTTCCTTTGCAGGGAAATGAAATACCAAAGCCTATCTGAAATTAAGGATTTTTCAAAAGTCTCATTTCCTTGGGAATTCTAAATAAAAGTTTATATTCATTATGGAGAATGTATTATGAGCTTGTCAAGGGCATTTTAATATGAATTTCTTTCCTGTTATGTTTATTTTTCCTTGGTGATTTGAAGTCGAAGCTACTCAAATGAAAAAAAAAAAAAGAGGTATCTAAAACTACTTCTCATTATCTCACTTTCTTTAAATTGAGATTTCTGATGTTGAGGAGGAATGAAGTGAGTGTGCAGATTTTGTCCACATAATTCCTAAAAGAAAGAGCAATAGTCATGTTCCACAAACACCTGTATTCGACACCCCAATTAAATTGCATGGGTACTGGCTGAATCTAAAGTCCCTGTAAATGAATGTGTTTGTGTGTGTGTGTGTGTGTGTGTGTGTGTGTGAATATTTCCATGTGTGTGTGTCTGTGACTCAGTATATCTAGGTGAATATGTACATGTGTGTGTTAGGATTTTATTGCTGTAAACAGACACACTTATCAATGCATGTTTTATTAGAAAACCATTTAATTGGGGCTGGCTTACAGGTTCAGAAGTTCAGTCCATTATCATCAAGGTAAGAATATGTCAGGATCCAGGCAGGCATGGTTCATTTGGAGCTGAGAGTTCTACATCTTCATCTGATAGCTGCTTGGAAATGAATAGCTTCCTGGCAGTAGGCAGAGGGCATTAAAGTCTGTTCCCACTCAACATCAAATGTGTTTTTGAGTGTTTATGTGAGTATTAGTATGGGTTCTATTGACATGAAGTGTCACCAGGATCATAGTAAATTTTGAACACTTTGTAACTTCTTTTCAGATGTTTACTCCATTATTTTCATGGCTGGAAACATGGTTGCCTTCAGACAGACACAGTGTTGGAGAAGGAGATGAGTTTTAGGTCTTGATATACAGGAAGCAGATGGAGACTGTGTCAAACTGGAGATTGCTTAAGGACAGCAGACATCCAAGCCTACCACCAAATTGTTACATTTCTTCCAACAAGATCACACCAACTCAACAAAGACACATCTCCATCAGTGTCCCAACTACTCCACCAATGTCACACCTCATGAAACTATTCCACACCTCCTGAGAGTGCCACACCTATTGGCACTATTTATATGGGCCCATTAACATTATTCTTAAAACTGTTCAATGGACCTTTCATTAAAGGTAACTTTAATGAAAGAAATAAAGAATGTTTCAAAAAATAAACAGGAGTATGTATGTCTTGGTTACTGTTCTCTTGCTGTGAGAGACATCAAGACCAAACCAACTTATAAGAGGAAACATTTAATTGTGGTCTTAGAGTTCCAGAGGGCAAGTCCAGGATATCATGGTAGACACCATGGCAACACAGAGGCAAAAGATGTAGAGCAGTAGTTGAGAGCCAACAACTTATGATGGAGATGGCAGAGAGTAATGAAAGAGGGAGAGAGAGAGAGAGAGAGAGAGAGGGAGAGAGAGAGAGAGAGAGAGAGAGAGAGAGAGAGAGAGAGAGAGAGAGAGAGAGAGCCTGATGGGTTTTTGATATTTCAAGGCTCTGTGACAAGTCTCCTTTAATAATAAAACAAATTCTAATTCATTCTAAACAGCCCATCACCTGGAAAACTAACACATTTGAACGTGTGATCATCTGTGGCACACATTTATTCAAAAGAATAAAGGAATGAAAAAGAAAATGAAATCAACTAATAAGTGGCCATGACACTTGGTAGTATAGTTTATATCATTACTTTTCATTTCTCACAGTTTAGGGTTATTTGCATAACATATTTCTGATCAGCCATCATTCTCAAATAATCCAAAGGCATCCTAACCCCACCCCACACCCACACACACATTTCTACTTGATTAACCATATTGGCATTACTTATTTTCATGGAAACATATCCCTTATTCCTGATTTAGTTCAAATCGTGAGAAATGTTGATGTATAATTAATTTCTATTCATAATGGGATAAAACAGAAGTCAACAGGATTGAATCCATTGTTCCTTGGAGCAGAAGATTTCCCATCGATTTAGTAAAATATTATAAATATGATTTTAAAAGAAGGCAACACCCTGAAAAAGTCTTATTTTCATAGTTTCATTATTTACAGACCATTCTGTGGTATAAATAGGAATCTAGAGGAAGAAAGGTGTTTAAAGTCACTGACACACACACTTAACTGAGGTTTCCTTAGCACAGGAAGAAGATATATCAATCCTCTATATTTGGAGAGTTTCTCCAGGACCCTAATGATATAAAAGTCTTCAGGTCTCTAGGTTAAAACAACATTGCTTTTGCCTATAATTTATGCAAAGTAACCTCTTTTATACAGTAATCATATTGATGTGTGTATGCATACAGAAATATACAGGTAAGTGCAGAGGATAGGGAAGGGTATACTGTTTTCTGCTACTTCACTCCCTAATTTTCCCCTTGTGACAGGGTTTCTTGCTGAGCTAGGAGTGAGGCTGACATTCAGGAAGCCACAGTCATCCTTCTGTCTCTGCCACTCCAATTCCTAAGCACTGGTGTTGTAGGTGAATGTTTGACCAAACACTTGGCTTTACCCCTGGGACATCTCCCCAGATTCTTCTTTATTTTAAATAACCTCTGGATTACTTTTGCCCTCAATGTAATGAAACTGCTGTATAAGAATTTGTTATTTAGAAGATGGACATATAAGTGGTCTGTGTGTGTTCAGTACAGACATGGTATATTAAGAACTACTTTCCTTAATTCCTTGAGAATTTCATACACTATATTTTGATGGAATTTACTTTCCAATTCTTTTAGTAACTCCTCCCAGAACAAAACCTGGCCCATTCCCACCTAACTCCTCCTGCCAACTTCATATCTCATCTTCTCCCGTTTGTTACAACCCATTCAAATCATTTGTGTTTCCCATAAACTCTTGGACATCTGGCTTCCAGTAGAGAATGAACAATCTATCACCTTCAAAGTCAATACCTTTGATGAAAACTGACTATTCATCCTTCATCAACTGTCTATACCTTATCAGATAGTGATAAGTGATAGTGAGCCTTCCCGTTCAGTGATGGAAGACAGAATGGCCTGATTTTGTGCAGAAAGACACAGTTTTTCTCTTACCTCTGTGCCTTACAAGATTTTCATTCTCTTCCTTGAGGATTTCTAAGATTCAGCTCCTCTACTTCTTGCCTCTTTCTGTGAGTATTTGTGAATATGCATGTGTGTCTATATTACAGATGTCTGAGTTTACATACAACTCAACTCAGAGTGGGATTTTGCAATTAACTGCTGGCACTATCTCACACTAGACTATATTCCTGAATGCAGACTTGGTGTGGGTAAGTACCAGAAAGGAACTGGAGATTGCTAGATATCTTCAGAGTTAGTTGTAGTATAGGTGAAGTTTAGACTTCTGACCTTACATTCTGGCTAGAACCTATGGGTTTAAGATGCATGGATAGGTGATCAATATCCTGAACTTGCATTGCATTTTTGTTCTTTTTGAACAAAACGGAGATATCCTTGAAGAGATAGATGGATCCTATCACTTTGTTTCAAATAAAGAATTCTGTGGTTAAATTGTTTTGAAATGTCAGTCATGGGTCTTTGATGAAGGCTTTGGTCCACAGTACAATGTTCATAGGTAGTACAATATGCTCTCTGAAAAGTGATTGGAACCTGAGGGCTTTAATCAATGAGTTAATCAATCAATGGATGTGCATGGAATGGGTAAAAAACTTGTAAATGAACGTGGTCATTTGGACAGGTCTTCAAAGCTGTTTATTGTCTTTGTCCCTTCTTGTGTTAATGCTGACTAGCTGCCAATAAGTTGAACAATTTTGCTGCTTCATGCCCCTTTCATATTCATGTGATCATGGATCCTTCTTTCATTTGTGATAGTAACATGTCAGGTTCAGAGGAAACATGGCTTAATTCTTTAATTTTTTTTTCTAGAAACGGCATGCTAAGTGTAGAACCAATGTTACCTAGTTGTTGTAGTTGGAATATTCAGCCACGGTATCTGTTGTCTTTGAGACTCAAGAACTTTGCTGCTACCCTCACCACTGGTCTTTTTTTCTGAATTCACTATTGTATTTTAGTAGATTTCAATATCATATGAAGTACCAGAAAAATGAGTGAAAAATGACAGTGGTGAGATGTGTTTAGAATCATTAAATTACACACTTAAAAATAAATAAATCAATGGATTTATATAGTACATAAATAAAACTCCAATAAAACTTCTGAAAAGGCTTAACTAAATGTGATGCTTCTCATGTGAGTTGTTATTTGTCATAGCACCTGTGATTTAGCTGTTAATAGTAGTGGGTTTTATTACTTATGAATCAGACACCAATACATCCATGAAGGGGTAACACTCCATTCCCTCAGGAGAAATAAATAAATTAAAAGTCATTGGATTAATTGATGAGAATTTCTTCTGGTTAAAGCTGACTTGGCAGGAAGTTGGACAGATTGGAGTGTCTCCCAGAAAGTGTAACACACATTAGAATGTAGGTGTTGTGAGGCTATAAGACATATTCACTACTTGTCACCTATTATTGAGTATTCTTGCTGTTGGAGGTACTTACCCTTCACTTCTGCCATGGAGGGAAGTGGGTCTATACCTAGTCAGAAGGAGGAGATTGGGATGAATAATGTTTGTGTGGGTTATGGAGCAGGATAAACCTTAATGTGCTGGGATTTTTTTTTATCTTCAACTTGACAATCTAGCGTCACCTTAGGAGAGAGAACAATTGAAGAATTGTCTCTATTCACTTGGTTTTTGGGTAAGTCTATGGGACATTTTCTTCCTTGATGGTCGATGTGTGAGGGTAGGCAACTGTGGGTAAGCTCATCAGTAGTCATTTATAAAAGGGAGGCTTTTACTCTGTATTTAAATAAAATATTTGATCATGCCACATGATTTTTGGTGGTTTGAATAAGAATATCCCCTATAGATTCATATATATGGATATTTAGTCACCAGGGATTGGCAGTGTGTTTAAGGATTAGAAGGAATGAGAGAAGATGTGGCTTCATTGGAGGAAGTGGTAGTGTCAATAAGGGTGGTCTTTGAGTTTTCAAGAAACCAATGTAATGGCAGAATATCTGTCTCTGTCTAAGGATCAATAGTTCTATTGCTCCAGTGCTGCGGTCACTAACTGATGTTGGACTAAACTTCTGTAAGTGTATTCAAGCCTTCAGTTAATGCTTTGTTTCATAATAGTTGTTTTATCCATGATGTCTCTTCACAGCAATAGAACAATGACTAAGATAGGGTCAAGCAATAAGCACTCTTTCCTGGTAATGCTTCAAGTTCCTGTTTTGCCTTCCTTGGTAATAGTCTGTAACATGTAAGCTAATAACCCTTATATTCCCAAGTTATGTTTGATGTTAGTATTCATCAGTGTGAGAAAGATGCAAACTAGAACAATTGCATGTCATTATATACATGAGAATATCTTACCTTTAAATTAAAATAAAACACCTACACATTATTTGTCCTTATAGGATAAGTGACAGTGGTACTATTAGATATTTTGTTTCTCTAAGAAATTGTCTTACTTAAAATTTCTATTGTTGTAAGGACATACCATGTCCAAAGAGCTATTTCCATAGCAAAAGTTTTATTCAGCTTATATTCCACATTGCTGTTCATCATCAAAGTAGTTGGGAAAGAAACTGAAACAACACAGGTTCTTGGATCCAGAAGCTCATGCATAGGCCATGGAGTGGTGATGCTTATTGACATGCTCCTTAAGTCTTGCTTCCATGAGGAGCACAAGACTACCACCACAAGGGTGTCACCACCCACAATGAACTGGGCCCTCTCCCACCAATTAAGAAAATTCCTAAAAGCTTGATCTTAAAGAGGCATTTTCTCAACTGAGGCTCCTCCTCTTTCAAGACTCTAGATCTTGTCAAGTTTCTATGAAACCAGTATGGCACTCTGAATGTAGTTGGACTACGAGGAGGTGTGGCCTTATAGGAGTAGGTGTAGCCTCTTTGGAGGAAGCATATAACTGTGAGGCTTTAAAGCTCTGCTCAGTGTGGAAGACACCATCCCTGCATGCAGAAGACTCTAAGCTTCCTCTCCACCACCACATATTCCCAGCCACTTGCATGTTTACTTCCTTGATGATAGTGGACTGAACCTTTGAAACTGCAATGAAATGTTGAAAAGCCCTAATGAAATGTTTCTAATGAGTTGCCTTAGTCATAGTGATTTTTCACAGCATTGGAACCCTAATTAAGACATCCAGCTAGCACAAAAACTCTCTTAAATACCAAAATTAATCAACAATAGAGAGTATTTTCAAGTCATTTGGCATTTAAACTTATTCTAGAGAAAAAACACAAATGATTTAGTCCATGACAAGCCTGACTAAAAACAAACAAACAAAAAAAAAAACAATACAAAAACAAAAACAAAAAAAAAAACCAAAGAAAACAAAAACAATAACAAAACTACAACAACAATAAAACCAAACAAACAAAAGAAACACTCAGAGTGCTTATGGGACCCAGTAAGACCCCCATGAAGCACAGGGGCTACTCAGGAGTAGTGACCAACATATTGGGCAACCTCATAGAGTTTGAAACCCATGAGAACTGGCATAGAAAAGAGGTCAGCGCATATGCATTGAGTACACCTTCACTGTTTTATGAGAATGAGGTCACACATAAATTTAAGACTGGAATTTCCAGGGAATAGACAGGCTGAAATGGTACATAGGTATGTTGGGAGTCAGATGTTTGGAGGAGAGCCAGGGGAACAGGCCATGGGGAACATTTTGATGGTCATCTGGGGCACTCCACAGAGACATCCAAAAGATCACAGGATTCATCCCAGGCAAAGAGTGCTCAAGGAAAGCACTCAGGATCCATGCTCCACCATATATTATCTCACCGTATACTCATTTTCTCTTTTAAATTACTATTTGACCTGATCAGCTGGCTATTTGTTAAGAAACCAAAGAACCTAATGTGGATATGTCCAATTTTAACTACTTGCAGAAAATTTCTATTCTTCCTGGGTCTCCTGCTTCACATTTTGAGAACTTCATCTTAGAATATTTTTGTTCCTCAGTGTCCTTTACTCCTTTGTGTGTCCTTTATTGTTTTTAAAGGTTACCATCAATTTAATCTTTCTTAACTTCTACCTGGTCTCTTTTCTGCATGTTAATATTGGATTTCTTAAAAAGATATCTTAATGGGAATAGAGAGATGACCATGTTGTCAAGAGTACTTTTGTACCGCAAAAAAACTGGATTTGTTTTCTTGAATTCATATCCAATGGTTAACAATCAGCTTTAATGCCAGCTCCATGGGATCTGACAACTCATGTCTCTGTGGTCACCTATACTCTCAAGCTACTACCCACCCATATAAATAAAGATAATAAATCTTAAAATGAGAGACAAGTTTCATTTGGTTTCATTATTCAAATGAAACCTGATTTTGTCTGATTTCTGAGTCTCTTTGGATCAGTTTTCTGGGTTGCACTTTGTGTAACAAGGCCACATTCCTTTTATCTATCACTCTTTCCCCAAACTTGTTGTTTCTCCCTCAGACTTCATTCCAGAGATTCTATCTATGTCCTGTTTTTCTCCCCTTCTTCCTAAAAATCCATCTTTTGCTGGCATCCCTGCTCCTCTAAGTCATATCTCCAATTCCTTGCTCACTATGCAGACCACAGAATCTAAGTCCTGTCCATTTTAGCCTGTGTAATATTAGATGTATGCACTGTTCACAGCCTGAGTTGCAACTTTCATCTTGCTTTGATGTTCTTTCCACCATAGTCCATCTCTTCCAACAATGTGTTCACTAAAAGCATGTCATGTCACACGTATTAATTTTTAGAACAAAACAAATTTTATTGACAAAGATACTGAGGTTGTCAAAGACCCATAGGTACCCAACACAGGAAAATAAACATTTTTTCAATCCTATAAGTTTACTTTTCTGTACTTTGTGATTTTTTTTTAATTTAAGTGATATTTGACACCAGAGTATAGACATAGATATGTAGGTCACCAAGAAATTTGATAAAGTACACAGTAGAATTGGCTAGAACTTTGTAAACAACCTTTCCGAACTTTTTGGATCCATCATCTCTGGTGTACTGCACCCAGGAACCTATTAAGAAGTCATTGTCATCACCTGATCTCGCCTCAGCCAGAGGGGTCTCTGGAATGATGTGGAGGTTACCTTCCTTTCCTAGTCATCCAGGAGCTGATAGACGTAGAGGACCGGATCCTTCTTGTAGGAAATGTAAAAATAGTCCTGTAAGAATGGCACCTGGGCTAGCACCATCCCACTCCAGTTTTCCTCAGAGCCATCTTTCCCCTCAAATTTGTGTTGTACCTCTCTGCAAACCAGGGCGCTGGCGAGGTGGACATCCCTCACCTGAAGAAAAACTACTTTGTGAGGCAAGACCTTAAGATTTTAAATCCTCTCATCGCTGTGGAGCTCCTGTCCGTAGACACTGTCAATTCCGTCATACTTCACCAAATAAAGAGAAGGGTTTGTTGGCAGTTGACCTAGAATGATGGCCTTCCAATGGGTGACAGGCTCATTACCTTCCTTCCACCCGTGAGAAATTCTGCAGCCAACAATATTCCCCAGGGCCTGGGAAGAAGGCTTCCTCCTACTCTTCTTCTTGAGTGATGTCATGCTCAGACTCTTCAGAGGTATTGTCTTCTACCTGGCTGTAGACCTGTTGTGCTAGATCACACTGTCTAAGTGGCTTCCATTCTCTTCAAATATCATACTTGCCCATTGCCTGGGACTGAAGATCTTGCCCGTTTACGCCAGACACAATGCTGTTGCCTCTGTCATATATATGAATTCCTGATGGGCAATGGTTATGGGTTGGGAGTGAATGCTGGACCAAGACTCTTCTCTACGAGAACTTCTGAGCATGTGAAGAAGACTATGCTAAACAGATTTGAGCTCCTAAAATTAATTTTATAAAAATAAGAAGTTAATAAGTCAGCCATGGTGGTACACGCATTTAATCCCAGAACTCAGAAGGCAAGGACAGGCAGATTTCTAAATTAGAGACCAGCCTGGTCTACAAAGTGAGTTCCAGGGAAGCCAGTGCTATAGAGAGGAACCCTGTCTCAACAACAACAACAACAACAACAAGTAAAAGAAAACAGAAGAAAGTCAAACGAAAAACAAACAAAAGAGAAATTCAAACAAAAAATAACAAAACAAACAATCAAATGGAGAAGTTAATAGGAAGTGGTGGTGACCCATAACTTTAATCATAGTACTCAAGAGGCAGAGTGAGGCAGACCTTAGTGAGATAAAGGCTAGTCTGGTCTACACAGTGAGTTTCCTGACAGCCAAATCTAAACATACAGAAACTCAAATAAAATTAACCAAGCAGGCAAACAAACAAACAAAGAAACAAAGAAACAAAAAAACAAGGACATAAAAATAGTGTAATTAACAAGTAATTCTCTAGAGCTCAGAAGAATATACTCAGATCAACATTTATTTCTTCAGCCCTGAGTTAATTTGTCTCTGATGAGGATCATCTCCTTGAAATTCTATGTCAATTTAGGTTGTGCTATGACTATTACACCCAATGATCAAGAAGAAGAGAAAAAAAAATAAAAGGGCCAGAAGGGTCACCATGACTCTCTTGTACGTGTAAGGACTGAGCTAAGTGCCTGCATTCACAAATATCTTCCCAGGGACACAGCACACCACTGTCCTTCTTTATTGTTTCTCCTGACCCAGCTTCAAAATTATTTGATGAAGCCATTGCATCAGTGAACTCAAGAACAACTCAACAATTTGAGGCAATATCAGCCATTTAGAACTAATATCTTCTAACATGCACTTGGACAAAGAGGAGATTTGGCATTTTAGTGGAATTGTGATCTAGATATTGTTAGCAAGGATAATAAATTCAGGAGATAAACTAACCTAGACCATTCATCTCCCTAGCTAATAAACATGGAGAAAGTAAATTGTACAGTAACTCTCTGTAGGAGAGAAAATTTTTAGCTTTCTGTAGCTATGAGGGTCCTAATTACTACATAAATATACTTACCCATAGAAAAATATCCAAGTTGTCAAGATTCTGTCTCCTGATAGAGACCAGGCACCAAAAGCCTGTGGGAAAAAATGACCTGGCTTTGACACACCACTGTGAAGATAGTGAACTCACCTTCAATGGATTCTAGTGCCTCCAAGTGGAATAGATGCGCAACCTCCAGCCAGTGCTCTGTGACATCACCCTAGTTCAGCTTACATCATAGAACCCCTCTCAGGCTGGTTCCTTCCCTAGTTACACTCAGAAACGTTCAGGATCTCAAATTTACCTTTTCATATGGCCTCCTAGAAATAATAAATGAAATCCTAACAGAAAGGCCTGATGATCTGAGTAATATTCTGCCAAAGAATTTCACCCTTGCATTGTTTTTATTGTTTGGTTGTTGGATTTTTATTTATTTGTTTGGTTTGTGTTTTGTTTTGTTTCATTTTTGTTTTTATTTTCGTTCTGAGAAAGTCTTCGGTTTCTGACTTGACAACATCCATGGTGGTTATTTTTCATGTTCCAACCTTTCCCTTGGTTATCTTTAAGCTGTGCTTCTTATCATAAATATTGCCAGACTCTTTGAGGCAGCACACTGGATATCACACCAATTTTCACTTTATGAAAACCCACAGTTAGAGGAGGACTATTTTTATGCAAAAAAACCTGGAATTTGACAGGGTTAAATGACATATATTGAAACCAATGGCAATCATGAATTATGGATTCTTTGGAAAGTAAGAGGAAAACATAGATCTTGGGCATGCTTACAAAGTTGTGATAAAATTAAAACAAACCTGATATCTCCCAGTCATATTTTAAAGGTTTTTAAAATTTACCAGCACTTCTGATTACAAGGAATTTCAGAGATTAAATGCAGTAAAACAGGATGAAATAGGTGAGGTAATTTTAGTTTTGAAATATGTGTAGACAGAATACTGGACACAGGTATGTATAAAATTTACTTACAAATTAGAGGACACTTTAATTGTTCATGGCACATAGATCTTCAGTTCTTCAAAAAAAATCGTTTTCAGTACATTCCACGGTCCCCACCACACCCTGTACATCATCTTCATAGAATATGACACTATCCATAGAGAGCTAGATCCTTCAACAACAGTCATAAAAAAAAATCATTCCTTAAGGTGTGGCCACAGGCCAATGTGATGGAGGATCTTTATCTGAGATTCTATCTTCCCAGGTTGATTTAAGTTCAAAAAAAAAAATCTAAGAAGGACCACTACATATCCATATCATCAATATTGATTGCCTCACTGTATGAAACATACATGCTATGGAGTGAATTTAGATGTCAACTACTGGATGAATGCCTTAAAAATGAGAGACAGAGAGAGAGAGAGAGAGAGAGAGAGAGAGAGAGAGAGAGAGAGAAATATATTTCTCATCTATGTGTATTAGTGCAGGGCTTTGTTTTCAAAAAAATGGATGGAACGTTAAAATACTATATATTAGGTTAGACAAGTAAAACTCAAAATGACAATTGTGAAAATATAAATTTAATAAGAGGCATTAAAAAATAGGAGGTATTTTGGAAGAGTAAGCGCAGCAGCAGGGGGAGATTTGATACCAATGGAGGATAGTGGGGAGGATGAAGATGGTAAAAGGACACTATAAACCTGTGCAAAGGGTCACAGAAAAGGCCTGCAACTTGTACACTTAAAAAACACTGGTATAAAGTAACAGAGTCCAAATAATATTTTGATTAATTTGGGGATTTTAGCTTCAAGACACTATAAAATATATTTGTATTTTTTGTATTTTTCAACTCAGGTGTGGTTCTTGCTATGTTGTACATGATATGGGTGACAGGATATGGTAAGGTGCTTCAATGTTTGTGTATCATTTATCATCAAATGCACATGTCACTCAGTGAGCTGCAAGGCTATCACAGGGAAGGAGGTATCTAAAGATATTAAGTGTACATGATGTAGGGAGAATAATGCCCCCACACTACTATAGATGTTGAAATAATCACATGTGTTTCCCAAGAATAATTTTCTGAAGATTAATCCCCAGGTGTGAATATATTTGGAAGAAATTGAATGGGTCAGGAGGGATATGACTTACATATAAAAATAATTTAATAATACTGTTATAGAAAAGGTTTAATTATGAAAGGGAGTTTGGCTCTCTCTTTTCTCTTTCTAGCCCATTGGTTCCCTCTGTGATGACATCATCTCACAAGAATTCACTCATTTGCTGATGGTGTGTTCATCATTGAATATACAGACTCCTGAAAAGAGTCATACAAAATATGCTTCATTATATACTAGACAATTAGTGTCATTTTGTTTGGCAATACAACATGTATGATTATGCCTCAGAATCATGAGCAACTGGGCCATATGGGAAATATAATTAGTATATTTCTGCTGACTGAAGATCAGATGTGTTGAGTGTTATCATGTGTGCTGTTCATGAGAGGAAGCTGCATAGATGGTGAGTATAGATCAGAGAGGAACATCCAAGGAGGACACTATGTAAGGAACCCTAGGAAGAGCACCATCACTGCTTTTAGCTAGTACACATATTTTTAGAATCCCCACTTTCTAGGGTGGAAAAGAAAACTGTATTACTCTAATTTACTAAGTATGGTCATTTGATACATCAGTGATCATCATCAAGGTGAACAGGTGTTGACAGAAGTTTGGGGACTCAGAAGAAGCCTGTTCTGGGAAAACCCATTGCCTTCAAAGAACGGAGATTTCTGACCAGCAACACTGGATAAACAGTCTACATTGGCAGCAGTAGCCCCATTGTGTCCAAATTAGTGGTTTTCAATCCACTAATCCATCCATAAGCAGCCTCCAAACACTGACACCATTGCATACACTGGCAAGATTTTGCTGGAAGGACCCAGATTTAGCTGTCTCTTGTGAGGCTTTGCCATGGCCTAGCAAACACAGAAGTGGATGCTCACAGTCAGCTATTGGATGAATCACAGGGACCGAAATGGAGGAGGTAGAGAAGGTACCCAAGGAGCTAAAGGGGTCTGCAATCCCATAAGTGGAACAACAATATGAACTAAAGAAACCCCCCAGAGCTCATTTTTCTAGCAGCATATCAGAGCTCATGTTTCTAGCTGCAGTTGTATCAGAAGATGGACTAGTTGGTTATCATTGGAAAGAGAGCCCCATCAGTCTTGCAAACTTTATATGCCTTAAATCAGGGGTATGCCAGGGACAAGATGTGGTGGTGGTGGTGGGGGTGTGGTTGAGGTGGGTATGTGGGGACTTTTGAGATAGTATTGGAAATGTAAATGAAAAAATACCTAATTTTTAAAAAAATGAGGAAACCATTGTCAGAATCACCAGCAAGAATTTTAAATAACTGCCCTAAAATCTGGATTTAGGATTCCTTGAGAATCTTCCAAAACAAAAGGAAATGCAGAATCTTGGTGCTGTAATTGGAGAAGCAAGAGAAAAGCAAACAAGAATTCATCACAGAAAAAAAGACAGAAGAAGTAAGAATTAAAGACATATTTGGGCAAGATGAATAGTGAAGTAGAGATTAGAGCAAGCAGAAAGGACTGAGGAGATAGCTCACTGCTTAGGCCCACTGATTGCTTTTGCACAGGACCAGGGTTCAATTTCTAACACCCACATGGTTGTTCACAACCACCTGCAATTCTAGTTCTAGACGATCTGATGACCTCTTTGGACAACACACACACACACAGACACACACACACGCACACACACGCACACACACACACACACACACACACACACACACACACACACACACACACACACATATACTCACCCACAGAGAAAAAAAATCTTTAAGAAAACAATTATACAAACAAAAAGGAGTCAAGTATAGTTTTATTCCCCTTTAATACCAGCACTCAGAAGCAGGCTAAAATATGTAAGTTGAATGACTGCCTAGCTGATAGGTGTATTTTCAGAATTTTCTTTTTCTTTTTCTTTTCTTTTTCTTTTCTTTTCTTTTCTTTTTTTTTTTTTTTTGATTTTAGGACTATTTCAGTATTTGTTTAAAGATTCTAGATTTTTTTTTCTATTTACTTCTTCTAATGTTTTAGGCTTTTTTTTTCGGGCTCTTTAGTATTTTACAGTTTTCGGGTTTTTTTTTTTTTGGGGGGGTGCAGGAGGGTAAAGCCCTTTGGGTTATTTAGAGTTTTAGGGTTTTAATGGTTTTAAATTTGGGAGGTTGTTTTGTCCTTACAAGTTGTTTGTTTGTTTGTTTGTTTGTTTGTTTGTTTGTTTGTTTTTGGTAGGGTTGAGGTTTGTTTGTTTATTTATGTATTTATATATGTGTTTATTTATGTATTTATTTATTTATTTATTTTAGATCTTGATTTCTCCTAGAAATTTAAGGTATTTCAGGGTTTTAGGGCTTTTTAGGGTTTATGAATAATTTTAGGATAATTGTAGTTTTTTGTGTGTTTTTGATCTTCTTGTTGTTTTGTTTTGTTTTGTTTTTGTTTCTTTTTATACTTTTAGTGTTTTATAGGGTTTTAGAATTTTGTAAAGGTTTTTTGTTTTCTTGTGTGTGTGTTTGCTTTTTTTTTATGGGTTTAGGATTATTTTTGTATCTTAGGATTTTAGTTAATGTTTCAGGGTTTTGTAAGCCTTTTGGGGGGGGGGTAGGGTTGTTTTTATAGTCTCAGGATTTTAGTTAGTGTTTCAGGGTATTGTAAGTGTTTTGTTGTTGTTGTTTTTTGTTTGTTTATTTGTTTGTTTTTGTTGTTTTGCTTTTTTAAGCGGGTTTTCAAGTTTTTTTTCTTTTGAGTTTCAGAGTTTTGATGTGTTTTTAGAACTTTTTAAAAAAACTTTTTTTAGGGTTTTACAGTTCTTTTGGGTCTTTTTACTGTTGTTGAGATTGTTTTAGAATTTTAGGGTTTTTCTTTATTTTTAGTTTTGTTTTGTTTTTTAATTTAATTAAGGAATTTTTAAAAATTGTTTTAAGCATTTTTTTTAATAAGGTTTGTAAAATGATTTTCTTTTCCAGTGTTTTTGGCGATTTTTTAAGGCAGAAGAATTTGTAGTTGTTGGGGTGGTGGTTTTGTATCTTTTCATTATCTTTTTTTTTTTAATTTTTTTTTTTATTGTCTCATTAGGGATCTAGACTTGTAGAGTTTTGGATTTTTTTTTAGAGTTTTATAATTTTTTTAGGGTCTTTTTAGAGTTCTTGTGTTTTCTTATTTATAGAATTGTAGGGTTTTAAAAATGTTTATTAAGATTAAAAAAATAGCTTTTTTCGGTCATTTAGTGTTTGTTTAATAATTTTAGCGTTTTTAGGGTTTTAGGTTTTGCTTTATTGTTTTAGGGTTTTTTTTTTACGTTTTTTTAAATGATTTTAGGGTTGTTCTCAGTGTATTTGGCGAGATTTTTTTTTTAAGGCTTAGTGTGGTTATTGTTCTTTCCTTGTTTGTTTGTTTGTTTGTGGTAATGATTTTTTTGTTTTTTTGGGTCTTTGTAGAGATCTAGATTTTGTTTGTTTGTTTGTTTGTTTAGGGTTTTAGGTTCTTTTAGTTTTATTTTTTCAAAAAAAATTATGTTTTTTTATTGTTTGTTTGTTTGTTTGTTTTTAGGGTTTTTGTTGTTTATTTAAAGCTTCAAGTTTATTTTCTTTTCTCTTCTTTTTTCTTTTTTATTTTTTAGAGTTTTTAGGGTCTTTAAGGTTCTATCTCTAAGAACATAGAAACTGAACCTATTGCTTTTAGATTATTTATAAAATGTATTCCATTCTGAAAACAAGAAACACTATAAAGTCATTTTTGTTCATTTGCGTGTATGTCCCCAGGAGCTATAGATTATGTGTGCCTAATGCAGAGCTCTACAATATGTCCTGATCATACAGATTTAATTGTCACATCATGAAAGTTCAAGAACTATAATATAAAGTTATATCTATGTATCCTAGTTCATTCATCTTTCAAACAAATATAGTAGAAATGTCACAGAGGGCAGAATTTATTGATCATGATTTCGAAAAAGGACCTCAAAAGTCATTAAATCAAGTATCTTATACTAGCCAAACTCTACCCATCTATCCAGTTCACTCCTGTAAGAATAATTGCACCTGGGTTTTGGTTAATTCTTATTAAATTCTCCAGTTAAAAAAGGTCTTTATTAGCCCCCTTCCAGCTTAGTGAAAAACTCCATTCACTCTCCTTCTGAAAGCAAAAGCATTTTTCTTTCACAGACTATGTTAATTTTACAACATTTGCCCCTGGATGGTTTCCATTTCCACAGTTTTGTTTGCCATGACTCAATATTTCATCTCTATTCAGACAACTCCTCTCATATATCACAGGTTAATACACAATGCTCATTTTTGAGTCATGCCAAGAAAGCGGAATGAACTTGTGGGATACAGAAGAGGGAAAGACACAAGAGCAACAGAAGTATCATTAAGCTGGATACTACTCTAGAATACTGCATGCTATTCATGTATCCTGGGGATCCAGAAATTCATCTAGACTGGACCCTAGTTATCCATTGGAAGGATGTAGTCTGAAGCTTAGCCTATTAACTGGCAGCTCCCATAGCTTTGAACCGATCCAATGATTTTTATCTTCCACACACCAACCAGTAGTTTCCAAGCTACATTCCCTCTCACAGGCAAAAGCCCGGAAAAAGAATAGAAAGCACTGTACTGTGTGCTAGGGTAGTGCTCATAGAAGGTATTGGCAATCTGCACTGAATCTATTAGCACAACTGCAAAGGTATGTGGCACAGGCAATCCAAGGATCACCATGCTTCCCATTTTATCTCTCCAGTCTATATATCCACTCCCAACTCTACACACTATGCTCCTAATCCTAGGGATCATTTAGAGGTCTCATAAATACCACCATGTATAACCCCAGAAGATGAGAGATGTTTGAAGCACATCGATAGATTTTAAGTCTGACAATTGTTGATGTCATCAAAACAATTTTCTGAGCTGTGTTGTGCTTTTGTCAAACGATGGGGCTAGAATGGCCCTGCCAAGATCTAAAGCAGAAATAATAGTTTTTTATTTGTTTGTTTGTTTGTTTTTCTATTGTTATATTGGAACATGTCATCATCAATTGAACTTCCTCAGTCTAAAAAAACAGGTGATACTTACAGTTATTTGCTGCCATCTCTAAAGTCTGGGCAAGGCAACTCCTGGGATTCTCCAAGCCTTGCTTCTTACCAGTTCTGGGCTATATGCTGTCAGGATAATGTTCTAAACAGGGAACTCTATGGATATCCAGATTTCAATAGTTTTCCCTTCAAAAATATAGTAAAAAAATTGCAATTGTACATTTATTTTAGTATTTCTGGTCAACATTTTCCTACTGAAGTGACAGAAATATTTACTTTTTTTATATCTTTATACTAACATTAGATTTCTGTTTGATTTGTAGGGGACAGGTTTATTTGAGACAGTCCTACATTACTCATGCTGACCTCAAACTCGCTATGTAGCTATGGACAGTCAAAGGCCTTGATCCTCCTTCATTCAACTGCCAAGTGCTGGGATTACAGATTACAGTACCATAGCTATTAAAATATTTTCTATGACTGATAAAAGAGGTGAGGATTTGACTTTAAGATTTGGGTATTTTTCTAATTGTAGTCATAGTTTACATTGAATAGAATCATTATGTGAAAGGTAACAGATATTCTGGTCTTTCAGATTTCTACTCATTAGTAGATCAGTTAATACATTTAAATATCTGCTAAAAATGTCATGGCATAAGTGGGAACATTAGTTTAAGATCTTGCCTAGGGAGGTTTCTGATTTTTAAAAGATTCAATAAATAGGAGTAGATTTATGAGTTTAACATGAATGAGCATGTCTTATCTAATTTGCCAATGTTATACATAATAATACAAAACATAAATTTTAAGTTTTTAGAATTATTTTCCTAAAAACATATATATTTATGACCAAATGAGCTAGAATTACTCATAACAAATATTTATTATTATAAAAAGCCTAAATTTTTGTTGAAAGAAAATGAAACTTATTCTGTTGAATTTATTATAGTCTTTTATTTTGATAAGTATTTCTGAGGTTTTTAAAGATCTAAAGACAAACTATTCAGTGTATTTTTTTATGATAATTTCCAAGTATGTTAGTATACTGAGACTAGGCTGCTAAGCCCAATGCCCACACTACAAAGAGGTTCTAGCTTTTGGTCTGTAAATGACTAAAGTGTTTTTTGCCATGCTATGAAAGGTTTAAAAATTGCCTTCATTTGGAGTATTTATTTATTTATTATCTGTAGTAGCTATCTGTTTCCTGAACTGACTCCCTCCACGTTGTTCGCAGGCAGGAAATGATCTCCTGTTCATTTCATATTGAATACCCCCCAAACAATTAACCAACCAAATTAAAAAAAAATGGTTAATATGGTAATTGCCTCAAATCTTACATGGAAACCATTTGATGACTACAGTGATTGTTACATTAATGGGGAGATGATCTAAAATAGTTTATTATTTTACATTTATGAATTGTTGATCTTAGAGCATGAACCATGGGATATGTGTTTAGGACATTTCCCTCTCTGTGTCAATGAGTTTATCTTCTATTAGATTCAGTGTATCATATTTTATGTTGATAATAGTGTTCAATTTGAAACTGAGCTTTGTGCAAGGTGATAAGTATGGATTTATTTTTATTTTTCAACATACAGACTGCAAATTAGAACATCACCATTTATTGAAAAGCCTTTCTTTTTTCCATCGTTTTTTTTTTTTTTTTTTTTTTTTGGTTCTTTGTCAAAAATCTAGGGTCCATAAATATTTGGTTTTCTTTCTGGATCTTCAGTTCTAGTCCACTGATTCATCTGTCAGTCTCTGTATCAATACCATGTAGTTTTTTTTTTTAAATCACTTCTTCTCTATAGTAGAGTTTGAGGTCCAGGATTGCTCTGAGCCAGGATAGCAGTGGAGTCACAGAGTAGGACCCTGGCAATGCCTTTAAAATCTAAGTGTCCCAGGGCTTTCTAGCTCTCTCATTGTACTGAAATGCTGATGATAACTTCTAAAAAGTACTGGGTCTTTCTGAGGGTAGGCTGGCTTAGGTGATTAACACCTGTAGCCTAAGAGGAGGATTAAGCAATGCAGCCTTTTTTCTAGCTCAGCAGGAATTGCTGGGCTCTAATTTTGAGCCTACTAACCAGATGTCACTGGAAGAGAAGGAATTTAGAGAAGTGATTATAGAAGTTATTACTAAGTTATAAAAAATTTCCTATGAAAGTTATATAAGGGGAAAAGCAGAAAGATCCTAAGTGGGGAAAGGGAAAAATTCTTCTAAGTGGGCAAAAGGAAAAAAAAATAGTCTAAGTGGAGAAAGGCAAAAAAAAAAATCTTTTCTCTAGATGTTCCTCGTCTCTTTGTCCTCAGCACTTATACATATTTCAGAATACATGACCACATGCTACAAAGTTCAACAACTGTCTCAGATCAACAGGTTCACTGAAGGTATCAAACCATAACTAAGATGTTAGTGAAGTTTTGTGTAGGTAAACCCAATCAATATTTTATCTTTTACCCTAGAACCTATAATAAATCATTAGTTCCCTTCTGATGACCTTTGGTTAATTGTTATACAACCTCTTGTAATGTGCTCTGAGTAGGAGAAAGCCTAGTTACTATCAAAGAGCAATTAGTCAGAGACATTTGGAAAACTGGAAGTTCTCATTGCAGTTTTGACTCTCAGTAAAGAACCTAATAGCCCTTTTAGTTTGGGGAGAATTTTATTGAGTATTTTTGCATTCATATACATAAGAGAAGTTGGTCTGAAGTTGCCTTAATGTGGAATCAATTCACCAATAAAAACAAATAGACAAACAGACTGGCTATATAAACAATACACAACATTTTGCTGCATAAAAGAAACCCACCTCAGGTAAAAAACCAGATTCTACCTCATAGTAAAAGGCTGGAAAACAATTTTCCAAGCAAATGGTCTGAAGAAATAAGATGGAGTAGCCATTCTAATATAGAATAAAATCAATTTCCAACCCAAAGATATCAAAAAAGACAAGAGGGACAATTAATGCTCATGAAAGGTAAAATCTTCCAAGATGAACCCTCTATTCTGAATATCTATGCTCCAAATGCAAAGGCATCCACATTCATTAAAGAAACTTTAGAAAAGCTCAAATCACTCATTGCACTGCCCACCATAATAGTGGGAAACTTCAATAACCCACTCTTATCAATAGAAAGATCCTGGAAATAGACTCTAAACAGAGATACATTGAAGATAATAGAAGTTATGAAACAAATGGATTTAATAGATATCTACAGAACATTTACCCTAAAACAAAAGGATATAACTTCTTCTCAAAACACCATGGTATCTTCTCCACAATAGAACATATAATCAGTCACAAAACAGGACTCAAAAAAATATTGAAAGTATCCCATACACCCTATCACATCACCATGGAAGAAGGCTGATCTTCAATAACAACATAAATAATAGAAAGCCAACATTCACGTGAAAACTGAACAACACTCTACTCAATGATAACTTGGTCAAGGAAGAAATAAAGAAGAACTTAAACACTTTTTAGAGTTTAATGAAAATGAAGGGACAATATACACAAACTTATGGGACACAATGAATGTAGTCCCACAAAGAAAACCAACAGCTCTGAATGCCACCACAAAAAAAACCAGACAGAGCACACACTAAGAGCTTGACAGCACACCTAAAAGCTCTAGAACAAAAGGAGGCAAATTTACAAGGGGGAGTAGAGGGCAGAAAATAATCAAACTCGGGGCTGGAATCAACCAGTGGGAAAAAAAATAACTATTCAAAGTATCAACCAAACCAGGAGCCTGTTCTTTGAAAATAGTATCAAGATAGATAAACTCTTAGCAAGACGAACTACAGGGCACAGGGATAGTATCCTAAATAACAAGATTAGAAATGAAAAGGGAGACATAAGACCAGAACTTGTGGAAAACCTAGGCATCATCAGATACTACTACAAAAGGCTATACTAAACAAAACCGGAAAACTTGAACAAAATGGACAATTTTCTAGACAGAAATCAGATACCAAAGTTAAATCCAGATCAGAATAAAGATCTAAACAGCCCCATACCCCCTAAAGAAATAGAAGCAGTCACTAATAATCTCCCAACCAAATAATGCCCAGGACAGCCCACATGGGTTTAGTGTAGAGTTCTATCAGACCTTCAAAAAAGAACTAATTCCAACTGTCCCGAAACTATTCCATAAAATAGAAACTGAAGGTACTCTATTCAATTAATTCTATAGAAGCCAAAATTACTTTGATAACTAAACCACATAAACTCCCAACAAAATAGAAGACTTCAGACCAATTTCCCTTATGAATAGCGATGCAAAAATATTTAATAAAGTCCATGCAAACTGAATCCAAGAACATATCACAAAAATCATCAATAATGATCAAGTAGGCTTCATCCTAGGGATTTAGGGATGGTTTAATATAAGGAAACACATCAACGAAATCCACTACATAAGAAACTCAAAAACAAAAACCACATAATCATCTCGTTATATGCTGAGAAATCATTTAAACAAATCCAACACCCATTCATGATAAAAATCAAGGAAAGATCAGGAATTCAAGGCCCATACTTAAACATAATAAAAGCAATATATAGCAAACCAGTAGTCAACATCAAACTAAATGGAGATAAACTAAAACCAATCCGACTAAAATCAGGGACTAGACAAGACTGTCCACTTTCTTCCTATCTGTTCAATATAGCACTTGAAATCCTAGCCAGAGCAATTGGACAACAGAAGTACATCAAGGGAACACCGTGGTCCCTTGCCAGGGGTGTCTCTGGACACCCCCAAGGACACACACAGGATCCACCACGGGATCCTAAGACCTCTGGTGGGTGGAACACAGCACCTGGTCCAATCCAATCGCACAGGACCCGAGACTGCACATTATTATTATGCATATCAGATAGGCATGTGTGTGTGTGTGTGTGTGTGTGTGTGTGTGTGTGTGTGTGTGTTTATGTGTGTGTGTGTGTGTGTGTGTGTGTTTATGTGTGTGTGTGTGTGTGTGTGTGTGCATATTAACGTGTAGGTATGTAGCACTTGTGACTAGAGGAATGCAATCATGCAGTATCTTTCTTTATGTCTCTCTACCATTTTCCTATGATGCAGTGTGTTGATTAGAATATCTTTTGCCCATGGGATGTGGCACTATTACAAGGTGTTGGCTTGTTTGAGGAAGTGTATCATTGTGTAGGCTTGCTTTTATGTAGTGCACAATCTCTGCTCAGTGACGAAAATCGATCCTCTTCCTTGCTACCTATGGCCACAAACTTCCTTTTGGTTGCCTTCAGACTAAGATATAGACCAATTAGTTCCTTCCCCAGCACCGACTCTTCCTGGATGCTGCCATTCTTCCTATCAAGATAATAATATACTGACCCTCTGAAACTGTAAGACAACATCAATTAAATTTTCCCTATAAGTGTTTCTTGAGTCATGATGTAGCTTCACATCAATGAAACCCTATTGAACATAGGCAGTATGTTAGCCTGATTTTTAATGCTTACAAGATAATTGCAACCAGCATGCAAGCACAAAGTAAAGATGATGAATGAGTTTCTTTATTTTTTGAAATTCTGTATTTTGAATGAATGTGGGGATTGGGAAAATTAGAAAGTTATGGGAAGGAGAAAGAGAGGATGCAAAGACATTTTGGGCTCCTGCAACTTGCTTTTGCATTCAATATTTCTATTTTAAAACAACACTAACAACTAAAACAACCAACGACAGGGCATCCATACAACAGATTCACAGAGAAGACACCAAAGGTCATTACATTCTTGTATATCATTTTCCAGCTAATGTCTGGTGTATTGAGCCTAAAGATTTTACTGTCAAACCCTGATGATTAATCACTAGATTGGATCCCCTAACACAATGATGAATGACACTGTGGTCAATAGGACAGTTAACATGTATAAATACATCGTTTTTCACAGTGTCATTTTGAATTGTTACTGTATATCCCAGTTTTTTGCATTTTATCTCCATTAGTGTGTTGTTTTCAGCCCTCACTTGCTACATAGAAAACAGAATCTTTTACACTATATTTAATTTAGGGTGCACAATGGAACCTAAAGACTAATTCAGTCCATATCATTGTAGAGCTCTCTGTTCTCTTTCCAAAATTGAAATTAAACTGTTTTCAAAAATATTTTACATTTGCGTGGCTTAGTTTAATTAAGATGGGGGGGGGTTATATCTCCCACAGTCCCAGTTGTCTAAAACTGGGAAAACTGTCTAGAAATGTTGTGGAACCTTTGTGACTGTGCCCCAGCAAAAGTAGATCACTAGGACAAGGAGGGAGCTGGCTGGTTCTGAACTAAATCTTGGATTCTAAATCCAACCAAATGTAGAAGGGCCCATTCAGGCTCTCAATGCCACAGATCAACTTGTTGTTTCCTCCTATGCTGTCCTTATCATGACAGTCTGTCCCCAGTGTTTGCCATATACATCTCTTCCTGTACATTGATTGTGTCAGTTTTGACAACTTGACTAAAAAAAAAAAAAAAGTATTGTAAGTATACATATGTCTCTCCACCTCTCCCCCTGCCCCTTCCCCTCTCGTGTATGTGGGTATTGTGTCATATAGATTGCTGTCAATTTTGTCTACATGTATTATTTTAATGTGTGTGTGTGGAATGTTTTTTCATATTTAAAATTATTCTCACTTTTCATAATTTTCAGCGCAATCTTCACTTTTATAGAGATAAGCTTACAAATGGCTTTTTCTCTGAAACTCAATACATTGGAATGCTCCATAGCTTTATGACCTGAGTGAGAATTGTCAATAGGTTCTCAGTGATGCTGGGGGACCAAACTTAAGATCTGTGTAAAAGCTAGAGGAGCCTCTGAGTTCTTTGAGCCCTGCATTTGGAGAATAACTACAAATTGTTTGTACAGTTGGCTCCAGCATAGAGACTCTTTTTTTTTTAAATTGTTTTCTCTTTCTCACTAGATGCCATGCATTGGAAAGTCATTCGACATGGAAACTACTGACCATATTGAATGGTGGAGAAAGGAGATTCACAGTAAATTATAAATGAAAAAAACAAAAGTTACAGCCCTATAACTGATACTCCCACAGCTAAAGCTGTGTGGAAGCATGCAGAATGTTGCAGGACTTGCAAAATTTGTTTGGATCTCATTCCTCCTCAATGCTCACATAATTTAGTACTTAATATCCTTGTAATTTCATAGATATATTTTTGTAAATACTTCTTAATTAAGTTGTGTAAATGTGTGTATCTCTGTGAATGTCTCTGTGCATGTCTCTCTTTATATGTATATTTTTCTCTGTCTCTGTGCCTACTTGTGTGTCTCTGTGTGAATGTTTATGTGCACGACTCTCTCTGTGTGTCTGTGTTTCTCTGTCTGTGTCTGCCTAACTATACCTCTCATCTCTTCTCATTTCTTCTCCATGTTCTCCTTGTCCTCCTTCTACTTCTTCTCCTTCTTTGCCTTCTCCTTCTCTTTTCTCCTCCTCTTCCTCCTCCTCCTCCTCCTCTTTCTTCTTTTTTTCTTCTACTTTTCTTTCTTCTTTCTTCTTTCTTCTCCTTCTTTCTTCTTCCTTCTCAATCTTTTTCTCCTCTCCCTCTTTCTTCTTTTAGTTCTTCTTCCACATCTTCTTCTACTTCTTCTCCTTCCCCATCTCTTCCTCCTCTCTCCTTCTTCTTCTCTCCTTCTCTCCTCCTTATTTCACCTTCTCCTTTTCTCCTTCTCCTCCCCTCCTGCTCCTTCTTTTTCATTTTCCTCTTCTTTTTTTGTTCTTCTTCCATCTCTTTCTCCTTGTCATCCTGCTCCACCCCTTCCTCTTCCCTTCCTTCTTCTGTTCTCCCTCTCCATATTCTTCTCCTTCTACTTTCCCTTCTCGTTCTCTTTCTTTTTCTCCTTCTACTTTTTTCTCTATCTCACTCTCCCTCCTAACACTTACTCTCCCCTCCCTGATGCATTCACAGACTCTCCTCCAGTACTATTGGTCATTTGAATTTTGTCTTGAGAAGCTATGAATACAAGGATGGTCTCCTGAGGCATTCCCTGTTGCTGATCTTTTCCATATGAGTCTTTTCAATTGTCCTTTCACTGTTTTACAGATTTCTTCTAGATCATTTTACCAAACCCAACCTCCATGCCTTGATTTCATATGGTGGAAGTCTCCAGAGTTTCAAACTCACATCGTCTGTGCTGTTGTTTTGCTGAGAAACCACAAACTCTGGATGCTAGAGTTAAATTTGATCATTGAGCTTGGGGCATTGGGCTATGTACCAAATGCCTGGTCTCCAGTCATGCTGAAGTCCTTAAACCTGATGAAACCTAATGGGTCGTAATTTTCACCTACATGGGAAGGAAGGCATTTCCTCAGTACTTCTGGAACACTGGCCCCTGGTGAATTTACCCAACCCACAGGCACCCCTGCTCAGGATAGGGTAATGGCTAGAAGTTATATACAAAATGACCAAAGCTTCTGATCTTCAGGTTAGATTCCTTCCAGTTACCTAGCAACAGCAAGATAGCAAGCCCAATATATGAGAGGCTACTTGGCCCTACCTCAGTGTCTCCCTCTTTCTCTCTTTCTCTCTTTCTCTCTATCTCTCTTTTCTCTCTCTCTCTCTCTCCCTCCCTCCCTCCCTCTCTCCCTCCCTCCCTCCCTCCCTCCCTCCCTCCCTCCCTCCCTCCCTCCCTCTGTCTCTGTCTCTCTGTCTCTGTCTCTGTCTCTGTCTCTCTCTCTCTCTCTCTCTCTCTCTCTCTCAACTTTTACAATCCTTACTCTCTCTAAGCTTTCACCTCTTTCTCTAAGCTTTAACCTTTCTTACTCTCTAACTTGCTTCCTGTCCTTCCTTCTATGTCTTTCCACATTTCTCATCAGCTACTCATGTCACTCATGTTCCATTTTCGCATGCTCCTTTTTCTTCATTGGTCTTCCTAACAGAAAAAAATGTAGCCTTACAACAAATCACTTTTGGAATTGTATTCATGGTGTCTGTTTCCACATTGCTTGCCAAAACAATCATTGTAGTTTGGCTTTCATAATCACAGAACCTGGAAGAGGTTTAAGGAACCTTCTTTTATCAGGTTCAATGAAATACATCCTTCTGATATGTTCCATATCAATGTATTCTGTGGGTAATCTGGCTCTCAGGTTCTCCTCCTTTTGTTGATATTGATATTTGTTGATATTGATGATAATGATAATCATTTTGTGCAACAAGGGTTCAGTTACTGCATTCTACTGAATTTTGGGATACTTGACCTGCCTTGCCCTTGGAAGCTTCACTGTGGATTTCGTGGCAAAGAATTTTCCTGAAACATTTAATGAAGCCAAGTTCCTGACCTTTGTCGTGCTAGGATTCTGCAGTGTTTATGTCACCTTCCTCCATGACTCACATAGGACTAAGGGCATGGTCATGGCTGCTGTAGAGGTCTTCTCAATCTTGGCATCCAGTACAGTGATGCTTGGATGCATCTTTACACCCAATATCTACATCATTGAAATAAGACCAGACTTGAATTCTATCCAAGGTGTCAGATAGAAGTCAGATATCTGAACACATAGCTCAGGAATACTGTCAAATATTAATTTGGTACATCTCTTAAAATTATTGACTTACACTGCATTTATCTTGTTTTGGAATAATTCACATTTATTCATCCAGTGATGTCTAGAAATATTTATCCACCAATCTAATGTACATTCTCCATAAAATCTTTACTCATTTACTTTCGTTTTTCCTTTGGAAGAAATAAAGTTCTCAAATTTTTATTTCAATGTTATTCATCATTTTTTTTTTCATGAAGATTTCTGTCCTGCTATTTTCCAATTAAATTGGATTTGGCAATTGAATCTATGACCTTGCATAGAAATTAAGTCCCAGGTCAAATAGGGCTATAAATAAAAGTATCAGAGAAAAAAATCAACCTAAAGAATCAACAAATATGAAATAAGAACACTTTTTCTTATTTCCAGTAGGAACATATTCATGAGAGAATACTCTCTGTTTTTTTCAGTGTTCTCCAAAATATGGCTCTGTATTCTAAGGTGAAATCATTCTTTTTTTTTTCTGCTTTCAAATATACACATATCTTATCCAACAATTGACAGAATTTGGGGAACCCTGTTTTTGAAATAAGGAGCTAGTTGGAAGAAGCTGAGGAGTGTGACCAATAGAATGACTAACATCACTGTCAGCTACTCTGGACAACTAAGATCTCTTAGATAATATGCCACTAACTAGGCAGCATACACCAGCGGATATGAGACCCTGACACATACACAGAAAGGATTGCCTGACCTGGCCTCAATGGAAGAAGACACACCTAAACACCAGAGAAAGTTGAGGTCCTAGGCATTGGGAATATGTGGGGGTTGGGATGTGTGGATATCCTATTGCTGATGAGGGCAGAGGTATGTGATGAGGAAGTCAGGGTGCAGGCTGAGACTGGGATAACTACTCCACTGTAAAAATATGATAAAGGAATGTAAACAAAAACAGAATAAAATAAAGAAAGTTTGTAAATATGTCAACAAGCAATTAACATTTTGTTAGGAAAGAAATTGTTAAAACTGATATTATCGTGTATTCAATTTTTATGATAATCTGGCCTCATTTTCCGGATCTGATTGAGGTCCTGGACTCCGAAAATTCTAAATAGATGAAAATGGAGGCAACATTTTGATTTTACTACATCCTAGAAAATAACATTTCCAAAAAGATAAGTGTATGTTTGCAGCTACACTAAATCCTTCACATTCATCCATCAACAGCATGAGAATTTGGTCTAAAATGCATCATCATTTAAAAAAATGTCTCTTCATGTTAGTCTCCACAGAAACATCCCTTTAAGGAATACATCCTGCATTAAAATCCACATTTTACTCATTGAAACTGGATTGAAGATGTCATGTTTGCAAAGAACGTCTTGATACTCAAACTGCAGTTTAAGGGACACAAAAACAGTTATGAAATAGCAGACGACGATAGAGGAACAGAACTCAGATATTCAGCATTGGCAGAACATTCTCTGAACAGTTTCCAAAATAGTCCTGGATCCTTAAAAATCTTAATACTTGCTTTCCATGAATGCATTTTTATAGAGAAAAGGAAATAAAACCCTTGAACACACCACTCTCCACTAATATTCCACAATTCAGTGCAATTGCAATAACTTTTGTCTTTTTTTTCTTTCTTTATAATTATTTCTATTTACAGTCCAGATTTTATTCCCCACCCTATCTACCCTCCAATTGTTCCACATCCCATACCACCTTCACACCTCATACTCTCCACAAAAATGTCTCCACACCTCACCTCTAAACTACCAGAAATCTAAACCCCCTGGAACTTCCATTCTCTTGAAAATTAGGTGCATCTATTCAGATGGAACACACACCCAGCAATCCTCTTCTGTATGTGTGCTTGAGGCCTCATATCAGCAGGCATATTTTGTCTCCTTGGTTGTCCAGAGTTTTAGACATCTTGGGGGAGCAAGTTAATTGAGACTGTTGGTCCTTCTACAGGGCTGCCCTCCTCTTCACCATCTTTTAAACTTAGTTAATTCAACAATAGTGTTCAACTGCTTCAAGACATTGGTTGGGTGCAAGTGTTTGCATCTGACTCTTTCAGCTGCTAGTTGGGTCAGGAACATTTCTTAAACTTGTTGCAATGGGCATAATACCTAGTGAATGGGGTAAACTTGCTGAACATATACAATCTGTTGGACCAATCCTGCTTGATTGTAGTTAGTTTTTCTTGACATGATCATTTACCAATATCAAATTTACTATACAACAGTAAAGTTTACATCTCACAGAGATAGCATTTGTGAATGAGAAAGTAGATAACTGATCCTAAGTCCAGTAAAATCAGGCGGTAGGATTTTCTAGTATAGAAATGGAGTGGGTGAATTGATGGGACAGCACAGGTTCGGAGGCAGGTGAGGTGGTCAGATGAGGGATTTCCAGGGGGAAATCTAAAACAGGAGATAACATGGGATATGAAATTAAACAATATAACCAAGACAAAAATGAAGAGAAAATGGAACAAACCTTTCTATATTCAGCAATAGGATTACTGATATTTATTAAAATGTATCAAGAGTTTCTAATATATGAAGAGTGATATAAATTAGATTGAAGTAGACAAAAAAGTCAGATTCATTTGATTATATGTAAAGGTGATCATCATTATGAAACTGAAATCTTGCTGTGCACAAATATCATATATCATATTTGTTTAACAGATGGATATGTGTATATATGTATTATAAGTATATGCTTATAAGTGTTATATTATATATAATATATATGTATGTGTGTGTGTATCATTGTGTATTTATTATAACTATCTATCTATCTATCTATCTATCTATCTATCTATCTATCTATCTATCTATCTATCTATCTATCTATCTATCTATCTATCTAATCTATAGATAAATAGATAGATATATCTATATCCTTTATGCAATTAGGCTGCAAATTTTCGTTCTCTTTGTTGTTTTTGATGTACACTTAGAACAGGCCCATATCCTAGAGTGCACCAATGTTACTGCCATTTACTGTCTCTTGCAATACCAGGTCTACCTTGTGTTAGAGATATACACAGTGACATTTTGGTTAGAAATCTCCCTGGCATATTCAAGTAAGCCATTTTCTTGACTTTCAGCATATTTTTTTCCAAGATGGCACATAGGGTAAGGACATGGAGGCTAATAAGGTCTTCAACATATTGTCATTCCATGCACACCTGAGAGTGTGCACCTTTATCCCCCATGTACTTTGCAGTTTTGTTAAGATCAGAGAAAAATTCTGTTCAAGGTTTAATGAAAAAAAAATCTCTAATAATATATATTATATATTGTAACTGAGAAATATAATTTTGGTTCTGAGGTACCTATTTTCCTTCAGAAAATTTGCATTAGGCAGTATTTCACAGAGTTTCTTCTAATGATTGCGTGTAACAGAAATAAACAAAGCTAAACCAAACCAAAGCAAAAGAAGCAACCTCTTCTATACATTGTCTCATCTTCTACTGATTCACCAGGTTTTAAAAGCCATGCTCTTGGGTGTAACAACAGATTTAAAGTGTCCTTTCCCTACTCCGATTCAGAATAACAATTTGCAGATGACATTAAAATATCATCCCCTTTGTAGAAGAGAAGATAAGAGAATCATTAGTCATACTGAGTGTTAGAGGAATAGATATTGAGAGAGACAGACAGAGAGAGAGAGAGAAAGAGAGAGAGAGAGAGAGACAGAGACAGAGACAGAGACAGATACAGAGAGACAGAGAGAGACAGACAAAGAGACAGAGAGAGACAGAGACAGAGAGGGACAGAGACAGAGACAGAGATAGAGAAAGAGAGTGGAATATTGCATCACGTAGAACACAATATTGAAGAGCACTGCCAGAAAATTCAGGTAATTATATCATGCATTGCTTTTTCAGAAGACCTGCTTGCAGTCCACGAACTCTGCTGGCTTCTGAATTCACATAATTGTAATGTGAATACTAGCATGAATGCACTTCTGAAGACCTAATGAGCAGTTGAAACAATCAGATGCATATGTCTGCAACCAACCAATGGACAGAATCTGCTGAACCATTGGGGAATTGGAGAAAGACTGAAGGAGGCTGAAGAGGAGAGTATCCCTTTAGGAGGACCTGCTGTCTCAATTATTCTGGACCAGAATTCTCCCAAATGATAGACCACCAAACAGGAAGCATATACCAACTATTAGATTATCCCCAAAATATACACTGAAAAAAATTTGATCTCTGTTCAATCAGAGATGATGCACTGAGGTCTCAAGAGGCTAGAGGCCCCTGGGTGTTTAGAGATCAGGTGGCTTGGGGACATGCTCTTGGATACAGTGGATGGTCAGTAGATATGGGATGTGTAATAATAAGAAGGTGGACAGGGTTGAGTGAATGAATGAATGAATTAAAATAGAATAATGCCAAGTAATCACATCCCCTATACTCCAAATCTGGAATCCGAATGAAGGAAACTCACATTCTCTTTAATAGTTGTGTAGTACTCCATTGTGTAAATGTAACACATTTTCTGTATCCATTCCTCTGTTGAGGGGCATCTGGGTTCTTTCCAGCTTCTGGCTATTATAAATAGGGCTGCTATGAACATAGTGGAGCATATGTCCTTTTTACCGGTTGGGACATCTTCTGGATATATGCCCAGAAGAGGTATTGCTGGATCTTCTGGTGGTAATATGTCTAATTTTCTGAGGAACCGCCAGACTGATTTCCAGAGTGGTTGTACAAGCTTGCAATCCCACCAACAATGTAGGAGTGTTCCTCTTTCTCCACATCCTCACCAGCATCTGCTGTCACCTGAATTATTCATCTTAGCCATTCTGACTGGTGTGAAGGTGGAATCTCAGCGTTGTTTTGATTTGCATTTCCCTAATGATTAAGGATGTTGAACATTTTTTCAGGTGCTTCTCTGCCATTCGGTATTCCTCTGGTGAGAACTTTTTTTTTTTTTTTTAAGTTTTAACTATTTTTATTCAACATGAAACAGAACAACAGTTGTTCAGACAACAAAACAAAAACAGACACGAATTGACACATGGAAAGACTGGTGCATTAAACACAGACAATACAGAGAGGGTAGAGAACTTGATGTAACCAGAATTATGGATGTCTCCTGTATGGGGCAAAGAGAAACAGTACATCTCCAAATTTCCTTCTGTTCCTGGGAGAGCTCCAAAATCCTTTTTTCGTCTCTCTTGGTCTCTCTTTCTCATGTCATTTGTATATCTAGCATCTCCCACTCACCACCCACTTTTGTATTTTATACTTTTTATTTGATTTTATTATTTTAAGCTTTTAAAAGAATGTATATTTTGTTTGAGTTGCCTTATTCTGTGCTCTAGTTCACATTCATGTCTGCCTTTGATTTTATTACTTCTTACTATAACTTTTGTTTTTATTTTTTTTCAAGGACTTAAAGAGCAACCTTAGGTTATATATTTCAGAATTTTATGATATATATTTTTTCTTTTTTTTCTTTTCCATTTTTTATTAGGTATTTAGCTCATTTACATTTCCAATGCTATACCAAAAGTCCCCCATAGCCACCAACCCCAACTACCCTACACACCCACTCCCCCATTTTGGCCCTGGCGTTCCCCTGTACTGGGGCATATTCTTTGTTTAGTTCTGAGCCCCATTTTTAGTGGGGTTATTTGAATATATGGAGTCTACCTTCTTGAGTTCTTTATATGTATTGAATATTAGTCCCCTTACCGATTTGGGATAGGTAAAGATCCTTTCCCAATCTGTTTGTGGTCTTTTTGTCATATTGAAGGCATCTTTTGCCTTGCAGAAGCTTTGCAATTTTATGAGGTCCCATTTATCGATTCTCCATCTTACAGCACAAGCTATTGCTGTTCTATTCAGGAATTTTTCCCCTGTACCCATATCTTCGAGGCTTTTCCCTTCTTTCCCCTCTATTAGTATCAATGTCTCTGGTTTTATGTGGAGTTCTTTAATCCAATTAGATTTGACCTTAGTACAAGGAGATAGAAATGGATCAATTCGCAATCGTCAACATGATAACAGCCAGTTGTGCCAGTACCATTTGTTGAAAATGCTGTCTTTTTTCCACTGGATGGTTTTAGATTGCTTGTCAAAGATCAAGTGACCATAGGTGTGTGGGTTTTTCTTTGGGTCTTCAATTCTGTTCCATTGGTCTACTTGTCTGTCACTATACCAGTTCCATGCAGTTTTTATCACAATTGCTCTGTAGTACAGCTTTAGGTTGGGCATGGTGATTCCACTAGATGTTCTTTTAACCTTGAGAAGAGTTTTTGCTATCCTAGGTTTTTTGTTATTCCAGATGAATCTGCTGATTGCTCTTTCTAATTTGTTGACGAATTGAGTTGGAATTTTGATGGGGATTGCATTGAATCTGTAGATTGTTTTGGCAAGATAGGCATTTTTACTATATTGATCCTGCCAATCCATGAGCATGGGAGATCTTTCCATCTTCTGAGATCTTCTTTAATTTCTTTCTTCAGAGGCATGAAGTTCTTGTCATACAGATCTTTTACTTCCTAAGAGTCATGCCTAGGTATTTTATATTATTTGTGGCTATTGAGAAGGGTGTTGTTTCCCTAATTTCTTCCTCAGCATGTTTGTCCTTTTTGAAGAGAAAGGCCATTGACTAGATTGAGTTAATTTTATATCCAGTTACATCACTGAAGCTGTTTATCAGGCTTAGGAGTTCTCTGGTGGAATTTTTGGGTCACGTATACTTATTATCATATCATCTGCAAAAAGTGATATTTTGACTTCATCCTTTCCAATTTGTATCACCTTGATCTCCTTTTGTTGTCTAAATGCTCTGGATAGGATTTCAAGTACAATGTTGAATAGGTAGGAAGAGAGTGGACAGCCTTGTCTAGTCCCTGATTTTAGTGGGATTGCTTCAAGCTTTTCACCATTTACATTGATGCTGGCTACTGGTTTGCTGTAGATTGTTTTTATCATGTTTAGGTATGGGCCTTGAATTCCTGATCTTTCCAAGACTTTTATCATGAATGGGTGTTGGATTTTGTCAAATGTGTTCACAGCTTCTAATGAGATGATCATGTGGTTTTTGTTTTTGAGTTTGTTATATACTGGATTACATTGATGGATTTCCGTATATTGAACCATCCCTGCGTCCCTGGGATGAAACCTACTTGGTCAGGATGGATGATTGTTTTGATGTGTTCTTGGATTTGGTTAGCAAGAACTTTATTGAGGATTTTTGCATCAATATTTATAAGTGATATTGGTCTGAAGTTCTTTATCTTTGTGGGGTCTTTTTGTGGTTTAGGTATCAGAGTAATTGTGGCTTCATAGAATGAGTTGGGTAGAGTACCTTCTGTTTCTATTTTGTGGAACAGTTTGTGCAGAACTAGGAGTAGATCTTCTTTGAAGGTCTAATAGAACTCTGCACGAAACCCATCTCGTCCTGGGCTTTTTTTTTTTTGGTTGGGAGATTATTAAAGTTTGCTTTTATTTCTTTGGGGGATATCGGGCTGTTTAGATCATTAACCTGATCTTGATTCAACTTTGGTACCTGGTATCTGTCTAGACACTTCTTCATTTCATCCAGGTTCTCCAGTTTTGTTGAGTATAGCCTTTTGTAGAAGGAACTGAGGGTTTTTTGGATTTCTTCAGGATCTGTTGTTATGTCTCCCTTTTCATTTCAGATTTTATTAATTAGAATGCTTTCCCTGTGCCCTTTAGTGAGTCTGGCTAAGGGTTTGTCTATCTTGTTGATTTTCTCAAAGAACCAGCTCTTCGATTGGTTGATTCTCTAAATAGTTCTTCTTGTTTCCACTTGGTTGATTTTGCCCCTGAGTTTCATTATTTCCTGCCATCTACTCCTCTTGGGTGAATTTGCTTCCTTTTGTTCTAGAGCTTTTAGGTGTGTTGTCAAGCTGCTAATGTGTGCTCTCACTAGTTTCCTTTTGGAGGCACTCAGATCTATGAGTTTTCCTCTTAGAAATGCTTTCATTGTGTCCCATAAGTTTGGGTATGAGGTGGCTTCATTTTCATTCAACTCTAAGAAGTCCTTCATTTCTTTCTTTATTCCTTCTTTGACCAAGATATCATTGAGAAGAGTGTTGTTCAGTTTCCACGTGAATGTTGGCTTTCTATTATTTATTTTGTTATTGAAGATCAGCCTTAGTGCATGGTGATCTGATAGGATACATGGGACAATTTCAATATGTTTGTATCTGTTGAGGCCTGTTTTGTGATCTATTATGTGGTCAATTTTGGAGAAGGTACCATGAGGTGCTGAGAAGAAGGTATATCCTTTAGTTTTAGGATAAAATGTTCTGTAGATATCTGTCAGATCCATTTGTTTCATAACTTCTGTTAGTTTCACTGTGTCCCTGTTTACTTTATGTTTCCTTGATCTGTCCATTGGTGAAAGTAGTGTGTTGAAGTCTCCCACAATTATTGTGTGAGGTGCAATGTGTGCTTTGAGCTTTACTAAAGTTTCTTTAATGAATGTGGCTGCCCGTGTATTTGGAGCATAGATATTCAGAATTGATAGTTCCTCTTGGAGGATTTTACCTTTGATGAGAATGAAGTGCCCCTCCTTGTCTTTTTTGATGACTTTGGGTTGTAAGTCAATCTTATCAGATATTATGATGGCTACTCCTGCTTGTTTCTTCATACCATTTGCTTGGGAAATTGTTTTTCAGCCTTTCATTCTGAGGTAGTGTCTATCTTTTTCTCTGAGATGAGTTTCTGTAAGCAGCAAAATGCTGGGTCTTGTTTGTGTAGCCAGTTTGTTAGTCTATATATTTTTATTGGGGAGTTGAGACCATTGAAATTAAGAGATATTAAGGAAAAGTAATTGTTGGTTCCTCTTATTTTTGTTGTTAAAGTAGGCATTCTGTTTTTGTGGCTGTTTTATTTTAGGTTTGTTGAGGGATAGCCTTCTTGTTTTTTCTAGGGCAAGGTTCCCTTCCTAGTTTTTTTTCTTTTTTCTGTTATTATCTTTTGAAGGCCTGGATTTGTGGAAAGGTAATATGTGAATTTGTTTTTGTCGTGGAATACTTTTGTTTCTCCATCTATGGTAATGGAGAGTTTAGCTGGGTATGGTAGCCGTGGCTGGAATTTGTGTTCTCTTAGTGTCTGTATAACATCTTTCCAGGCTCTTCTGGCTTTCATAGTCTCTGGTGAAAAAGTTGGTGTAATTCTGATTGACTTGCCTTTATAAGTTACTTGACCTTTTTCCCTTACTGCTTTTAGTATTCTCTCTTTATTTAGTGCATTTGTTGTTCTGATTATTATGTGTCAGGAGGAATTTCTTTTCTGGTCCAGTCTATTTGGAGTTCTGTAGGCTTCTTGTATGTTCATGGGCATCTCTTTCTTTAGATTTGGGAAGTTTTTTTCAATAATTTTGTTGAAGATATTTGCTGGTCCTTTGAGTTGAAAATCTTCATTCTGATCCACCCCTATTATCCGTAGGTTTGGTCTTCTCATTGTGTCCTCGATTTCCTGGATATTTTGAGTTAGGATCTTTTTGCATTTTCCATTTTCTTTGATTGTTGATCCGATGTTCTCTATGGGATCTTCTGCACCTGAGATTCTCTCTTCCATGTCTTGTATTCTGTTGCTGATGTTCAAATCTATGGTTCCTGATTTCTTTCCTAGGATTTCTATCTCCAGTGTTGCCTCACTTTGAGTTTTCTATATTGTGTCAACTTCTCTTTTTAGGTCTAGTATGGTTTTGTTCATTTCCTTCACCTGTTTGGATGTGTTTTCCTCTATTTCTCTAAGGACTTCTACCTGTTTGATTGTGTTTTCCTGTTTTTCTTTAAGGACTTGTAACTCTTTAGCAGTGTTCTCCTGTATTTCTTTAAGTGAGTTATTAAAGTCCTTCTTGATGTCCTCTACCATCATTATGAGATATGCTTTTAAATCTGGGTCTAGGTTTTCAGGTGTGTTGAGGTGCCCTGGACTAGGCGAAGTGGGAGTGCTGGGTTCTGATGATGGTGAGTGGTCTTGGTTCCTGTTAGTAAGATTCCTACATTTACCTTTCACCATTTGGTAATCTCTGGAGTTAGTTGTTATAGTTGACTCTGTTTAGAGATTGTTCTTCTGGTGATTCTGTTACCGTCTATCAGCAGACCTGGGAGACAGACTCTCTCCTCTGAGTTTCAGTGCTCAGAGCTCTCTCTGCTGGCAAGCTCTCCTCTTACAGGGAAGGTGCACAGATTATCTTGTGTTTGGACCTCCTCCTGGCTGAAGAAGTGGGCCAAAAACAGGACCTTTTCCAGAAGCTGTGTTGCTTGGCAGGTCCCAGAAGTGCACACTCTCACCTGTGCAGACTAAGTTCCTAAGTTCGGTGGCGTCCCAGAACCAAAGTGGCATCTGCTGCTCCTGAGGCTTAGGCCTTCCTAACCAGGCAGATACCTGTCCTTTGGTTGGGAGGGTGGCTGGCTTTCTATTGCCTGAAAAGCGTGCTGCCTCAGTGGTTCTGTGGCTCCGCCTGTCCCAGAAGCTGTCCAGTTCTGTGGTGCACTCTCTTACCTGTTCAGATTAATTTCCTAAGTTCTGCATAGTCCCTGAACCCCCGCTATTATAATTAAGGCTGCTGTAAACACTGAAGGTTTACTCATGATATGGTAGAGCATTTTGGGGTATATGCCCAGAAGTTGTATATATGAATATTCAGATAGACTTATTTCCAATTTTGTGAAGAAATGCCAGAATATTTTCCAGATTATGGAATCTGGAAAACACTTTGCAATCCCACTAGCAAAGATAAAGTGTTCTTTTTTATCTACATTTGCTCTAGCAGCTATTTTCACCTGACATTTTGGTCTCAACCATTCTGATTGGTTTAGGATGGAATCTCAGCGTGGTTTTGATTTTTATTTCACAATAAATGAGGATGTTGAACATTTCTTTAGGTGCTTCTCAGGCTTTTGAGATTCCTAAATTGAGAATTTTGTTTAGCTCTAGAGCTCATTTTTTCATTAGGTTGTTTTTTGTTTTTTGTTTTTTGTTTTTGTTTTTGTTTTTTTTTTTTTTGGAGTCTAGCTTCTTGAATTCTTTGTATATTTTGAATATTAGCCTTCGATCAGATGTAGGGTTAGTAAAGAACTTTTCTCCATTACTAGGTTGCCATTTTGTCCTATTGACAGTGTCCTTTGCCTTACAGAACCTTTTCAGTTTCAGAAGGTCCCATTTGTTAATTGACCAAGATATGCTTTCAGACATGAACATGGCATGACTGTCCTAAAAGAGGCTATGCCATCAACTGACTGAGACAGATGCAGATATTTACAGCCAATCATTGGTCTAAACCCAGGAACCCCTATGGAAGAGTTTGATCAAAGACTGAAGGAACTGAAGGGAATTACAACCCTATTGGAAGAACAACACCATGAAAAAACTAGATTTCTCAGAATTCTCAGGTACTAAGCCACCAACCAAAAAGCATACATGTACTAGTACATAACCCCTACTATACATATGTAGCAGAGGATTGCATTGTCTGGCCTCAGTGCGATGAGGGTGTGTGCTTGTCCTGTGGAAGCTTTATGTCCCCAGAAAAGTTGAATTCTAGAGAGGTGGGTGGGAGAGTAACATTTTAGAGAATGGAGGGAAGTGTGGTAGGGGCCTCATGGAGGGAGTATGCTGAAGGGGATCACATTTGAAATATAAATAAATAAAATAATTAGTAAAATTGATAGTATGATATAGTTTAGAATATCTTCAAAACAGGAGCATGAAAGTAATTGGATATAGGAAGATAAATTTAATTTTAGAGATTTTAGGTATGGTAGTCAAAATTCTTTAAAGAAAAAACTGGAATAATTATGTGTGTGTGTGTGTGTGTGTGTGTGTGTGTGTGTGTGTGTGTGTGTGTGTGTGTGTGTTTGTAGAGGGATTTATACACTGTGGTCCAGCCCAGGTATTTAAAAATAGATGTCTATGGTCAGATAGTAAAGGAATCCAATAGATCTTCTGTCCACAAGACTGAGTTTCCCAGATGTTCTTCAGTATATGTTGGGCTCTCAAAGAAATATACTCTAAAACCTTCAAAAGAACAAGCATACCTGTGAGAATGAAGACAAAAAGGCAAAAACCAAAGGGGTCTTCTATGTGCTTTACATAGGCTAGCACAAGAATATGTGTCCCAGAGTTAGGATAGGTTTTTAGACCTCAAATGAGGTAATGAACCGAAAATCACTTATATCCAGTGCTTTTCACTTTCAGTTAATTCAATATTCAGTAAAGTTAACAACTAAGACTAGCAATCAAAAAGGTAGAAGTCATAGAAGTAATATGCCTGGCAACCTATCTCCTATATAACAACCAAATAGACAAGTAATAAAGTTCAGACAAGTAAGCTTTATTCAATAATAAAATATTGGGAAGACAAACAAGGGAATAGGTGTTGCAAATTCTGTCTTACAGTTTAAACACAGTGTACACATTTAAACAGGAGGTGGTATATTTATTCCCACTACTGACATGTTAACTCAGTGCCTGTTCTATGGTCACAGTTGTCCATTTAGTGTGAAAATTTTACTCAGAAGCAATTTACGCCTCTAGCTGTCACCATAGCTTCAGTCTTATTATGATTTGAATATATAATATTTTGAGTAGGCTAATATATTTAAACAGTTGGTCTCCAGGTAGAGACAGTGTTTGGGAAGGTTATGGAACATTTAGGAATGTTTTTTATGAACATTTCACATATTGTTCTATAATGAATATTAGCAAAAAATCCAATATATCTGGAAAAGAAAGAAAAAGTAGTTCAAGTCTAAGTGGATCCCTGATGCAGGAACACAAAGTCTAACCCTTGTATGTTCTGTTCAACTATCTCAGCCAGGGAATCTACATTTCACTCTAGGTGTGCAATGGATTTTTCAAAGCATTGGCTGTCTTGATCTGTATCTAATATAAGGCTGTATAGTTATTCTCTTACAATGTTAGAGCTGCTATCCCAGTGCCTGCACTAGGTAGCCCTGCTCCCAAAATTATAGCCAACGTTAGGGAAATAGTTTCTCTCTTCTGTCTTTTGAGGTCTCCCCCAACATGCCCTATTAGGTTCTTCAGCACTATTTCCTCTGAATAATAGGTTATGGATGGCACCAATTGGACTAGAATAGAGAACTCCTTTGCAGTAGGGGAATTAAGAACCTCTCCATGCACACACAGAGTCAACCCTGTTGAACAGGCCCACCATGCCTGTTCAGGGGGAAATAACCCATTTGGAATGCACCATGAGGGTATTTTGGTTACAAATATGTTGATGTGACAAGGGAACTTTTCCCAGGCAGGTCCCCTGTCCTGATATGGTCTGTATGGTTAAGGTTCTTCTCTTGGGACCATATGCATGCAGTGTCTCTCTCGGACTCATTATATTTAGACATAAAACCAACATCTTCATAAAAAGGGTTTCTGGCATAATAACACAGCCAGCAGAAGATGGTTAGCTCTGGTTGGGAACTGGTCAAAATCTGAAAGGTTTTTAGCATCCTTGACCAGATCAGATCTACGGGGGCGCAGAGCCTGCTGGGGAAGGACTGGGAGGTCAACAAACACTGGTTTGAGAATAGACTTTGGCATAGGTTTTTCAGGGCAAGACCTCTTGGTATAGGTTTAGTGTTTGCCAAAATTCGGTTTGGTCCTACAGTCACATTCAGGGGGTTTACTATTGGTTTTATCAGGAGCCTAATTGTGAAAATGAGTTTGAGGTTTTTCCCCCCAATAATATAAAATCGGAGGCCCCAAGGTTTCCCAGTTTCCCAGCCCTTTTCCTGCTTTCCTAGGCTGGTGAACTTTAGTTGAACTTCAGATTCCCTCCCCTGTCAGGTGACTGTAATAAAATTTTCCATTGATGCCTTCTATCCCGATGTTTCACAATCCCAAAAAGCATAATAGAATTGTTCTGGTTCCCCATATGCCACAGTTCTCTTTTCCCCAGACATATACAAAATTCTCCCTAAGTCTACTTAGTGTATGAATGTTGTAAAGTCTGTTGGGAGTCAGGCCATGAGTTATCAGCCAGCCGGCACAGATCAAACGTTAAATGTGGAAATCATGACATCCCAAGTGGTTTTTCTTTATTAGCCAGTTGGGCCCAATAACCCATTTCAGGATTCTCAATTGTCCTAGTCAAGTCATAAGGCTGCTGCTGGTTTTTGATCTCTGAATGGAGACATGGACTGGGAACAGCAGCACATGCAGTCAGTAAAAACAGCAATCTTAGGACCTAGTTAATTTTAACATGGAGGGATGAATAGGACTCCAGCTCTTTTAATAGTATGAAAAGTGATCATTGCAGAAAACAAGGATGAACCAGTTTTGTGATACCTTAGTTCTAGGATTGTCATAGACTTCATAAAAAATGAAAATTTAGCACCAAATATGTGGAAACTAATGAGGGCAGGGGAAGGAAGGGTAGGAAGGATAGCCCACATCTGGCCAGAGTTCCTCCTATGCTCTGGGCAGGCAGACTTGGGAGAGCTGCTAACCCTCACGGCCTCTCTCCTGCCTTCCATTACCTGAATGTGTTCATTTTTTTCCTCCCCCTCCCATCTCCCACCTAGTTCTCCCTCTCTCTCTCTCTCTCTCTCTCTCTCTCTCTCTCTCTCTCTCTCTCTCTCTCTCTCTCTCTCTCTCTCTCTCTCTCTGCCTCGTGTGATTTCTTTCTTCTCCCTTACAAGTGTGATTGAAGCATTCTCACTTGGACCCTTCTTGTTGTTAAGTTTGTTGAGTTCTGTGGATTGTATCTTAGGAAATCTGTACGTCTTTGGCTAATATCCTCTTATTACAGTTCATTTTTCTTTGAGATTTTATTTGTATTCGAAACAAGAACAGTGTTACATTTATGATAAAAATGATAAAATGTTGAATAGATTCACAAAAAGAAATCTTAGTAATTTACTGTTTATTTACTATTACCTGGACGTTTTAATCATTATCATAGAGTATAAAATAAAATGTGAATGTGAGAAAGAAATTTAGAGAATGAATTGGAGGGTAAGGATGGAAGGTGTCGAAATTTCAGTTTTGTTGTTATGAAGAGACACTATTACCACAGTAATTCCTATAAAGCAAAGAACGTTGCTGGGGCTGACTTACAGTTTCAGAGGTTAATTTCATTATTGTCTTGCCAAGAATCATGGTAGTTTTCAGGAAGATTTTTGTTAGAGCCGGAGATGAATCCAAGAGCTATAAATTTTCATCCACAGGCAGCAAAAAGAGGCTGTCTACACACTGGCCAGACATGAGCATATATGATCTCAAAACCTGCCTCTAGTGACAGCCTTCCTTGATTGAGCAGCAGAGTAGAGCTGGCCCTAGATTTGGGGCTTTCTGATGAGCTGCCTGGTGGGCATGGGCATGGGTACCTGGTCCTGCCTCTTGTTTGATGTGCAGTGGTTTGGACAAAGGAGAGACCCTTTCCATCCCTTCTGCCCTCACCACCCTTGGCAAGAGAGCTGTCCCTGATGGGGCCATGAGCCCAATCACCTCTTGCAGCACTTGGGAGATTAGGCCATGCACCTCATCTGAGCAGCAGGGAGGGAGTTGGCCCTGGTTTGGGGGGTTACTGGTGAGCATGCTCAGAGGGAGTGAGAATTAGAGACCTGGCTCCATCCCTTACCTGCTGTAGCACTGTAGAGTATGACCCCTCTACCTTGTCTGGGAAGCACAGTAAAGCTGGCTTTGATGGCAGGGGCACAAATGAGAGAGCACTGAGGGTATGGTAGCATGAAAGTTGTTTCTGCCCCTTTTTGGCTGCAACTTTGGAAAGGGAAGCTTGGGAAGGGCAGGAAATCTCTCCCAGATGGTGGTAGTGTGGCAGAACTCGTGGTCTGATTAGTCAGATCTCTCTCAGGCCCAGATCCTGGGGTTTGAATTGCCCCACCACAACATTGACCCCCATTGGTGAACTGCTGAAGTAGATTAAAATGGCCACCCTACAGATCCCATACTACAGGATCTCCATAAAAAAGGGCAACAACAGGATATCTGAGAGGAGTTACAGTTATGCATTAGTACTGATAGTATAGTAGAAGGCAGAGAGCTCTTAAGACTCATTAAAATGAACAACTTGGAAACAAAGAAGTGTAGATAAAAGTGCACACTGTGGGATATACACTGTGACATTATAAATTCCAGGATGAGATTCTTATTCTGGTGGGGTGGTTGCAATGATGGAAGCGGAATACAAGGTGATGAGGAGATAAGTGGGACTGGGTGCATGATTTAAAACTCAGGAAGATCAAACAAAAAGTTTGAAAAAGAGTACCAAATTTTCAAACCATTATTCATTTCTATGTTAAAGGGAAAAAGTAAAACATACACAGGGGTATACAACTATCTTCATAATATAAAAATAAAAAAATACTAACTTTTCTGACATCTAGGTTTCTACCCTAAAAATTGAACTAATATCATGTAAACATGACATTTTGTGAGTTAACATATTTTATTTTGAAGAGTTATAGTAAGCTATAGGTTTAGAAATAAGTTAGATACGTGCACAAGTGTGTGCATGTGCATGTGTGTGCGGACACACACACACAAATACACATAAGCTTATGCACATAATCCTGGATATATGGCATATAAATCATGATATTTTTTTTTCTGTTCAGGAAATGTGCAACAAAACTGAATTTTTTTAACATATTCTATTTTATTAATATTTTATTCTTCTTTTTCTTACAAAATCTACGGTGCAGATACCTATATCCCAGCTAATAGTTTTCTTGTAAATATCTAAAACAATTCTTGCTGGTATGGTAGTTAATACTCATAGCTACAGCCATAATTGGAAGACCTTTGAGTTAAAAAAAAAAGCCTAAGGTAATTGTTGAGATTCTCTTTCAAGACAGTAAAATATGCACAAATACTTCATTACTCAATATTTTAAATGTTAGCAAGATAAATATCTATGTTACTATTTTAATTTTTTTACATATGTGTGGTTCATAATAAGAATGTCAGTGTTCAAATACAATTTTCTTTACTGATTTTTATTTTGGGCGTTTTAGTTTGCATAAACATTTTCAGAGTAGCAGAAGCCTTATGAAACAAAGGCTTGAAACATCTGTTATTTCTCCTAAATTATACGTCCCTACTGAATATTCATAAAAGGAAAGTATATCTCAAGCTTAATTATTTAATCTTCAATTTTTGTTTTAGATTATTTTTACATATGCAGAAACATTGTCAGGATAAAGTTTTCATATACCATTTATCTCTTTTTTCTTTAATAGTAATACTTTAAATAACCATAGTACATTTCTGAAAGTAACATCACTACTATACTACTTGCTAAAGTATAAAGTATAAAGAAATATGAAGAATGTCTTTATGCCAGGATACACCAAGAAAGTAAATCCATAGTCAGCTAAACTATACATAGACTAAACAAAACTAGATATAGACCTTTATGTTATGGGCAGTAGAGATGGTTCAACTGGTAAAGTGTTTCCTGCCAACCCTGACAGCCTGAGTTTGACTCTTATGTCCTATATTGTAGAGAAATAAAAGTGACATCTGATGTCATCTGAGCTATACATGCACGCCATGGCATTTCTTCACAGGCATGTGTGTGTTCACATGCAAACAAACACACACACACACACACACACACACACACACACACACACATACACACAATCTCCACCACCACAACCACCACCATACCAAACCACACAACCGAGGGGGAGGGATGGAGGGAGAGATGAAGGAAAGGAGAGGGAGAGACAGAGACAGAGACAGAGACAGACAGACAGAAACAGAGAAAGATGGAGAGAATACTTCATTATCTCTCTTTAAATAATATATTTAGTCTCGACAGGTTTTCCCGTCCCCTTTGTGGGAGTATTTTAGCTAATGCCATCCTTCTGGAGTCCTGGGAAGCTCTTGCTTTCTTAGCATCTGGGACTTTCTGTTTTTTACCACCAGTTCCTCATCCCCCAGGTGCTATACACCCCTGTTCAATGTCCTTACCCTCTGAACAACTCTCCTGTCTTCTCCCATTCCTGATTCTTCCCCTCTTTTTTGCCCCCCCCTCTTCTCTTCTTCACAATTCCCTCCCATCATCTACGTCCCTTGATTATTTTGTTCCCCGTTTAATTAGGATGGAAGCATCCACTCTTTGGTCTTACTTCCTCCTGAAGTTCATGTAGTTCATGAGTTGTATCGTGGTTATTCCACACTCTATGCCTAATGCTAGAGCGGTGAGGTAGGAGTGGGTTGGAGGTTGGAGGATCACCCTCATAAAATCAGGGAAAGGGGAGATGGGATATAGGGGTTGTAGATGGAAAACATGGAATGGAGATAACATTTGAAATGCAAATAAGTAAAGTGTCCAATTAAAAAGAAAGTATTTAGAAACAGTGTGAATAAGGATGGCCCCCATAAGGTTCATATATTTGAATAAGTACTGAGTAACATAATTGAAAGAGTAAGCAGGTATGGCCTTGTTGGAATAAGTATGACCTTGTTGAAATGGGTATAACATTTTTGGAAGTATTGACACTGGGTATTATTTTGATATTTCAAAATGTACATTACAAGACCAGAGTTTCTCTCTTCTTTCTACCTGAAGATTCTCTCGCTACTGTTCAATTAACATGTCTGTCTACATGCTACTGCACTCCCACCACAGTAAGAATGAACTAAATCTCTGAAACTGTAAGCAAGTCATGATTAAATGGTTTCAGTTTACAATATTTTCCTGGTGATGGTATCTTGTATTAATAGAACACTTATTAAGCCATAGGATCTCACTACATAGCTCAAATTTCCTTGGAAAGTATGATTTTGCTGCATTAGCCTACTGAATACTGGAAATAAAAATTATGTCTTACCAATACCAGTTACTTTCCCCTATTGGAACAGACTAGCCTAAAGATCTAGTGTAGAAAATTATTTTCTCCACAAAAATTTCATTTTTTAACAACTTCACTAACAATTACTATCTCTCATTTTAAATTCCATTTTAAAATTAATTTTGTAAATTAATTAGTAATGTCAAAACTATCTTCCATTCACTTTCCTATTCTGTTTATTTTCTTATTCTGTGTAATGCTTAAGACAAATATTCATGTATATTCTGATATGGTATAATTCAACATGTGAAGCATTAACCAAAGTGGAAAATGGTCTATGATCAAGCACTTACCTTTGCCAAACCTCTAATCATTAATAGGTCCTTATGATATCTTGTTGAAATTCATAGCAATCATAAAGCTCTAAAACTAGAAGAATTTTATTATTTGTCTGTGTTCACAAAAGAGTATTTAAAGAGATGTCTTAGTAGTTAACTGAGATTGCTATTGAATGACAAGGGCAGAGTTTGAATTTACAGCATCCATATTGTTCATACAGCAACAATTTGGGCAATGGGTGTAGGGATATGATTCAAATTTAGAAGGGGATATTAGCAATGCTATTGTTAGAGTTTGCTGGCTTCAAATATAGCCAAATCCTGGGGTGTATAACTCCAGAGGAGACACCCCAACCTAACCTTCCTGGACTGCTTGGTTCATAACGCTTTCTCTTCGCACCCTCACAAAGTTCAAATACACTCACAGAAAGACACACACATACAATGCATACATACATATATACATACATACACATAATACACCCTATTTCAGATAATAAAGGACACAAGTTAAGGGCTTTTCAATGATCTCTCTGTTAAAATATAGTTCACTGCTAAAACATTTTATCACATAAGGTATCTTATGGATATCTTCATTGTGAGAATAATCATATGTTATATTTTGCATTAATTTTAAATGCATCAATTCACACAATAAAATCAGACTTCTTTTTTATTTTTTTAATTTTTATTTATTTATTTATTTATTTATTTATTTATTTATTTATTTATTTATTTATTTATTTATTTATTTATTTATTTATTTATTTATTTATTTATTATGGTTTTGTGAGACAGAGTTTCACTCTATAGCTCTGACTGTCCTGGAACTCACTTTGTAGACCAGGCTGGCCTTGAACTCAGAAATCCACCTGCCTCTGCCTCCCATGTGCTGGGAATAAAGGCGTGCACAACCATGCCCAGCATAACATCAGACTATTTATTTAGTCTACAATAACCTGCATGAAAAATGAAATGAAAAATAGTTATTAATGTTGTTTAGTGACAGTTAACATTTTAAATTAATCTAGTATTTAAGGTACAGATGGGAAACATATTCTCAGACAATTAGCATCATGTTACAAAATATTTTATCTATAATTTCCAATATAAGAACTTCAAGAAAAGACATCTTGTCTTAAAGAAATAATATTCTTGAATTGGAGAGATTGCTCAGTGGTTAGGAGTGATAGCCAGTACTCTTCCAGAGAAAACATTTGTTTCTCTACACATTCTTTGTAAGTTGAAATCATCCATGATTCCAATTTCAGGCGGTCTGATCCATGTACCAGACGTGTAATCTGGTGGTGGGGAGCTCTTAGGAACTCTAGAAAGTCCCAGAGAGCTGGGATGTGAGAGGCTCCCGGAACTGGGTGGTGATCTTAGCCGAAATGCCCAACAGTGAGGAGATGGAACCTGGAAAGACCACCTCCAGTTAATAGACAGGGCCCCTAGTGTCTCTAAAAACAACTGACTGAGACACATGCAGATAATTATAGTTAATCATTGGACGCATACAGAAGAGTTAGAGAAAAGTTTGAAAGAACTGAAGAAGATGACAACCCCATAGGATTACCAAGAGTGTCAATTAACCCAAACTCCCAGGAAGATCTGAGAGACTAAGCCACCAGACAAAGAGCATACTTGGGCTAGTCCATGGCCCCTGGCACATATGTAGCAGAGTATTGCTTTTTCCAGCCCAGTGGGAATGGATAGACTGAATCCTGGAGAGACTTGATGCATCAGGGATGCTCGTGTGGGATATGTTGAGGTGAGATGGGGTGGGTGTCTTGTGGAACACCCTCTCAGAGGAAATGGGGAAGATGAATGGGTTGAAGAACTGTAGGAAGTGGGATCAGGAGGTGGGATATTTGGAATGTAAATAAATTAAAATAAAATACAAACTTACTGCAGCATCAATAGCTAGTCAAGTCATTGCTTTCTTCATACTTGTCAGCAGTGTTGATGTTATGAAAATTTTAGAGAGAATATGATTTCATTAAATGCATCCGTGTCTCAAAAGAAGGCATTCCAATTTTGGCATACTATTAATAACTCCAAAGATAAGCTAACGTTTTAGTGTGGGCTTTAGTCTGCTCATTGCCACATGCTTTCAAATAGTTTTTTATTAATAAATATTTCACTAAGTTTTGAAATTACACTTTTATTTAGCAAATGCTGTCTATTTTAATGTTTTGTGTGACTTTGAATCTTATGTTGACTTCTATCCCATTGTCACTATTTTTTCTACAGTCTCATGCAACATTAAACAAATGAGAAATTAAAATTTTCACATCCCTACTTTTAAAAAGGTTTTTTGTTTCATAGCTCTTTTGACCTTAATGTTGAAACTTTGCTGGTTTTCTCAATATTAGTTTCTGGTTTTGCCAATAAAGCATATTAATTAGGTTTACTTACCCAATAGTTAACTTAATTTTAATTTGTCTTGTTGTATTTATCTTCTAGCCATTCTAATCCAAAAGTTGTTAATCCAATCAAGACATGTTCATGCTTGCATCTCATGCAAACAAATATTATTTTTAATTTCCAGGTGCAGTATTTATAGTCAAGTGTTGGGAATGACTGTGGGTGAAGTTAACTGCCTTGTCAGCCAGAAGTCCTTACTAACAAAGTTTTGGCCTTAGTGGAAAAGTCCTATCTTAGTTGAGATTTCTGTGGGAAAAGTTGAGGCCTGTATAGGAAAGTACTAGTCCCAGTTAAGAACAAATAGCTATAGATCTTGTGGACAGGTACTTAGCAACCCACTCTGTTTTTTTTCCTCCTGCTGAACTTTTTTTACCTAGTCAATATCCTGCTTTGGGGAACAGGTGCTTTCCCCCAGAAACAAAGTGATTTCGCATCATTTTCACTCCCCATTTCCTGTTTCTATTGGTATAAAACCTGCCTGGGAAAAACAAAATTTGTCAGCTTGATCAGGTTTTTTGTTGTTGTTGTTGTTTTTTGTTTTTTTTTGTTTTTTTTTGTTTTGTCTTGCTGTCCATTCTTTGTGTTTCTTGTTCCCCATTCTCTCCTTAGGTGGTTTCTCAGACCCTGTTCGATTGTTTCATGGGTCAGGACTGTCGAGATTCAAGAATGCTCATGGTAAAAAGAAATTCTAAATGTTACTGAAGGACTCACCCATCTCTAAGCTCAAAGAAAAAAATTACCCTAATTCCTTCCAGGGCTGTGTCTAATGAACATTAAGATATTTTTCTAACAGATGCAGAATATAAAAATTCCTTCAACATATTAAAAACATTGTAGTTATTTGGTGAGTATATTGATGATTTTAATATTCTTACACATCATTGTCATTCACAAAGAACAATTTAACAAATTAAGAATCTGTTGAATAATGCCTTGCTATGTAGTATAAGAGGTAGCATAAGATTTTAAAATTTGAAAAAAAGTGATTCAAAAAGCTTTAGTGTAGTAACCAATTGATTTAATATTAGTATTATAAAAACACAATAAGTATAAAAATCAAATCCAGTTTTCTCCCAGTCATCTAACATCTCTAGTTATTATTTCAGGCACTGAAATTCAGCATGTCATCTAATCCCAGATGCATAAAATGAAGACTATAATATCTTAAAATAGTATTGATGAATATGAGATACAATCTATATTAAGTAAAATTGTTACTTCACTTATGTTAATTTTATTAAGGCAATATTTTCTGATAGCAATCATACTTATTTTTATACCTTAGTAATTTTAATAAACAGTTATTTAATTTTCAAATTGGTAATGTCAGTTTTGAATTGATTTACCAAATCAGTTGAATTGTAAATATTTACCAATATTGGAAGATAACTAAAAGTTTACATTATTATATTAGTTATTTCGTAGTTGGAATGAACACATGTCTGTAATGAGATGGTCTCTTTGAAAAGAGAGATGTTATAACTCTAACAACAAATTTGTTCTTATTCTTAAGTGGAGAAAACTTATTTATTAAGTTTCATAAAAATATGGTTTCCTCTTCATTCTCTTCCAGACAAAATGGTGTTGAACATAAGAATTCACAAGACTGTGGTAGCACAAATGAAACCTGTACAAGTTCAAGATAGATGAGATCCCAACACTTAGATGGGGAAATGTACATAGACTCTGTTCTAAATTGAGACCCTCAGGCATATGAAAGAACTCTTTTTTTTTCTGATGGAATATTGCTGTGCATGTCAACCAAATTCCAGAGTTGACTAATACCTACAGAGAGTTGACCAACACATGTTATTTTTGTGGACTTCTTTGATGTTGTTTGTTTTGGCTTTCTCTCTCTCTCTCTCTCTCTCTCTCTCTCTCTCTCTCTCTGTGTGTGTGTGTGTGTGTGTATATGTGTGTGTGTTTTGTGTGTGTGTGTGTGTGATTTTCTGAGGCTTTTTGATTTCATGATTTTTTGTTGTTGTTGATTCAGGCTTTTTTGTTTTTTTTTCATTTAGAGAGAGAAAGAAAAAGAGAGAGAAAGAAAGAGAAAGAACATTAAATTGGGTATGATGGTTGGAAAAAATCTGGGAGGTATTCAGGGATGGGACACATGCTCAAAATATATTGTATGAAAAATTGTTAATAATAATAATAATACAAATTACTTTATCCTAATCTCTCTCTCTCTCACACAAACACAAATACACATGTAGTTATGTATACCTTTTAAATTCCCACAAATCATCATTGCAAAAAAACCTCTTAAGTTCTTAGAGCAGCAACAAGGCAGTTCATCTCATTTTTTGACTCACCATGTTAACCCTCCAAAACTAGAGTAAATTCTGTTATTGAAACTCTTTGTTCAAATTAATGAGCTTTATTTTCTGTCAGACATAATTATCTCTATAAACTGGGCTTAGAAAAAAATAGCATAATATATGTAACAGGATAGGGTGTTGTCTTAGTCAGGGTTTTTATTCCTGGACAGAACATCATGACCACGAAGCAATTTGGGAAGGAAGGAGAGATTTATTGGCTTACATCACTAAGGACGTCAGGTCTGGAACTCAAACAGGTCAGGAAGCAGAAGGTGACGCAGAGGCCATGGAGGGATGTTCTTTACTGTCTTGCTTCCCCTGGCTTGCTCAGCCTGCTCTCTTATAGAACCCAAGACTACCAGCCCACAGATGGTCCCACCCACAAACGGCCTTTTCACCTTGTTCATTAATTGAGAACATGTCTTAGAGTTGGATCTCATGGAGGCATTTCCTCAACTGAAGCTCCTTTCTCTGTGATAACCCTAGCTGTGTGAAGTTGACATAAAACTAGCCAGTACAGGTCTATATACTATAAAATCTGCAAGACAATATGTTTTTTCAAGGGTTGCAGATTTCTAAAGATATTTTGGTTACTTTGGATTTGTAGGAACTTGACTGAATATTATAAAATTACTTACCAGAACTTCTCAGGGTACCCTTAAATGTGAGTCAAACTCTATAAAGTAGAGAGCATATCAAATACTCGAAATAGTTTAAAGCACAGCACGATCAACTTGAGTTTTCCATCAAACAGAAATGCATTCTTTTAAACTGAATTGGCTTTTATTTTATTTTATTTTATTGAATTTGGAAAAAAATATTTTCAGAAAGAAGGTGTTTATCATTAATCCCCTTGAGTTAAGGCAACATTAAATGGAGAATGGAGGCTAGAAAATGTAAGACATATTGAGAGAATTTGGATGTCTGTGGACAAAACATTTCATTGTGCATACATTTTATGTTTTTTTTTAACATCTTATGTTCATATTTTTAATCACAAAGTCACAAGTCCTTGAAATGGAACTTTGTACAATGAAGTTCATACCAAAAATATATATGTTGAATTTGTTTAAAAATAAATTAACATACCTTAGAATTGGGAATGATTAAAAAGCTTTGGGAACTCTGTATGTTTTACATTCGCCAATGATACTAGTGTTGATGAAACATGGTCAAACGTTTCAGATACATTAACTGAGATATGATGTTACAGCTATGGTCCAGTGAAACTAGGTTACCTCTTGGACCAGTCATGAAATTTGGTGGCAATGTCTACATTTTTCTAAATTTAATATATGAAAGATGCAATACTAAGACAGTCTTTAAGAACAGCTGAGGCCAGAACTGTGTGACAGAGTTTGAATCCTGGCAAAGAAGCCCCAAGAGGCTGTTGCATGAAGTTATGAAGGTAAAGTTTAAGCTACTGTAGAGATTCCAGAGTATTAGAAAGGCCAGGATGATGGGACATGATCTAATATCTGGACAAGGACATCTGAAGGTGAGAAATGGAATCAGTTTAAATGCTGAGAAATTCTGTGTGTGCTGAAGATAGCATATGTAGAGGAATTGGGACACCAAAGCTGATTTCTCCATGGAAAGCCCCAGAAATGGAGGATTTCCTTTCTCTGCTTGATTTTGGCTTTTTGTATAATCATCACTTTCTATTCCTAATACTTATTTTTATTTTGTGATAATAATTTTTACATTATTCTATTACGCATAGCAATAACATAATTTTTTACAAGATATCACAATACATTTTTTGATGTGGTAAAAATTTTAAAGACTATGAGGACTTTTAAAGTTGAACTGTATTTTGCATTATTAAACACACAGAGAACTTTGGAAATAAGGGTTGGTAGTTCATGTCTAAAACATAATGTGATGTGTCTATGTGACCGGTTAACAATGAATGAAGCTGTGATGGTTAATGTTATATACATAAAACAATATAGAATTGCCTGGGAGGGAAATCAGAATGAAGGATTGTCTATACTACTTAGTCTGTGAGCATGGTTGTGTGCCTGCATCTTGATTACTTTTAATTTATATGGGAAGAACTTCCCTTGTTGTGGCACCATTATTTACGATGGGGATTCTGGAGTGTATGAGAATAAAGAAAGCAAATTAAGTTCTAGTAACCATACACGCATCAATTCCTTGATCTATACTCTTGACTTGTGTCAAGTTTCTGCTACTTCCTGTTGCACTGATGCCCCAACAGTGATGGACTATAGTCTGAATTTGTGTGTAAAATAAACTTTCATGTATCTTGTTTTGGGCAAGATACCTACAGAAAGTTATAAGGTGCTAACATTCTTAATGCAGTTCATGCTTGCCTCAAACTTTCAATACTACTCCAATTTCTCTTCCTCAGTGCTAGTTTTTTTATAAGCCTAATATAATATGACTGAATAAATTTTCTTTTCATTTTTAAACACATTTATTATTATTATTATTATTATTATTATTATTATTATTATTATTACTACTACTACTACTACTATTATTTTTATGTGGTAGCATATGTGATCTATAGCACATGTGGAAGTCAGAGCATCACTTTGCTGAATGCAGTTCCCTCTTTACATTCATGTATGTTCTGAGAATGGAATGAAGGCCATCACAATTGCTTAGCAAGTGCTTTATTTGTTTAGCATCTCATTAACCTCCCGTTTTGTGTTTTTGTTTTGTTTTGTTTTTGATATTGTTTTTGTTTTTGTTTTGTTTTGTTTTGGACTCAGAACCTCCCTATGTAGCTCAGCATTGCATTGAACTTACACTCATCCTCCTGTCTTTCACGTACATAGATATTAGGTATGCATTATCATGACCAGTGAAGTTCATTATTTCTATGGTCTATCTGGACCACCGTGAACATTCAGTACTTGGTATTCCATATGAGCTACATTGGCATACTAACTTGCCTTAGTAAGGGATTGTATTTAGGTGATAAGACATTATGAACAACATCAACTGGGAGAGAAAATGTTTTGGTTCATAGTTCAGTTTGTAATTCATCATACATGAAAGTCACACCAGAAACCCTAGACTAGAATTTGGAGCAGGTAAGACCTGAAGTAGAGGACATGTAGAAAAATTGCATACTGGCATATTCCCCATGTTTTGATCATCCTACTTTTTTTTTTTTTATAGCATCCAGTACCATCAGTCCAGAGCTGATACTGCCAACTGGGATATCCTTCTATAGAAATCATTAATTAATAAAATTCAACAAAGCCTTTTCCAGGCAAAAGTTTGGTGGGGTTATTTTCTCAATTGAAATTCAATATTCTCAAATGGTTCTGGCTTGTGTGAAGTTGATATTGATTTAGACAGAAGAGGACATTAATGATTATAGCCATAGGCATGATGTGTTAAGGGTAAGAAATGTTGTCTTGGACTTATCATTAACAGGAAGGCTTGCAGCTGCCGAAGTAGATTTGGTAGAGTACTTTATTCTCATGCATGAAGCCTTGGGTTTTATCTCTAAAACTGTATCAAGTAGAGCATGCTGGTACCTCTCTTTAATACTAGCTGTTCTGGAAAATGAAAGCAGGAGGATCAGTGGTTCATAGTCATATTGAGCTATTAAGTGAGATAAAGGACAGTCTGAACTATATGGAATATATCTCGAAAGCAAGTAAGGATTATAATACTATATAATACCAACACACAAACAAAAGCCAGCTTATATCACATGAGACTGTGACTCTCTCAGTTTTATTTAAGCCTCCCCTTACATAATCCAATAGCTCTACCATTGATCTCTATCCACAGTTTACCAGTGGACCTCATGGCTGCACATGTCTAGGGTGTAATTTATTTTTTTCCATTTTTTATTAGGTATTTAGCTCATTTACATTTCCAATGTTATACCAAAGTACCCCATACCCACCCACCCCCACTCCCCTACCCACCTACTCCCCCTTTTTAGCCCTGGCGTTCCCCTGTACTGGGGCATATAAAGTGTACAAGTCCAATAGGCCTCTCTTTGCAGTGATGGCCTACTAGACCATCTTTTGATACATATGCAGCTTGAGACAGGAGCTCCGTGTTACTGCTTAGTTCATATTGTTGTTACACCTATAGGGTTGCAGTTCCCTTAGTTCGTGGGATGCTTTCTCTAGTTCCTCCATTGGGGGCCCTGTGATCCATTCAATAGCTGACTGTGAGCATCCAGTTCTGTGATTGCTAGGCGCTGACATAGTCTCACAAGACACAGCTATATCTGGGTCCTTTCAGCAAAATCTTGCTAGTGTATGCCATAGCGTCAGCATTTGGAAGCTGATCAGGGGATGGTTCTCTGGATATGGCAGTCTCTACATGGTCCATCCTTTCATCTCAGCTCCAAACTTTGTCTCTGTAACTCCTTCCATGGGTGTTTTGTTTCCTATTCTGAGAAGGGGCAAAGTGTCCACACTTTGGTCTTCGTTCTCTTGAGTTTAATGTTTTTAGCAAATTATATCTTGTATCGGGTATCCTAAGGTTCTGGGCTAATATCCAATTATCACTGAGTACATATTGTGAGAGATTCTTTGTGTTTGGGTTACCTCACTCAGGATGATGCCCTCAAGGTCCATCCATTTGGTTAGGAATTTCATAAATTCATGCTTTTTAATAGCTGAGTAGTACTCCATTGTGTAAATGTACCACATTTCCTGTATCCATTCCTCTGTTGAGGGGCATCTGGGTTCTTTCCAGCTTCTGGCTATTATAAATAAGGCTGCTATGAACATAGTGGAGCATGTGTCCTTCTTACCGGTTGGGGCATCTTCTGGATATATGCCCAGAAGAGGTATTGCTGAATCTTCTGGTAGTACTATGTCCAATTTTCTAAGGAACCGCCAGACTGATTTCCAGAGTGGTTGTACAAGCTTACAATCCCACCAACAACGGAGGAGTGTTCCTCTTTCTCAACATCTGCGCCAGCATCTGCTGTCACCTGAATTTTTGATCTTAGCTATTCTGACTTGTGTGAGGTGGAAGCTCAGGGATGTTTTGATTTGCATTTCCCTGATGATTAAGATGTTAAACATTTTTTCAGGTGCTTCTCTGCCATTCGGTATTCCTCGGGTGAGAAATCATTGTTCTGTTCTGAGCCCCATTTTTAAATGGGGTTATTTGATTTTATAGGGTGTAATTTATTTGAGTAGTGGCTCTGAGTCACCTAATTTGTGGAAGACTAGCAGATTTCATACTTTGGTTATGAGGCACCTCTTTTAAGTACATTCAACTCAAACTTCCTTTAAACTGATAGATAAAGCAAAGTACTTTTCCCTATTATTTAAATGTGTGTGTGTGTGTGTGTGTGTGTGTGTGTGTGTGTGTGTGTGTATGTGTTCGTACGTACATATGTATGTAAGGAAATGCACATGCCCACAGTTGCCAGAGGCCTCCTGAACCTCAAGGTAAAGGTGACTGTGAGCTAACCAATGTGAGTCCTGTGTAAGAGCAATACTCACTCCTCATTACTGACCACTCTAAACTCAAAGTGCTTTTATTCCCTGGCAACATAATCATGCCCCTAAAAATAACTCTTAAATTATTTTTGTTTGGGGAAATTCTTTTTATACTTTCTGGTACTGATAGACCTTGTACTTCTGATATTGCTCATGATTCAGTATCCAAAGTAGAGGATTCATAAAGATAAACTACTGGTTCCAGTAATTTCATATTTTCAGACAGGATGTCATATAGCCTAGGTTGGCCCCAACTTAGAATGTAACCAAGGATAGCTTCGAACTTCTAATCCTTCCAATACTAACTTGTTCCATGCAAACCATTCTATTTTTGAAAGCACCCATAGAGTAAATATTATTTTTTGTCAAATTTCTATTTATAAAAGGTCAATTCAACTAAAGACTATGTCATTTATATTCGACCTCTTTTGTAATCTTGTAAAGAATTCTTTGACAAACTATATAAATCTGTTCCTGTGACAGTTAGGACCTCTATTCTATATCATGAAAGAAATATCTGTGCAGAGGGGTTTTACTTCACCAAAGTGGACAAATATAAATTTTATTAACTATCTTATCAGAGTTATTTACTATCAGCTATCTTTGTCTGGGCATCTCTAAGGGATAAAGTTTGATGTCTTGCTTTATCTATATATTATTCAGTAATTATGTAATTCAGTAATTATGTTAGGGATATTATATACTTATTAAAACTGACATACATTGTTCTGATAAATTAGAATAGACCCTGGATAGCTATCTCAATATATTTCAAAAGCCCAAGTACACATATTTCAGGGATTCATATCTAGGGGCTATTCTGGAGCAAAGCAGCAAGTGAGAAATAGGAAGAGAAGGAAGAGGAGAAAGGAGAGAGAAAGAGAGAGAGAGAGAGAGAGAGAGAGAGAGAGAGAGAGAGAGAGAGAGAGAGAGAGAGAGAGAGAGAGAGAATGTACTCAAAAGAAAGAAACCTTTAAAAGCCAGTGTTCATTAAGAATTTATTTATTTATTTATTTATTTATTTATTTATTTATTTATTTATCTTTTTTTATTTATTTAATCTTTTCTTCATACTCCAGGTGTTATACCCCTCTAGGTCCCCCCTCTGATTGTTCCACATTCCATACCACCGCCCACCAATTCCACAAAATTGTCTTCAACCCCCACCTCACCAGAACTACCCAAGAGACTGTCTGTGGCCTCCAGTCTCTTGAGGGTTTGGTGCATCTTCTCTGACTAAACCTAGAACTGGCAGTCCTCTGCTGTATGTGTGTTTGGGGCATCATGTCAGCTTGTATATTTTGCCTGATTGGTGGCTCAGTGTCAGAGAGGTCTTGGAGATCCAGGTTAAATGAGACTGCTTGTCCTCATACAGGGTTGCCCTCCTCCTCAGCTTCTTCCAGCTTTTCCCTCATTGAACCAGAGGGATCAGCAGCTTCTGTCCATTGGTTGGGTGTAAATATCTGCACCTGACTCTTCCAGTTGCTTTTTGGGTCATTCGGGTACAGTCATAATAGGCCCCCTTTTGTGAGCACTTCATAGCCTCAGTAGTAGTGTAAGGCCTTGGGGCCTTTCCACAAGCTGGGCCCCACCTTGATCCATTCACTGGACCTCATTTCCATCAGGCTCTTCTCTGTTTTTGTTCTTGAAGTTCTTTTTGACAGGAATAGTTCTGGGTCAGAGCTTTTGACGTGGGATGGCAACCCCATCACTCACTTCATGCCTTCCTTATCTTTCTACTGGATGTGGATTCTACAAGTTCCTGCTTCCCATCTACAAGTTCCTACTCCCCACTGTAGGGCATTTCATCTATTTGAGTCCTGAGAGTCTCTCACCTCCCAGGGCTCTGGTACATTCTGGGAGGTCCCCAACGCCATACTTCCATAGGTTGCCTGTTTTCATTCTTTCTGCTGTACCTCAGGGCTTCAGTTTTTTTTTTTCCTAACCAATACCTGATCATGTTCTTCTCTAGTACTCCTGGTCCCCATCCCCACTTGAGACCCTCCCACCACCCCCACTCGCTCTGTGATTTCTTTTTCTCCCTTCCAAGTGGGATTGAGGTGTCCTCACTTGGGACTTGTGGCTTGATAACTTTTTTAAGTTCTGCGGAATGAATACAGGGTGTTCTGCACTTTTTTGGTTAATATCCACTTATTAATGAGGATATACCATGCATGTCCTTTTGGTTCTGAGTTGCCTTACTCAGAATGATATTTCTGAGTTACATCCATTTGCCTGAAAAACTCAGGATGTCTTCGTTTCTTAATAGCTGAGTAGTATTTCATTGTGTAAATGAGCCACATTTTCTGTATCCATTCTTCTGTTTTGGGACATCTGGGTTATTTGCAGCTTCTAGCTATAATAAACAAGGCTGTTATGAACATAGAAAAACATGTGCCTTGGGGCATGGTGGGACATCTTTTTGGTATATGCCCAAGAGTGGTACATCTGGGTCTTCAGGTAGACCTATTTCCAATGTTCTGAGGAATCTCCACACTGAATTCCAGAGAAGTTGTACCTGCTTCCGTCCCACCAGCAGTGGAGGAGTGTTCCTTTTTC